>NC_073646.1:11818181-12121212 GCF_029407905.1 Bubalus kerabau
TGGAAAAACACTCAGAAGTCATCACTCTAACTTCCTTAGCGGCTGGTTAGCTGGTTATGTTCACCAAGGAAACGCCTCCACATTTATTCTCATCCTGCCCTGCCTTTGGATTCTGTGTGGTTAATAAGAGTGATTGACTGAGCCCACTGGATCTTCTAGACTGTATAGGAATTATTTTTGAAAGGGAAAAGGGAACTCGTCTAGACAAGTGGCCCTAAATAGCACATAATCCAGACCGGTGAGGGGCGGTGTAGCAGGCGGGATCTGCCGGTTAATTTGGACTTGGCTTTCTTCCCTTAGGTGACCTGCGACAAGCCATCGTGGCCATGATGAACAGGAAAGACGAGCTGGAGGAAGAGAACAGGTATCCAGCGCTGGGGCTGGAGGGGTCGCTGCTTCATGGAAATCCTACCTCTGGGGCAGAGAGAAGATCACCGTGAAGGAAGTTTTGCTTCAGGGGAAGAATTGTGACCAGTGATTTCTGATTTTTCGTTCTGAGATGTACTACTTTATTTTTCAACTTTTTATTTTATGTTGGAGTAGAACCAACTGACAGTGTTGTGATAGCTGCTGGTGAACAGCAAAGGGACTCAGCCGTATATATACATGTATCCATTCTGGGATGTACCACTTTAGTATATGTAACGTGGCTTGAGTGTTAATAGGGAATGAAACGATCATGCACTATCTTAGAACAAACTGAGAATTTGTAAAGCAGTCTTATTAATTTTTTAATTCTTTTTTTTAAAAAAAAATAGCCTTTGAGATATAATTCACATATCATATAATTCATAGATTATATAATTTAAATATCATATAAAACATAAAACTTATTTAAAGTATTCAGTGGTTTTCAGATATGTGCAACCATCTCACCACAGTCAATTTTAGAACATTTTCTTTGCCTCAAAATGAAGCTGCATCCTCACAGCTGTCAGCCTGAGCCCCCCTTAAGCAGTGGGTAACCTTTCATTGAGGTTCTGTCCACCACGTTCCAGGCACTAGCGTGCTTAACATTTTCTCGAATGGGGGATACCTAGAGTAAGACGGTGTATGGAGTCTTTCGATTTTCCCCAAAGCCCTGTTGCAGACACTGAGAGGCCAAAGGGTTTTATTCATTTTGATTCCCTGTTGAAACCAGGGCTGGATACCAGACAGCTGTTAGCTGTGTTGCCTCTGTCTAGCTGCCCAAGCGTGAACCGCTCCAGTGCCGGGACCTTGTCTGGGCTACAGGCTGGTCAGTGGAGGGATCTGCCTGCGGTTATCTGCAGAGCCTCTGTGAGCACACGTCTGCTGGCCTGGGGGTCAGGGAGTAGGTGTGTGTGTGTGTGCACACGTGTGTGCACGCTCATGCCGCCCTCTTATGCTTGCCCCTGAGCAGGAATTGTGTCCCTGAGGATGTGCATTCTGATTCTCCTTTTTAAAACTTGCTTTGGGCCCTGCTTGACAAGCTTCTCCCTCACCCTTTATGGAAACATACAAAAGCAAACAAACGTGATTTGGAAAAACAAGTGTTTTTAAAAAGGAATCCTCAGACAGTGTGATTTTTCCAGTGAAAGTAAATCTCAGGGACAGGCTGTGGACTTTGTAGGGTGCTTTGTCCTTTTTTCAGCTGGGGCCGTTATCTTAGAAAAAGCCGCAGGTTTTGTGTTACTTTGTAGAGAGCAATAGTCACTGTTGGGTCATTTCTTCTCCTTCCCATCAAGAGAAAAAGAAATCACACCCAGTTTGTGTTGGGGGGGTAGTTTCCAGGCCCCAAGAGGGAATTTTTTTCAAAACTTTCAAGGAGTGTTGAGACACGCCATGCTTGTTTTTGGAGTGGGGCTTCAGGGAGCAGTGGAGGTGGGGTGGTTCAGACACTGCTGCTTGTGGTCTGCTGTCTCATGGCAAGTGTCCTCTAGATTTAGGAGGCAGCCGCACCAAAGTTAGGAAATGTTTTCGGGAAATAGCCATTTGAGGTCCGTAGATGGTCACCAGAACCCTGCTTGGCTCAATTCTAGGTGGTAACTTGTGGTTATTTCTGGAAGAGCCGCTGGCTTCTCTGCTATTTAAGACCAAAGGTGACAGATATTCAAGCGAATGTGTTTGCAGGGTGAACATGCTCCAGATACAGTATAAAGCACGCTCATTGCAATGTCAGGTTATCCATCTCCGTAAGACAGTCTGTATGCTTGTTTAACCTGGAGGTGGCGACGGAGCAAGGGTGAAGGGCGTTTTGTGAGATTGTGGGCAAAGGAGAAATGAGACTCCTGTCATCCATCAGATAACTGGAGCCTGTCTTCTGTGTTTGTGGCTCAGGTGGTTTTTTTCGGCCTGTCCTGGCAGCCCTTCCTTTGTTAAATCTCATACGTAGTGTGGTTCGGCCGAGACGTCCCAGTTGAGCATGCACACCTCAGTGTGGGATGTCTGGGAGGGGGCATGCCTGGGATTGGCTCAACTCATTGCTTTCCCTTGGTTTAAACCACCAAACCCACAAGCTCTCAGAGCCAGGCCTCCGGTGGTTCCCCAGGGCTCATCCTAATTACGACGCAGAGACTGTTGAGCAGAGTTGGGTAGCTCCTCAAAGCAGTTTGTACGAGATGGACGTGAACTGCGGTTTCTGCAGAGCCTTGTGGAAGATGAATGAACTAGGACTTGACTCTGTGAACTCTGGGTTGGCAGCCTCTGAACAGGTGGGATCTCCTCCTCCTCCCAGGTCACTGCGGAACCTGCTTGACGGTGAGATGGAGCACTCGGCTGCGCTCCGCCAGGAGGTCGACACCTTGAAGCGGAAGGTGGCCGAACAGGAGGAGCGGCACGTCACGAAGGTCCAGGCGCTGGCGAGGTAGGGGGCGGAGGGGTTGGGGGAGGCACTGGCCAGCCCCCAAGCACACCTTTCATCAGTACTTACTAATTTAAAGTGACCAATGGAAATAATACTTAGATAGCTGAAATTTTAATATTAAATATTGAGTAAGTTTTAAATAGTATACATGCACATGGTTCAAAATACAGAAGTCACGAATGGTTAAACTCTGCAATTGCCAGCTCACCCCTGGAGGGTGGCCAGCATCACCTCCTAGAGATGCCCCTGTGTACTCGAGCAGATGCGAACATTCAGATACATGAACTTTCTCATCTCCCTCCTCTCCTGTCTTTCTTCCTTGATACAAATGGTCCCATATCCTGCACCCTCCTCCCTCCACAGCTTAGAGACCGTCCTGCATCCTGCGCTGGGTACACAGACCTGCCGTCTTTCTAACGGCTCCTGATACCCCACCGTCCACCAACCCCAGGACTCATTTGGCCGAGGTGCCAGCAGCCAGGCGTCTGAGTCATTTCTAGCCCTTTGCTACTTCTCATAATCTTCGCAGTTGTCATTGTGTCCTCGTATGAGTGTATTTGCCAGAAAAGTTCCTGGAAGTGGAATTGCTGGGTCAAAGCACTGTGTTTTTCTTTTATTATTATTTGTTTAACTTATTTGGCTGCTCCGGGTCTTAGTTGTGGCATAGGATCTTTGATCTTAGTTGTGGTGTGTGAACTCTTAGTTGCTGTCTGTGGGGTCTAGTTCCCTGCCCAGGGACTGAACCTGGGCCCCCTGCATTGGGAGTGTGGAGTCTTAGCCACTGGAGCACCAGGGAAGTCCCCACAGTGCTTTCTGAGTTGGATAAGGGTCGTGAACCTGCCTTTAACGAGGGCTGGGTGTCCCCCAGCACAGCCCTGCCTCTGGCGGATCCAGCTTTGCGGGTCTTTGATAAAATCAGAGGTGAAAGCAGTGCTGGTGAAATAGTTTTCATTTCCCTGATTCAGAGTATGGTTGAACGTCTTCATAGTTGAGTCATCTTATTTTCTTTTCCATGACTTTGTTTATATCTAATTAAAGAAAAGTATAAAGCAACACCCCCCCCCCCAACCCCCAAGGTCCAACTGCCATAATGAGATTTTACTGAATTTGTCACATGCAAACACATTTTTATGGGCTCTGCGTGAAACCTCCAGCCCGTCACTTCCTAGGCTGTGTCCTTCTACCATAGTAAAGGCTTCACAGTCACCGTTTTTATGTGCCTGGATGTGGCATTTCATTGAGCCAATGCACCATATGAAATAACCACTTCAGATTGCTGGACATTTGAGTTGTTCCAGTTTTTCCCCCATTTTATGTAAGATAAGCACTTCAACTGGTTGTTCTTTTGTTGCTGTTCAGTCACTCAGTTATGTGTGACTTTGTGCGACCCCATGGACTGTAGCACGCCAGGCTTCCCTGTCCTTCACTATCTCCCAAAGTTTGCTGAACTCCACGGAGTCGATGATGTCATCCAGCCGTCTCATTCTCTATTATCACCTTTTCCTCCTGCCTTCAATCTTCCCCAGCATCAGGGTCTTTTCCAGTGAGTCGGCTCTCTGCATCAGGTGGCCCACGTATTGGAGCTTCAGCTTCAGCCCTTCCGATGAATATTCAGGGTTGATTTCCTTTAGGATTGGCTTGGCCTGATCCCCTTGCAGGCCAGGGGACTCTCAAGAGTCTTCTCCAACACCATGGTTCAAAAGCATCAATTCTTTGGCGCTCAGCCTTGTTTATGGTCCAAGTTTCACATCTTTACATGACTATTGGAAAAACCATAGCTTTGACTATACAGATTCTTTAAGACTACTTTAAAAGTAGACCTGGAGATGCATCTGTCTTGTTGGGGGTGGGGTGGGGGAGCCCAGGGTTACGGAAGCTCGACCGTGGCAGCTTTACCATCCCCGTGCCATCAGCTGTTGTGAGTGACATGAATGTAATTGTTATGTATATGTAACGGGAAGTTGGCAGCGTGATCTCATATTTATGTATTTTTTGGCTGTGCTGGGTCCTCACTGTGGCGTGTAGGCTGAGTAGTGTGGCACACGGGCTTAGTTGCTCCACAACTGCATCCCCTGCCTTGGAAGGCAGTTTCTTAACCACTGGACCACCGGGAAGTCCCCCTGTGTTTAATTTCAATTTGAACTTCTCTCCTGCATTCACGTTTGAAAGTGACACATCCCGAGCATCAGAAACAAGTCCCAGGTGCCTGATACGGCATTTTCTCAGCTGGCCCCCGTCTTACCTGGCCATGCCAGGGTTCCGTCATGTGATTGTGTTCTATGTTCTCAATAAAGACTGTAGTCTGTGGAGACCCGGGTTCTGAATCATTGAAGACAGACAGACTTCCATCCTCTATTATTTTTTATTGTGTCAGGAGCCAGCTCAGCCTCGAGTTGCTGCTCCATGGCTTGCAAATTGGGTGTTGGGTCTGAACCGCTTCACTTCCACAGGCGTGCATTTCTTCGTTTATGAAATGGATGGGATGGTCTTATCCCCCGAGAGGGCCCACTGAGGAAAGGGTGTGAAGGTCCATAAGGCAGCAGCGAGTGATTGGAGTGTGTTTTACAGTAAATGTTTTGAGTATATGATAATTTGGGGATAAATTTTCTTTAGCCCATGAATGAAATAGAAAAAGCTAACTTCTTAACCACGCTATTCTGTAATCTGGTTTCCCCAGGTAAACAGTGGGGTGGCTGAGAGTTTGGGCTTCCCTGGTGGCTCAGGGGTAAGGAATCCGCCTGCAAGTGCAGGAGACGTGGGTTTGATCCCTGATTCAGGAAGATCCCCTGGAGAAGAAAATGGCAAACCCACCCCAGTATTCTTACCTGGGAAATCCCATGGACAGAGGAGCCTGGTGGGCTACAGTCCCTGGGGTCACAAAGGAGTGAACACAACTTGAGTGACTAAACAGACAGCTGAAGGTTTAAGTGCCTGAAAGTCTGCAGTTCACAGGTAGAAGGAACTTGGGTAAAGCGGGCAAACGCTTCAGGAGAAAACGGCACGAAAGCGGACACAGCAGCGGGACGTTTTTTGAAAGACTCGACTGCTGACATTGCAGACGGGCTCCTGCCAGCTGTCAGAAGTTTCTCCTTGCTTCTGGCCGCAGGAGGAGAGGCTGTCCGTGTTGTCAGGGTCCCCGTGGTCAGCTGGGGTGCTGTCATCCATGGGTCACAGGCAGGGTGTGCAGGGTCAGGGCTGGGGCGGGGCCCACACGGCTGCACCAGGGCAGCCCTGTTCCAGGTCCCCGTGTGTCCAGGTGGCAGGTTTCATAATGCAGGTAGTTTAGCCTAGTGGTTGGTGGTACTGATTCTGGCATTGGATCCTAGGGGTCCATTCATGGCTTTGCTGCTTATTAGCTGTGTGACCTTGAGCAAGTTACTTAACTATCTCTGTTTCCTTGGCTATAAAATGAAGAGAACTCTACCTCATGGAGTAGTTAGATGATAAAATGAGAGACCATATATCAGCTCCATGAATGGGCTTCATAAATGCTCAAACACATTACTTATTATTATCATTTTTCTCTAAGATAGTAATTGTATTATTACTAAGAAACCTTGCCTAATCAAAAGTTGTATTTTAACAGCAGTGGTGCAGAAAGAATTAAGAGTTAGGCTATTTCAGACACAGGACAATGAAATTATTTTTGCTGTATTGCTGAGAAGCGTGCTCGGGTGTGTGTGTGTCTTCCTGGCCCTGAGTCCAGAGTTGTGAAATGGGAACATCCCTGAGCAAATGAAGCATCTTATTACACATTCATTTTGCTCAAAATTAATGGCTTTCCTTTCACGCCATCACGGCTCAACAAAGAGCGAGGTCATATAAGCAGCCCAGTGCCCTTGTGGCGCTAAGCGTCTGCGCCTTCCCAGCCGGAGTCCTTGTGATCAGTAGCGGTTCAGGATCAGTCAGTCTCCCTCCCTGGATGATGGATTGCCTTACTTCCTGTGGAAGTAAGAAATCTCGAGCTCAACAAGGTCTTAGTGTTTAAGCACAGGGAACTATATCCCATATCCTGTGATAAACAGGATGGGAAATGGAAAAGAACATGAAGAGGAATGTGTGTGTGTGTATATATATATATATGTGTGTGTGTGTGTGTATATAACTGAATCACTTTGCTGTATAGCAGAAACTAATACAACATTGTAAATCCACTGTATATACTTCAGTTAAAAAAAAAAAGCTCTCCCTGTGACATAGGTGTGAGCAGAAAGAAAACTCACATTAACTGAGCGGAAGTACCTTTGAGGGATGCAAGTGGCCAGGGTTGTCGGTTGTTGGGGCATTTCTGCTGCTGCCCTATTTATTTGTTTGTTTGGTGCATCAGGTCTTAGTTGTGGCCCGAGGGAGCTTTGTTGTGTCACGTGGGCCCTTTCGCCGTGGTGCACGGACTCTGTAGTTGTGGAGCGCTGGCTCATAGTCGTGACACACAGGCTTAGTTGCTCCACAGAGTGTGGGAATCTTAGTTCCCCAACCAGGGATCGAACTGGCGTCCCCTGCGTTGTAGGGTGGTTTCTTAACCACTGGAACACCAGGGAGGTCCCGGGCTCTGCTTTGTTTGTTTTAGATACCCCCGGCTGTGTAACAAATGATCTTCAAACTCAACAGCTTAAAACAGGGAATGTTGAGGAGTTGGGAATGTGGGAATGGCTCAGGGTTTCTCATAACGTTGTGGTCAAACGTTAACCAGAGCTGTGGTCATCTGAAGGCGTGACTGGGGTGGAGGGTGCGCTTTGGAGCTCACGTGCATGGCTGTGGCAGGAGGCTTTGGTTCCCTGCCATGTGGACTGCTCTGTAGGGTGCTCACAACTGGCAGCTGGCTTCCCGGGGCGAGTAACCCAAGAGCAGGGAACACACCCAGCGCGGAAGCCACCGTGACTTTTGTGACCGAATGCCGGAAAGGACAGACGATCACATCTGCCGTATTCTGTTGTCACACAGCTCAAGCCTGGTTCAGCATGGAAGGGGTCTACACGTGGATGGCAACACCAAGAAGCAGGGGTCTTGGGGGCCACCCTGGAGGCTGTCTGTCACACCTACCCTGGGACAGCACTACCCCAGTCTTCCTTGGCCGGGTCTTCTCCTCTCCATTCTGTCCCAGTGCTTTGGCAGGAATAACCCCGCCACTGCCCCGCCGGGGCTCCAGAGCATGGCAGATGTCACCGGCCTGGACAGCCAGCTTGTTCCATCCCATGGCCACCGTGACTGGGCTGTGAGCAGCCCCTTGAGAGCAAACCCACGTGCTGGCAGAGTCGTGGGAGTGAGAACTCAAGTCCCGAAGCCAGAAGGGCAGAGTCATACATGAGACTGAGAAAGGGAGACTTCCTTTCTCATTCTTTCATGATGTCCCATCCTTCAGTTCTGTTGTTTTCTTTCTTACGGCATTAGCATTTTATTAATATATATTTAGGTCACTGTAATCTTTTTCTTCAAACTTTGCACTTTTTATTTTGTATTGGGGATATAGCCAATTAACCATGTTGTGGTAGTTTCAGGTAAACAGCGAAGGGACACAGCCATACATATACATGTATCCATTCTCCCCCAACCTCCCC
Source organism: Bubalus kerabau (assembly GCF_029407905.1). NCBI lineage: Eukaryota > Metazoa > Chordata > Mammalia > Artiodactyla > Bovidae > Bubalus > Bubalus kerabau. Next base: position 11,826,561 of record NC_073646.1, read on the forward strand.
CCGCCCCTACCCATCCAGGCTGCCACAGGGCGCTGAGTAGACGTCCCTGTGCTTACACGGGTGGTCCTTGGTGATTGTCCATTTTGATGTTCAGTTCTGTGTCATTAAAGAAACATGTTCCGGCACTGTTTCAAACCCATTATGTAAAGCAAAACTGCAGTCAGAGTGAGTGGAGACCAGAGTACAGCTTTTGTGTGTCTTTCAGAAGATTAGCGTTTGCATTGCTGCCTGATTCTAAAAGCCTGTGGCTGCAGCCTGAGAGTTGGGAAGGAGCTAACGGTGGGGCTCCCCCATTGAAGAGTTGCTGTAGCATCATTTCCTGAAAAGCTACCCCTTTTATTTTTCCCACGCTAGAGAATCAGCCGTCAGTTCAGTTCAGTCACTCAGTCGTGTCCGACTCTTTGCGACCCCATGAATTGCAGCACGCCAGGCCTCCCTGTCCATCACCAACTCCCAGAGTTTACCCAAAGTCCTGTCCATTGAGTCGGTGATGCCATCCTACCATCTTATCCTCTGCCGTCCCCTTCTCCTCCCACCTTCAATCTTTCCGAGCATCAGGGTCTTTTCCAATGAGTCAGTTCTTCACATCAGGTGACCAAAGTATAGCAGTTTCAGCTTCATCATCAGTCCTTCCAATGAACACTCAAGACTGATGTCCTTTAGGACAGACTGGTTGGATCTCCTTGCAGTCCGAGGGACTCTCAAGAGCCTTCTCCAACACCACAGTTGAAAAGCATCAATTCTTTGGCGCTCAGCTTTCTTTATAGTCCAACTCTCACATCCATACATGGCTTGGTTTAAAAAATTTTTTTCCCTCTTGGTTGGTTGTAGGGATTAAACTCTCCCAAGCACCAAGGCATCAGCTGTGATCTGTCTAATCTGGTCAAGATAATTCCATCTCCTTTCCGAAATGATTGGTTCAGGTAACCATGGGTTGACCCAACTTGGATTTAGTTCAGGAGATGAGCATGAGTTCTAATTCTGGCCATGGAGATGTGGTTGAGTTTGCTAGGGCTTTGGAGGAAGATGGTCCTTTGCTTGTTGGATGGCTGGAGTGGCTCCCTTTGGAACACGTGCTGTGAGGTACAGAGGCTGGAATTGCTGTAGCCGTTTTACCACCATGAGGGAGACAGCCTCAGGGTAAAGTTTGCACGACAACTTGGCAGGGAGAGGAGGGGTGAGAACTTTTAGTGTGAAGTGATGGAAACCCACCAGAAACTGGCTTGTGAAGAGGTGCCCTTGATTGGCTTGTGTAGCTGACAAATTTGGAGAAGAGCTAGCGCTCTGCCCAGCTGGACCCAGGGACCCTGGGGGGTGTCATGCGGGATCCATATCCTTCTGTATCTCCCCTTCTTTTCCTTGGTTGTAGCTTCATTCTCAGTCCTGATCTCGCTTGGTGACAAGAGGGGCCCCACACATCGCTAGGCATAAATCCTGTTGGCTGAGTACCCAGAGGAAGGAGAGCGTGTCTTCCTGAAAGCTCATGAGAGAGTTCTGGGATTCACTCATTTTCCTGGTGGGATGTGTAATCCTCGCTGTCCTGGCCTGTGTCATGTGCCCCCGGGAGCCAGGAGGTGGCTTGCTTTTCCTCACCTGGCCACACGGAGCAAGGGCAAACGACAGGGGCGTTTCTTCAAAAGGACAGTTGGGGAGCTCGTTCTGTCAGATTGGGGATGAGCGGTGGTCAGGCAGAGACTGTGGGTGTCCCCTGCCATGGGCTGAGTTCCTTGTCACATTTGGAGATTGTCGGTTTCCCAGTGTAGAGATTCTGTGCCCTGGAGCCAGCCCTCCCATGAGTGATGGTGAAATCTGGGCTTCCGGTCATCCTGGTGTCCCGGCATGTCTTTCCTTGGTGGGATGGTTACATCAGATGCAATTTGACCTTGTTAACAAGCGCCTGGTCCAGCCACTTTGGCCTCCTTAGATGTATAGTTCTCGGTACCAGCCTCAGTATCCCTTTAAAATAAAAACCAACCCTAACTATCCTGAAATGAAATTCATAGCTAACACACCCTGCCTGCACAAATAATTTAAAAAATCAGTATCATACCCTAACTGTAATCTGAAGGAGAAGTAATAGGGAAGTAATTTATAATACAAAGTAGATTGCAATATACATGGGCTGGGCATGACCTTGCCTGAAAAACATGAAGTGGTAAAGTGCTCTTACCTAGTTATAATGCACATGTTTGGATTTAAAGGCGGTCAGGTCAGAAGTCACTCTTTAGAAGAAATACAGAAAATGGAAGAACAGAGCGTGGGTGGGCCCTAGGGTAAAAACTGGTATATCCAGTGTAGAGTTAATTTGAGGATAGGCTCAGATTACAAACAAGCTTTTTTTTTTTTTAAATATATTTTTTTATTTGACTGCACTGGGTCTTAGTTCTAAGCAGCACTTAGGATCTTTGATCTTCACTGTGGCCTGTGGAAGCTTTTTCAGCTGTGGCCTGTGGGATCTAGTTCCCTGACCAGGGATTGAACCCAGGCCCCCTGCAGTGGGAGCAGGGAGTCTCAGCAACTGGACCACCAGGGAAGTCCTTACAAATAAGCTTTTCACTCACATAAAGGGCCATCAGCACGATGGAAAGCAGGGCAGGATACAGTTTGCTCTTGGTCTTTCAGGACAGTTTGTAGCCTTGGCCCCGCTCTCTTAATGCTGGTAACACCATCATCTTGGTGACCAAAAGCATCTCCACACTTTGGCCTTGCTTAGCCTCTGCCATGCATTACAGGGCATTGGGGAGCTTTAAAACAGTGTCCACACCCAGTTGAGAACCACTGCTTTCGCCCTTTCTGTGTTCTTGTCTTCAAGTTTGTAAACGTACCTTTAGAATTTTGTTCCCACAGCCTTGTGGTCCATGGTCACGTGGCCTCTCTTTTGGTGTCCTTGGCCGGGGACAGAACCCTGATCACATGGATGCTCCATTGAGCCCCTGGTGTCCCCCTCCCTTCGCCACTCCCATCCTTCACTTCTCCTTGAGCAGGAAGCTGGCGTCCCCAGGTCGCAGCTCTCTTGCCGCTGGGTCTCATTAGCCGAGGGAGCTGTGCTCTTCGTCATTCCTCAGCACGTCCCTGTCAGCAGCTGACAGGTCCTTAGTGATGAACCCCAGAGCAGCCGAGGAGAGCTGAGTGCACGGGGTGGGACAGGGTGAGGATGGGACACGCGTGTCCTGGCAGGAGACAAAGCCATGACTCAGGAGGAGGAGCCGGCTTCCTGAATTTTAATGCTGCTGGGATCCAGTGAAGGATGGTTGGTCAGTTAATACCCATTCACTGATGAGTTGATTCACTCATCAGACACCTATTCTGAGTGAGCTGGGTCCATCAGAGAAAAACAGGATACAGCTGACTAACCTCTAGGGGCTGAAAAGGGAGGAACATATGAACAGACTTTAACCTTTCGCTGATAATTCCTTATGCTCTGGTTAAGGTGGCTGGTCTTAGAAGGAAGTGCAGGGCAAGCCTGGACTTGAGTCCAGCCTCTTTCTTTCAGTTTGGCTGTGCTGGGTCTTTGTTGTGCTGTGCAGGCTTTCTCTGGTTGCGCTGCGTGGGGGCTTCCCTTGTGAAGCATGGGCTCTAGAGCACGTGGGGTCAGTAGTTGTGTGTGGGCTTCCCTGGTGGCTCAGATGGTAAAGAATCTGCCTTTAATGCAGGAGACCCAGGTTCAATCCCTGGGTTGGAAAGATCCCCTAGATGAGGGTAGGGCTACCTACTCCAGTATTCTTTCCTGGAGAATCCCATGGACAGAGAAGCCTGGCGGGCTGCAGTCCATGGGGTCACAAAGGGTTGGATGTGACTGAGCGACTAACACTTACTTGTCCTCTGGCATGTGGGGTCTTAGTTCCCTGACCAGGGATCGAACCTGTGTCCCCTGCACTGGCAAGCGGATTCTTAGCCACTGGACCACCAGGCAAGTCCCTTGAGTCCAACTTCTGTAGGACTGGACTAGAGTGAGGTTAGTGAGGCCCCTCGGTGCAGAAAAAGGGAGGCGCTTGCTCCCTCTGAGGGCCCTGCGAGTGCTGCTTGCGCTTCTAGATGTGATCTCCACTGGTCATTCCACCCCTGGTGCTTCTCACCTAGAGACCCGAGACAGCGGTAGACTCTCCTTGCAGACAGCATGGAAGAGGTACTGCGGGGCCAGTGTGGAGCACAGTGCGTGCCCTGCCCAAGTCCTCAGGAAAGGCCAGCCGTGTCTGCGCTACCAGTTCCGTGTAAGTCAATTTTTCCTCCATACAAGGCTGCACAGAGTCATTTTCTGGAGTTTATCTCACCTGCTGTTGCTCAGATGTAAGTAACTATCTAATTAAGAATTCTCCGGGCTGAGGAACTACATGCTTTGTTTAGTTCTGGCTGTAGATACATGGCAGTCACCAGGGGAGCTTTTAAAACTGTGACGACCGGACTACCCTCCAGACCAATTCCATCAGGATCTCTGGAGGCAAGACCCAGAATCCTCAGCTGCAGCCAGAGTTGACAGCACATGGCTCAGAGCAGCGCGTTTCAAACAGTAACTTGCCCACCATGCCCCTGGGGGTGATGGTGGCCCCTCAGACTCTGACTCCATGGGCCGGGGAGGGGGTGGGTGGGGGGCCTGAGAGCGAGCATTTGTAGCAAGCTCCCGGGAGGTGCTGATGCTGCGGGCGTCCACACCGCACTGTGAGTGGCCCGGGCTCACTCCGATGCTGGTGATGCGCTGAAAGAGGAAGGTCAGTGGTTCAAAACACCTGGGCTGTTAGAAAGACGTGAAGGCACTTGTGACCGTTCTTCAAATCTCAGAACCAAGTCAGGCTGTTGGCCTGTTTGAAGCGTACAGAGAATGCTATACGATCACTACAAAATTAGCACCATTCGCATTTGTCATCTCTGCTTTCAATTTTATTTTTAAGTGAACTATAAACAACATGCCATCTTGTTGTCTGTGGGTTCTGAAAGATCTGCGTGTGGGCTTTTAACTTGAGCCTATCCTTCTACAGCTTGCCTGGCTTGACCCCGCATCAAGTGGAAGGCTTTTAGGTTAAGATGCCCACAAGGGGGATCCTGGGCTGGAATTCAGTCATGACTGGCCAATGTGAGATTTCTTAAGAAAGCTCTTGTTTCTCTGCTTGCAAAAATTACTTTTAAGTTGTGAAAGCAGCATAACAACTTGAAATGGAGAAGAGAGTCCTCAATCTCATGACCCTAGCATGACAGTTATTCCTATTCTTTGTCCACCTAAGTACAGTTTTTACATAGTTATACAACCGTTAGTGTGTACATGTAATTGTAAAAAGAAGTATAGTTGATTTACAATGTTGTATTAGTTTCTAGTGTGCAGCAAAGTGATCAGTTATACATGTGTGTGTGTGAATATATCCTTTTTCAGATTCTTTTCCATTATAAGTTTTTACAATATATTGAGTAGAGTTCCCTGTGCTATACAGTAGGATTTTGTTGTTTATTTTATATATAGTAGTGTTTATCTGTTAATCTCAAGCTCCTAATTTATCCCTCCCCTCCCATTTCCCCTTTGGTAACTATAAATTTGTTTTTTTGTGTCTGAGTCTATTTTGGCTTTGTAAACAAGTTCATTTGCGTCATGTTTTAGATTCTATGTAAAAGTGATATAACGTGGTATTTGTCTTTCTGGCTGGCTTCACTTAGTGTGATCATCTCTAGGTCCATCCGTGTTGCTGCAGATGGCATTATTTCATTCTTTTTAAGCGGTTGAGTAGTACTCTCTTGTGTAGATATGTCACGTCTTCTTTATCCATTTATGTGTCTCTATAAACGTTTGGTTGTGCCTGTTCTTGGCTGTTACAAACAGTGCTTCACTGAACACGGGAGTGCATGTGTCTTTTTTTGAATTAAGAGTTTTCTCCAGATATATGTCCAGGAGTTGGATTGCTGAATCATATGATAGCTATTTTTGATTTTTAAAGGAACCTCTGTACTGTTTTTCACAGGGGCTTTACATTTGCCCCCAGCAGTATGCATGTGGGCGCGCTGGGTTGCTTCAGTCATGTCTGACTCTCTGTGACCCCATGGACTGTAGCCCACCAGGCTCCTCTGTCCGTGGGACTCCAGACGAGAATACGGGAGTGGGTTGCCACGCCCTTCTTCAGGGCATCTTCCCCCTCCAGGGACGGAATCTGCGTCTCTTACGTCTCCTGCTTTGGCAGAGGGGTTCTTTACCACTAGTGCCACCTGGGATGCCCCACCAAAAGGACAGGAGGGTTTATATATACATACAATTTATTATTCTGTTTATAATGTTTTCTTGTGTTTCTATGTAGATTTCAAATGATGTTTAAGTAGAGATTTTTACCCTTGGAATAGAAAGAAAGGGCACAAATTACACAGAAAAGTTTAAAGAAGAAAATCACTTGGACACAATTTCTGTTAATGTGTTTTATTCCAGTTTATGTGTACATTCATTTTACATAAATCAGATCATTTTGAGTTCATAAGTTGATGGTCTGTCTTGAAAACGACTTAACAGAGTAAGTAAAATGTCCTCCTCCTGTTCACTTACATGGATATTCCTTATGATGGTCGTATAGAACTTTGTGCTTAGATATGTCCTTGTTTCTCATACCACTTCCCCCTTCCCATCTTTATAGCAGTAGTCCTTCTGTGAATATTTTCTGAGGGGTGGGTCATCTCTTCCTTTTGTTTAAAAAAAAAAAAAAAAAGTCTTAAGCTGGATTTCCGGAATTGGAATTCTCATTTTAGAAAGTGTGAGTATCTGTAAAGACTCGTGATTCATATTGCCGAAATCCTTTCCAGGAAAGAGGTCTTGCCTAACCACCCCTGCCTGCCCCCGTGCCCACCAGGATATGGAAGGCCTGCTTCTTTGGCCTTGTCAATGACTGTATAGCACACCACCGTTTACTTTATGTTTTTTTCATGTAGGTTAGCATTGAGGCTGCTTATAGTTTCCTGAGACTGTAGGGAAAGGTTTGGGAGATATTCCTTTGTCTGTGGCTTGTTCTGCCTCTGTCAGTTTCTTCCCTCAGTCTGTATTTCAGGGGTGAGGTCACAGGGCAAAGGATTCGAAGGTTTTACTAGCACACAGGTTATGTGGTTCTGGCTCCACACCGAGGCAGGAGGACCCACCCACTAGAGCTTGAGCAGGTCCTGTCATGGTTTCGTCACTGCCTGACTCCTGCTTTCCTGTCCGTGAAGGTGAAGGTATCGTTGGCATGATTGATTTCCCAGCTGACATTCCTTTTGGGAGCAGAGATGTGGGAATCCCAAATGCATCCATTATCTGAACTCGGAACCGTGGACACTGGAGAGCCACATCCATCCATCCCTTCAGGGCCCTTTCAGAAGTCTGTGACCTGTGTCACTTTCCTTGATTTTTTTTTCCCCAAGTGAGAATGGTGGGTAGGAACAGCTGGAGGAACAGGAGCACGGCGGCAGCGTCTCCTAAAGCAATCACGCGCAAGGGAGAACGCCACGTGCTTGTTTATTTTCTCTAATGCCTCTCGAATGCAATCAAAGACCCAGGTTTTGTTGCCGAACTCAAATTTTTAGGGAGTAAGCAGCAAGGTATATTTGCAGGCCCATCTGCATCTTGGAGCCCGTGCCCCTGTGGAATGGCTCAGCGTCAGAGCCATTAGCCGTCGGTGCCAGATGTTCCCCACAAAATGTGCACCAAACGCAGACTTGGGTGGTTCATCAAGATGCGAGAAACAAACAGCTGTTCAGGGAAGAGGGAGCTGCTTGTGTCTGCAATGTCGCTTGAGCCCATCGCTTTTCCCCATCAAAGCTCAGAAACAGGAGGAGATAAAAAATTACCCCAACCAATCAGTGTGATAGAACTCTCATTAAAAGGTTATGATAATTATCTACGGGGGAGGCAAATGTGTTTACCATTCATTAACGCTCCGCTTGCTGTCTTTTCTAATGAGAAGTAGGTAGGAACGTCTAGAGGAGTAAATAAAAATAAGAGAATGGCTTTGAGGGAGAGCAGGAAAGGAGCCCAATTGAGAGAGAGAGAGATGACGCTGCCGAGTGTCGGGGTTTGTGTTACTTGAGAGAAAACGGTTGAAATGAAACAGCCAGACCTGGGTGATCCCAGGGGCTGGAGCCCTTTGCTCCCTTGAATGCCCTGGCTTCTTCCTCTTTGCCTTGGGAGAGGCAGAGTTGGCAACCTGGCTCTTCGCAGAAAATAATTTTTCAAACCTTGCCTTTCCGGTGCGGTTCACAAGGTGGCAATTTCCATGTCACTGAACATGAAGGCTGGGTCTTAAATACAGCCGGCATGTGAACGCCCTGCAGGCAGTGGCAGTGGCAGTGACGTCACTGCCAAGCAGCTTCTTGCTATTTTGGAGCCGGGGAGGGGCGCGGCAGGAAGCTCAGCGGAGAGGAGGTATTCTCGGCAGCGGCAGTAATGCACTCTCCTGAGAGGCAGCTGTCAAGTCTAGTGGCTCTGGAAGTTTGCAGAGTTTATTTGTTCCGCGAGCAAACAAAAGTTCACTGAGTTCATCCCGCGTGCCAAACACAGACAAGGCGCAGACACGTGAGAGGCTCACCTACCGTCACGCGGCTCATGCCAAACGGCCGTCACAGACACGTTTTTATTTTAGGCAGAAGAACTGTGTCTTCAAATGCAGTCTTTCTTGGAAGCTCCAAATGTAGCCTACCTGAGAGCTGAGCTGCATGGGTTGGAGTGGAGGGCGGCGGGGTCCTGGAACACCACCTCCGGAGCCGCTAACCCCCCACGTGAACCACACCTAAAAAGGCAGTTTAGAAATGATCAGCTTGTGTGGAACAGGTTTTCCTTCGAGTGCGTTTCCCTCGTTTCGGGTAACGTGGAATAAGGAGTTGTTAGGACTGAACGAAACCCACAGATGGTGCCTGGAGCTCCTCCGTTTTGTGAGGCTGCTTGCTTTCCCCAGGTGGCTTTGCTGGAAGTGGAGGTAACTGTGTCTCATGAGACGTTCCTGTTCACCTCCTCCATCAGTCGTGGGGCTGTCAAGTCTCACAGTTCAGTCTCTCCCTTTCTCAGTCAGCTTTATTTTGCTCTTTTCCTTTTTTCTGTAGCATCGATCATCTTCTGATATGTTACGGATTATAATCAGGTGTTACTGCCTTTTCCTCTTATGCTGTAAACCTCATGGGGGCAGGGACCTTTGTCTCAGTCTGCTCACAGCTGGGCCTGTCTTGTGGGCTTGTGTATTGCCTGGCACCAGCAGAGCTAGAAACTTGTCAGATGAACAAATGAGTACTTCTGTGTTGTTGCTTTGCTGTGTTTCTAAAGTTTCTAAGGTCCTCGTGGTCTAAGACGGCTGCTAGAGCCCCAGCCATTACGTCTACATTCTAGGTAGCAGGCAGGGGGAAGCAGAGGAAGGGTAGAAGGGTAAAAAGAATATGTGCCAACTTTTTTAAGGAGGTTACCCGCAACTCATCCAAAATATTTTCTTTTACATTTCATTGGCTGTACTCTGTTAGGGATTTTGAGAAATGCGTGTGTGTGTGTGTGTAGTAGAACACATTATCACCCTAATTAAAACAGAAGAAGGGAAGAACGGGTATTTTGGAAGGTAAACAGTGGTCTGTGTTCCATGCCTTGGACATAGTAAACTCTCATAGAGCTAAACTGAATATAGAAAAACCCACTTCTATTGTTCCATGGAGTGAATAGGCAGCTTAAGTTCTGTTCTGTGGACATCAGTATATCATGTGATTAACAAAATAGCTTTTGAGTCAGAAAGACCTTGGCTCAAATTCCTGTGTGAAACTGTGCGACCTTTGACAAGTTACTTTACCTCTTTGAGCCTCAATTTAAAAAAAAAAAATCTATGAGATGGGGATAATATAGAACCTCTTCAAGGGTGAGAGTGAGGATTAAGTGAGATAATGCAGGTAGAGAAACGTGGCCTGGTGTCCGAAGCCCGGAAAGTTAGTAAATGGAGGTTGTTATATGTTATCACTGTCCTCAGGTATATTTTCTAGATGTCATCCACAGATGACAGATGATTTCTGTGTTCCAGAAGCTCACAGAGGGCATTCTGGAAAGAGAACCATTTGTGCAAAGGGAGAGAGGAAGGAGGCAGGGTGGCGTACTGAGAAAGCTGCGGGCTGCTCTCGATGGCTGTGGCTCAGCGTCCTGGAGTCCAGGGTGTGTCTGGGGAGTGACTGAGGAAGGTTCTTGAAGGGCAACCTGGGGACAGAGCCCAGAGGCCCTAGTGAGGCATTTGGACAGTGGGGAACTAATAAGCAAGGCCTTTAGGAAGGAGAGTAATGGATCAGATCTGTTCTATGGACAGTCCCCCCTCCAGGGCCCCACGGAGAAGTGGATGGAAGAAGGGAGGGGAGTCTGGGCTGGAGATGCCCTGAGCCGTTCAGGCAAGAGATGACGCTGGTCTCAACTAACCAGGGCCTGCGATTCTAGAGGGAAGATGTGGTGGGCAAGAGCGAGGGAGTGTCTACACTGGCTAGCGTGAGGCTACTTGTCCTTCTGGGGTCAGAGTCTGTTTTCCCAGTAGACTTGGTTACGTGTGGGGTGGAAGGACGATAAACAGGATGTCAGTGAAGTATTTCATACACCCAGCATAGATTTCCAGGTAGAAGATCAGATCCAACCCAGGTCCTTGCTGTGCTGTGCTATGCTTAGTTGCTTAATGGTGTCGGACCTTTGCAACCCCATGGACTGTAGCCCACCAGGCTCCTCTGTCCGTGGGGATTCTCCAGGCAAGAATACTGGAATGGGTAGCCATTCCCTTCTCCAGGGGATCTTCCCAACCCAGGGATCAAACCCAGGTCTCCCTCATTGGAGGCGGATTCTTTACCAGCCGAGGCACTAGGGACGCCCCACGTCCTTGCTAGCACCAACATTTTCACTGTAGACATTTAGTTCTGAGCCTGTGCCTCTTTGTTAACCTGAGCCAAGCAGTGGCAGGTCTTTTGAAGAGCGAGTCAGCATCGAAGCTTTGAAAACCTGCACCCGCTGCCCAGGAACGACAGCTAATGAACTAATTATTACCCATCAGTCACATCTTGAGATCGCGTGTGCGAACCTGCATCCCTTCGTTATTACCGTGGTCACAGGGGCAGCTGGCCTTGAGCTTACAGGAAGGAAGTTGTCCCTGGGTCACCCGTGGGGTCACAGCCTATGATTTCGGTTCACTTGTGCAGATTGGGGCTAATTTATTTTGGCTCTTTTATCTGAAATAGAAATTGCTCAGCAGAGACAAGAGATGTGGTCATTTAACAAACAGATGTGCTGGGCTGGGGAGTGTGAGGTGGGATGTGACCTGGGTTTTCCTCCAGGTTCATTGCTAATAGAGGTGACCTTGGCTTTCAGAAGACCTTAACCAGGTCAAGATGCCTTTTCTCCCTCTGCCATGTGACCATAGAGAGAAACTTCTAATTGTTGTTCGGTCGCCAAGTCATGTCCAACTCTTTGCCATCCCATAGACTGCAGCACGCCAGGCTTGCCTGTTCTTCACCATCTCCTGGAGCTTACTCAAACTCATATCCATCACATCGTGATGCCATCTAACCATCTCATCCTCTGTTGTCCCCTTCTCCTCCCACCTACAATCCTTCCCAGCATCAGGGTCTTTTCTAATGAGTTGGCACTTTGCATCAGGTGGCCAAAGTATGGGAGCTTCAGCATCAATCCTTCCAATGAATATTCAGGGTTAATTTACTTTAGGATTGACTGGTTTGATCTCCTTGCTGTCCTAGGGACTCTCAAGTATTTGCTTATGTTGCTTATTTAACTTTTTAAAAATACATCTTTCAAATACATACTAAAGTAGATGGAAGAGTATAACAAACCCCCATGCACTCGTCACCCAGCCTCGCAGTTATCCATATTGTATTGCTCTTGTTTTCATCCCATTCCACTCTCTACCTTTTTTTTTTTTTTTATTTAATATTTATTTGCTTATTTATTTGGCAGCTCTGGGTCTTAGTTGCAGCACGTGACCCACAGGTCTGGGGAACAGAGGCTGCCTGTTAATGATGGGCAAATTGTCTTTACATTTTTTTGTCTAATTTTAATGCACTTTTTAAAGGTTACCTTCCATTTACAGTTATTATGAAATATTGGCTGTATTCCCCATGTTGTAAGTGCATCCTTGAGCCTGTCTTACACCCACGAGTTTGCACCTCCCACTCCTCCACCCCCACTCTGCCCCCTCCCCGCCTCCCCACTGGTGAAGCACTAGTTCTCTGTGAATCTGCTTCTTTTATGGCCAAACATATTGTACCAGCTAGCTTGTAAGTGTTTTCTCTGTACCAGGGCTTGTTCTGTCTCATGTGTATCCGCTCAGTTAATTTGCATAGCACTCCCACCTGAGCGCTGGGGTTTTCCCATGATGGATAAAGCAGCTTGAGGTCACGGGACTGGGACTTGAACTTCGGTCTGCCTCCAGACCCTGTTGTCAGCCCCCCTGGACAGCCACTCTTATTTAAAAAAAAAAAGTTTATTTATTGGCTGTGCTGGGTCTTCATGCTGTGTGGGCTTTTCCCTACTTGTGGCATGCAGGGGCTGCTGTCTGGTTGGGGTGTGCAGGCTTCTCATCACGGTGGCTTCTCGTTGCGGAGCACGGTCTCTAGAGTGTGTGGGCTTCAGGAGCTGCAGTTCCCGGGCCCCAGAGCACAGGCTCAGCGGTTGTGGTGCACGGGCTTAGTTGCTCCGCTGCTTCTGAGATCTTCCTGGACCAGGGATCCAACCTGTGTCTCCTGCGTCGGCAGGCAGAGTATTTACCACTGATCCACCAGGGAAGCCCGGCAGCCACTCTTGATGGTCATCAGATGGTTTTTGTCCTGTGCGATTGTGACTCGTGCAAGAACTGTCTCTTGTTCTGTCTCTCGCTGTAGGGTTTTTTGGTCCCCGCCATGGCTGCTTTTAGTCAACGAGGTTGACAGTTTAAACAGGGGCCGAGTCCTTCATTTTTGGCTGCTAGGAGGGACATTTCATCTTCCAGAACTGTCTGATTCTGAACGCTCCATCTTGCTCCCCGTCTAAACTTCTCGGCCAGGCTCATCTCAGGTTGTAACATATGCCGAAAATGCCCCACATTTTGCCTTTCCTCCAAATCTTTATGGTGAAAGCAGCTTCTTCACGATGTTTTATGTGGCAAGGCATTGTGACAGGAAGACAAATTGTGGAGCTTTAAATCGAAGAAAAACAGAAGGCTATTTGTCTGATGCGTTCCAGTTCTGTTCTGCCTTCCTCGAGTTTGAATCATGGAGACAATTTCCTTTCACGTTGAAGGTTAAACTGCTGGGAGGTGGTTTCTCAGGGAATGTTCTGTTAAAGCATTAAGAACAATTGGATGTAAAGTCCTTTCCTTTTTCTGCAGCTTTTGACATGGAAATCATCGAAAGTGTGGCTGTCTTTTACTGTTTCTTCAAAGAATTCTAAAAGCCCTGGAATGAAATGTATTTTAGGGGGTGTCGGGCTGCAGGCTTAACCGTAGTTGCCCAGAGAGAGAAAACACGTTCTTAATTTTGGAGGTTGAAGCTAAATCCCTAGGCCTGATTGGTCTTGGTAGGGCAGGCTGTCCCCACCTCTTGGAGGCCCCTGCAACGGAGTAGGCTGTTCTTTTCTTCCTGGTCTCACTCTGGTTTATAATTATGTATGTGTGTGCATCTGTGATTAGAGTCTGTCTCCTCTGCGAGAGACTTGAGACTCAGGGGTGGGGTGTGGAGGGGATCTTGGCTTTTGTTCTCATCTCTGGCTCTTCATTCCCAGGTCTGAATCTAACACACAGGGGATGCTTGGTATCTTTGAAATTTGAGGAATGAGTGAAGCTTAAGTCAGGCTTTCCTTCTTACTCGCCACCCCCGGCCCTTCCACCTGTGCTTCTTTCTGCTGGATGCCCTCCTGCTGGCATTTCACTTGTCCACTTCCCGTTGGTGCTGGCTGACTCTCCTTTCCCCAACCCCAGGCTCCTCTGGCGTTTGTTGCCAGAGTGGTGATCTGAGGAGAAAGCTCCAACCCACAGGAAATGGATTTGGTTGGGAGGTTTGTGACGGTGTAATGAGGTAGTTTGTGTGTGCTTGGAAATATTCTGAGTATGATGTTGGTAGAAAAGCATTGTATTAATTCAGGAAACTCAGAACATGTACAATTCAGCAAGCCTTTGGGAACACCAGCGAACATTGAGAAATGAGATGCTGAATGTTTACCTTCTTGAGAACCCACGGGTGGGGTGAGCCAGGGATACAGTCATTAGCAAGTGGAGGAAAGGGACTGGCTTGGGTGGAAGGACCCCAGACCCCTCAGTGTCCTGGTACAGGCCCAGTCCTCAGTGAGAGGCAGTCCCGAGTGAGTTTGAGTAGAGGTTGGTGCCATGTGCTTCAATGGAAAATGAAAGGGCAGGCTGAGCTGGGTGGCTCCGAGCACCTTGGGCCTGAAACTGTCTCTAGTTTATCCTGCTGGAGCGGCCACGCCGGCCAACAGGTCCAGTGATACGCTCTTGACAGCCAGGCCGACCTGGGCGGAGTCCTGACCCCTCGCTTCCTGCTGTGTGATTCTGGGCACGTCTGAGCCTGTGTGTGAAACGGGGGTGTGAGGATGAAATGCAGCCCGAAGCCCCATCCTCAGACCTGGTTGTTGACCACTAAGTGTAGACCCTGCCCCACGTTCCCCAGTTCAGGCCCAATTGGAAACGAAATCTTCTTGGTCCGTGGGGGTCAGTTGTTTCTCTAACGGTGGATTCAGGTGGATTCAGGATGGGATTTGCAGGACACTTGCTGTTGCTTTTAGTTCAGTCCTCTGGTCAGGAACACTCTGAAATTAATACGGTATGGGTGTTGGTAGGAAGCACGTCTTGTTCATTATCTTAGCAATTAGCCCAAACGGAGCTTCCAAGTGACCCCCACCGAGGACACCAGCCCAGCAAAGGCTTTTGGCTCCAGCAGTGGCTGGTTCCTCTACAGGGCGTGATGGTTCCCGCCAAATTAATCCCCAGCTTTGCCTAATCCTCATTGCCAACAGAGCCTGCAGAGTACTCCAGGGAGTTGGCTGCGTTCCCCACTCCAGCATTCTCTCAGAGCTGATGGCGCAGAAATCTATGTGTTTGGCCGCTTCTCTGAACAGAGGTGGGATCTGAATCCTGGTAATCAGAGAGCCCAGCAGTGAGCAGAGATAGGAAGATCTGAGAACTCTCACCATTTCACTTGATAGACTTTGGCTTCAGATGTCCTGGACTAAGCTTTTTCCTGCAAAGATAGTGAAATTTCACCAGCTATGCTGATGACATTTGAGGCCCCCTAGAAGGCAATGGCACCCCACTCCAGTACTTTTGCCTAGAAAATCCCATGGACGGAGGAGCCTGGTAGGCTGCAGTCCTGGGGTCGCTAAGAGTCGGACACGACTGAGCGACTTCACTTTCACTTTTCACTTTTCACTTTCACTTTTCACTTTTCACTTTCATGCATTGGAGAAGGAGATGGCAACCCACTCCAAACCCACTTCTTGCCTGGAGAATCCCAGGGACAGGGAAGCCTGATGGGCTGCCATCTGTGGGGTCGCACAGAGTCGGACATGACTGAAGCAACTTAGCAGCGGCAGCAGCAGACTGCATCTGCTTGGAGATGGAGCACTGTATTAATTAGGAGTTTATCTCACCAGTAGGAGGAGAATAGAAATCTCTACTGACTAAGAGAACTCACACCTGGTGGGTACAGGGTTTGTGCCCCTGATGAACCTCCCTAGGAGGGAGGGAAATCCAGGGGCATTTGCTGAAGTGTTGCATCCTGTGCACATGGCAGACCCTGTAATTAATCACTGCTCTCTGCTGTAACCCCATCTAAGGTCCCTGATATCTAAGTGCCCCTGTATTTCGGGTCCCTAGCATCTAAGTGCGTCAGTACTGAGGGTCCTTAGCATCTAAGTTCCCCAGTATCCTATGCCTCTAGGGTCTAAATATACTACTCTAAGGTTCCTAGCATCTAAGTGCCGAAGTATCTGGGTCTCAATCATCTCGGCACCAGGATATAAAGACTCTAGAGGAGAAGGCAATGGCAACCCACTCCAGCACTCTTGCCTGGAAAATCCCATGGACGGAGGAGACTGGTAGGCTGCAGTCCATGGGGTCGCTAGGAGTTGGACACGACTGAGTGACTTCACTTTCACTTTTATGCACTGGAGAAGAAAATGGCAACCCATTCCAGTGTTCTTGCCTGGAGAATCCCAGGGACGGGGGAGCCTGGTGGGCTGCCGTCTATGGGGTCGCACAGAGTCGGACGCGACTGAAGCAACTTAGCAGCAGCAGCAGCAGCAGTATATAAATGTCCCAGGATCTAGGGTCCGGTCCCTGGCATCTTAGTGTCCTGGTGTCTAGGGTCCTTAGCAACTAAGTGCCCCAGTATCTAGGGTCTCTAGCATCAAAGTTCTGAATTATATAGGGTCACAGCATCTCAGTGCCCCAGTATCTAGGCTCCGTAGCATCTAAGTGCTGTAGTATCTAGAGTCCTTACATCTAGTGCCCCTGTATCTGGGGTCCTTAGCATCTCAGGGTCCCAGTATCCATGGTCCCAGTATCTATCTAATTGTCCCAGTGTGTAGGGTCCTTACATCTAAGTGTCCCTGTATCTAGGGCCCTTAGCATCTAAGTGTATCAGTATCTAGGGCTTTAGCATGTCAGGGCCCCAATATCTAGGGTTTCTACTATCTAAGTGCTCTGTGTTATCTGAGGTCCGTAGCATCTATCTGCCTTAGTATCTTGGGTCTCTAACATCTCTGTGCCTGAGTATCTCAGAGTTGTTTCTTCAGTGAAAACCTATTCTTTGCCTTTCCTATTTCTGTGAACCCTAATAAGGACCCTACGGAAAGGGCAAGCTAGACAAACATCTCAAATAACGTGTTCTAAGACCTCGGAGGATGGCAGGCTTCACCATAGCCAGGAGGAGCAGCGAGCCCATGCTCATGGGCAGGCGTGGTGATGATGCCAATGAGGCTGAGTGTCCGTGGTCTGTCCTGTTCCTGGTCCTTCTGGACCCCCAGAACTCCCTCTGTGCCACTTTCTCTCCATATCTGTGCTGCAGGTGGGCATCGTAGGAGTAAATGTCAAGCTGTAACGTGAAGAAGCTCTTGTCTGCATGGAGAATGCTGGGGCTGCATGTAATTTGTACCTGCGGTCTTAGTCCTCTAAGCTGACCCCCTGGGTGACATAACAGGGGTGAGTGTGCTCTTCTGGCAGCTCACAAGCTTTGAAAGGTCACAGCCAGAAAGGTGGTCTGAACACAGCGGTGAAGAATTCTGTGGTACTGTTATCTGACTGCGTGCATGAGTGATGGCCAGAATAGATAGATTTACTGGGATGCAAAGGTGACTTGGCTGTCAGCCTAGGAGTGGGCTGGAGGCAGCTAAGAAGGACTTTCTGATTGATATGGGTTTCTTTCAGTTCAGTTCAGTTCAGTCGCTCAGTCGTGTCCGACTCTTTGAGACCCCATGAACCGTAGCACGCCAGGCCTCCCTGTCCATCACAAACTCCTGGAGTTCACTCATACTCACGTCCATCGAGTCCGTGATGCCATCCAGCCATCTCATCCTCTGTCGTCCCCTTCTTCTCCTGCCCCCAATCCCTCCCAGCATCAGAGTCTTTTCCAATGAGTCAACTCTTCGCATGAGGTGGCCAAAGTACTGGAGTTTCAGCTTTAGCATCATTCCTTCCAAAGAAATCCCAGGGCTGATCTCCTTCAGAATGGACTGGTTGGATCTCCTTGCAGTCCAAGGGACTCTCAAGAGTGCTCTGGAATTCGTGCTAATTGTTGTAGAACCTTGGGAATATACTGAGGTCGATTGAATTGTGCATTTTAAATGAGTGAATTGTGAATTATGTATATCTCAATAAAAGTAGAAAGCAGTACATGGTGATTTTAAGCTAAACAAAATCATATGTTCATAACAGCTGTCATTAGTCAAAGACTGGGAAAACTAACTGGGCACGAGGGTCAGTACCACTCCCTGTTTGCTGATGACTTTGGAACATCAGCATGAGGACGATGGTGACTTTCCCTTTTGGGTCCAAAGCAGTAGAGAGACTTGATTGCTTTCATCTCTAGCCCTGTGCTATGAGCCCCTCATATATGCATGCTTTTAAGATATGCAGTCATTTTTTTCTGGTTTTCCTAATTCCACTCAGAGATGCTGACGTGCTGTAACTGATCAAAGCACACACCGGTTACATTTTTAACAGAGATCCAGTAATAACATTTTCATCTTTTGTTTGCCTCACAGTTTCCGCCCCCTCCCCCACCCCCACCCAATCCAGAGTGTCTGTCTGGTACTTCACAACAATCTTGGGGTTGATATGATTAATCTCACTGATGGCCCTTAAAGTGACACTGACCTCTTTTCTCACCTTCAGATTACAGATATACATGTACCTTGCTCTGTGCCCCAGGAAGTGGACCTTGATGTGCTGGGTCACTGGGCTCCCCTGCCCCTAGCTTCTGGTGGGGCTTGGCCCCTTTTGGTCCAGTGGGAGCCTCAGGCAAAAGGAAGGCAAGGTCAGAGCATTCTTCCTCCAGCCCCTACCTGCTAGGCTGTGGGTTGTGCTCTCGTCCTGGGGGCCATGGCTCCTTGTGTGTCCACCTGTGTCCCAGTGGGTCTGGGAATCGCTTCCTCCCTCCCCGTCCAGGCCTGGAGGATTCTGGGGTGGGGGTTTCCACCATCACCAGCCCCTGTGTCCCTCCCCGTCCCTTCTTGGTTTCCCTTCTCCTCCTCTTCCCCTTGGTAGAGAGTCTCTTCATTAAGCCCCATGACCTCTGGCTTCGTGCCATGAGTTTCCTGCTCAGCTGTGACTGAAACACCAGGCCTGGTCTAGCTTCATGACTTTGCACTTGGTTATTCCCCCTCCAAGAAACGCTCTTTGCCCAGGTCTTGGCCTGGATGGGTCCTTCCCAGACTTGGCACCGACCGCTGTTACTGCTTGAGGGGCCTTGGCTGTCTGCCCTCTAAGTCACTCTATCTTAGTCCCAAGGCTTCCTTTCTTCACAGTACTTTGACCTTTAAATCATCTTTGACCTGGTTGACTGGCTTGCCTTGTCCAGGGTGTCCTCCTAAGTGACCAGGAGTCAGCAAACATTTTCTGTAAAGGACCAGAGATTGAATAGTTTCATCTTTGCGGGTCATAGGGTCTCTGTTGCAGCCACTGAAATCTGCTTTTATAGTAAGAAGGTGGTCACAGATAAGACATGAATGAATGTGTGTGTCTGTGTTCCAATAACAGTTTATTTACAAAAACAGTGGAGCAGAAATCTGTGGTTGTTGCTGTTCAGTCTCTAAGTCGTGTCTGACCCTTTGTGAGCCCATGGACTGCAGCATGCAGACTTCACTGTGCTTCCTTATCTCCCGGAGTTTGCTCAAACTCATGTCCCTTGAGTCAGTGATGCCATCTAATCATCTCATCCTCTGTCACCCGTTCTCCTCTTGCCTTCAGTCTTTCCCAGCATCAGGGTCTTTTCCAATGAGTCGGCTCTGCATCAGGTGGCCAAAGTATTGGAGCTTCAGCATCAATCCTTCCAGTGAATATTCAGGGTTGATTTCCTTTAGGATTGACTGGTTTGATCTCCTTGCTGTCCAAGGGACTCTCAAGAAGATTTGTGGTGGGTAAATTTTATCTCAGTAAAGCTATTAAAGCAACAAAATAGGCAGCGCAGTGTATTCGGCCTGTGGGTCAGAGTTTGAGAACCCTGAACTAGACTGAGAACTCCGTGAGCATTAAGACCTTCCTGTCTTATTCATTTCGGGCCCCAGACTTTGGATGGGGCCTGTCCCATAGCAGGCGTGTAGTACATGGTCCCTGAACGCACACGTAGTGACCGCCCCTGTGTAGGTCGTTGTGCTGAGCAGAGGCAACAGTGGAAAAACAAGACGAAACCCCTTTGACCTTGCTGCCCTGGAGGACACGCAAGGGTGTGTTCGTCGTGCAGCGCAACTAGTGGTCCCGATGGATGGGAACGTGCCTGTGGGAGCTCACAGCTGACTCGGCTCACCTGCTGGGAAGATCGGGAACTGGCCTTTAAGGGGAGCACCCTTGAGCTGCTTCGGGTTCTGGCACGTGGACAGGGGAGATATTAGGAAGGCAGGCTTTTCGAGAAGGGTGGGAGAAGTTCGGTATGTTTGAGGGACTGGACTCTGCAAACCCAGGGCAACACAGGACCCAGAGGAACTTCCTGGACAGGGGCCAGATCCTGGAGAGTCCTGCATGCTGTGCTTTGGGACTTGGTGGCCAGTGCCCTGTAGGCGGTGGAGGGCCTGCAGGGGGCTGAGCTGAAGAATTGTCAGCTGACACGTTGTCATCACGGGTGGTACAGAGGCTGGGCTGGGCTGGGGGCGCAGGTGGCAGCAGAAGACAGGCTGTCTAGAGTCTTTTTGCCTACAAGCAGGTCTTGGTCTGGGGTGGGCTCTTGAGAGGATATATAGTTCTTCAGGCTGATATTTTACCTTCAACCAGGACCACGGACTGTTCCTGCCTTGAACTTGGTGTGGGTGCGAATGGAAGGCAGGCTGATGCAGTGCTGTTTCTCAGGACTGATGGATGGCACTGTTGTTGGTGTGGGAAGATGCGTGGGGGGTGACGAGCAGGGCTCACGTCTCCACTTTCTAGCGGGGTAGGGTCGGGGGGAGGGACAGTCACAAGTACTGTCGACCCTTGAACAACGCAGGTTTGAACCGCATGGGTATTTTTCCGTAGTAAATACTATAGTACTGTGTGGTCCCTGGTTGGTGGACTCTGTAGACTCGAGGACTATACCAAGGGCCGACTTCAAGTTGTGTGCGAATTAACCCTTGCGTTGGTCAAGGGTCAATTGTTACTGAAAAATTTCCGAGAGTATGAGTACTGAGAAGACGGTAAAAAGTGGTGGATGTGAAGCAGGTGGGGGGACGTATGGGGGCAGCTGTTTCCCTAGTTGTTGTTGATCAGTTGCTCAGTCGTGTCTGACTCTTTGTGACCCCATGGACTGCAGAGGCCAGGCTTCCCTGTCCTTCACTGTCTCCTGGAGTTTGCTCAGTCTCATGTCCATTGAGTTGGTGATGCCATTCAACCATCTTACACTCTGCCACTCTCGTCTCCTCCTGCCCTCAATCTTTCCCAGCATCAGGGTCTTTTCCAATGAGTCAGTTCTTCGTATCAGGTGGCCAAAGTATTGGATCTTCAGCTTCAGCATCAGTCCTTTCAATGAATATTCAGGCCTGATTTCCTTGAGGATTGACTGGTTTGATCTCCTTGCAGTCCAAGAGATTCTCAAGAGTCTTCACCAGCACCACTCGGTGGGGGGGTCAGGGATGGAGGAGTTGGGATTGGAAAGTTGAGAAGGCACCAAATCTCCCATGACTGGGGCCAGATTGATCCCGATAGAGGGGATGCCCTGAGGTGAAGATGAGTGTGGGGTGAGTAAGGGTTGCAGAGAAGGCCAGTGTGACTAGTGCAGAACCCTTGACGGGGAATGAGATAGAGAATTAGCCTGGTGATACTCATCATGCAGGAGCCATAACAAGTCTGGGAAACAGAATTTCCAGTTAATTGAGATTTCTAGTGAATAGAATTGGAGAAGGCAATGGCACCCCACTCCAGTACTGTTGCCTGGAAAATCCCATGGACAGAGGAGCCTGGTAGGCTGCAGTCCATGAGGTCGCTAAGAGTCCGACATGACTGAGCGACTTCACTTTCACTTTTCACTTTCATGCATTGGAGAAGGAAATGGCAACCCACTCCAGTGTTCTTGCCTGGAGAATCCGAGGGATGAGGAGCCTGATGGGCTGCTGTCTATGGGGTCGCACAGAGTCGGACATGACTGAAGCGACTTAGCAGCAGCAACAGCATGCCACTTTAAGAGAACTGGTGCCCTAGTGAATTGGGCTGCTTCCCAGGTGGCGCTATAGAATCTGCCAATGCAGGAGACCTGGGCTCAATCCCTGGGTTGGGAAGATCTCCTGGAGAAGGAAATGCAGCCCACTCCAGTATTCTTGCCTGGAGAATCCCACGGACAGAGGAGCCTTGTGGGCTATAGTCCAGTGGATCACAGAGTCGTACACGACTTGGCAACTGAACAACAACAAACATAGTGACTTGTTATGTAGTGGGCGTTTATAAGACACACCTGGGAATCCTTGATGGTGCAGGTTCCAGGCTTTCAGAAGTTGAGCTGTTGCATTGCTCCTCCTGGCCCAGTGTTACAACTTTGAGATTCAGTACTGTTTACGAGTGTGTTCCTTTTCAGTTGTTAATATTTTTTTAAAAAAAAACTTCTCACTTTGAAATGGGCTGGCATTCGAAAGCTGTGTGAGCAGTCTGAGCATTTGGCTTGTTTTTAATCCTGGAATTTTCTTATTTTGGGCAGTGAAATTCACATGGAGTGTGTTTATTCATGCTTCCTTGACTCACTTCTCCCACGACTGTTCTTGAATTTGCATCGCCACTGTATGAATGAATCAAGAATCTGTCAGGTTTGTTCTTTTGAGGAACAGATAAGGAGAGCTGGTCAGGACTTTCCAAGAGGCATTAGCTTCTTATTAAGTGGGAAATACATGGTTTTACATGGAAGCGAGTGTGAATAGAATAGGCCCATGTTTTTGCTTTGGAGTCATGATCACTCCGTCTGCCTTGCAAAATGTGCTTTTTCTGGGTAATTGTCCTAAAGCATAGAGTAGTTTGAATGACACTCCACCTGCAAACACCTTTTCCCTATCACACTGTGCTTTCTGGTTATCAGGTGGTGCGATAGGACTCGTCAAGCCACTCAGCTCTGAGTGGCGCGGAAAGTGGCTCTCATTTTTTTGTCTCAGGTTTCAGGTCAACTCGCTTCTGCTTAAGAAACAGCAAGAATAATCTGTGCAGTCAAAATTGTCGATCCTTTCGTTTCTCAGTGCTTATTCAGCTGAACATTTTATAAGCCTACTTTACAGTCCTATTTTTATCATTCAAATATTAAAAATAAACTTTGATTCCCTGAGCACTTTTGGAGGGCATGTGTATCCTTTAGGGCTCTTGATGATAAGTGTCAGAAAATCCAATGCAGATTGACAGAAGCAGAAAGGTGATTCCGGAGCTCCCATGAGCCAGTTAGGTTTGGCTTCAGGCACAGCTGGATCCAGGGTCCATTTCTGTTCTGTCTGGGCCTCCTTTGTAGAGAGTTTCCACTCTCCATGTTTTCCAAGCATGAGGTAGCCACAGCGGCTCCAGACCTCCTGTCTTTTCAGTGTTATGTCCAATGGGCAAGACAGAGTTTCTGGCCTCGGAGCAGTCAAACAGGAGACTCAGGCTTGACTCTGTGTGCCTCATATTGGGCCCAAACATATGTCCATCCCTGAGTCGGTCCCTGTTGCTGGGAAGAATGAAGGCCAGATTAGCCTGCTCTGAATTCTTCACCTACCCTCGGAGGTGAGGTGGGTGGAGGGATCTACTCCCAGGTGGGCATCCTGGGAGAAAACCAGGTGTGCAGTTGATGTTCCTGCTGAGAGCAAAGCAGGTGCTGCCCCCTGAGCTGTGTCCTGTCTGTGTGTATCCCCCCCGGTGCCCCACGGGAGCCCAGTGCAGCTCAGAAATGTCCTCAGAATCTGACTAGCTGTCCCTGAGAAGCTGCAGGTGAGGCTGTGTGCAAGCTGGCCAGAGAGGGCACTGCGGGGCAGGGCTGTGTTCCCAAGTTTGTAGAAAAGGATGGTCTCTCTTGTTACACAGATGAATATTTTTATTTCCCTAATTACCTTTATTTGGCTAAGTTTTAGAAAATAGAACATAACCCGTCAAATCTGTGAGTTTTCATATTCCATTGTTTAGGACAAGGTGATGTAAGAAAGTGGGCCAATTAAAAAAATATCGCAGAAACGTTAGCATGGGTTCCGTTGTTGTTGTTCAGTCACCCACTCACGTCTGATTCTTCGTGACCCCATGGACGGCAGCACTCCAGGCCTCCCTGCGGTAAAAAGCTTGAGAGTGACTGCTGCGTGCGGGCCTGGCCCAGGGACAGGTAAGGGGGTGGGTGTTGAGGCCCCCGGCTCTGCGCACGTGGGCTGTGTGACCCTGGACTTCTCGCCTCCTCTCTCTGGGCCAGTCCCCCTGTGAAGTGGGGCCTCCTTGGAGGGTGGTTGGGAGGATTATATGACGTGCTTAGGACAGTGCTGAACACGTGGTGCAAGTTTAGTCTGTACTGGGTATCAGGAGTGGTAGTACTCATCGTACCAGTACTACCGCTAGTAGTGGTAGAGACGTGCCTCAGGGTTAAACGTGTGGTTTGGACGGTCAGTGAAGTAGGTCCATTGGTTCATTACAGAGCTGTGTTCACTGAGCCTCTGTCCTGTGCCGGCTGTGGGGCTGAGCAGGCAGGGCTCCAGCGCCTGCGGTCGAGGAGGGGGCCTCGTTTTGGTCGGACCCGATTGTGTCCTTTGGGTCATTTCCTCATCACATCCTTTCACCACCTGCTTCTCAGGTGCTGCTCTTTGTTGGCGGAGCAGGTGGGGGGCAAATTGTAAATCCACAGCTCCTGGAAAGTGTGAAAACCCTATGTGTTTTTCCTCCCTTTGAGGTTCTCTGTTTAAGAACTGCCACCAGCCGCTTCACACGTTAGAGTGTGTGTGTGTGTGTGTGTGTTTAAAATCAGTGGAACATGATACAATTTTTAAAAAATGATTGCAGAGAATCCCTGGTCTAACCTAATGCTGTGAATTTAATAACTGTAATTACTGGTCTGCCTGGACTATGTTAATTTCGCAAAACAATATTAACTTTGGACTGCTGCATGGACCTCCCCTTAGAGGGGTCTGCCAGCGGTAAGTGATGGTGGTCAGCCAGGGACATTCTATCTCGACTGCCCACGTGGCTCATTAGCTCAATGCCCGTCTCGTTTGTGTCCAGAGGAATGTTTGACTTCATGGGGGACCCTGTAACAAAGTCTTAGCTTTGCTGGCTGAACCAGGAAAACTGACTTCCTGGCCAGCTCTCAGCAGGTGAGGTCCTTGGCCTCATTTGGAAATGGAAGTGCTGTGTCATTTTTTTCCCTGCCTGTTGAGGAATCTGAGTTCAGTGACCCATGACTGTACCAGGTGGTTGGCTGACTCAGAGCTGGAGTCACCCCAATGGTCTTTGTCTGAGCTCTGCCAGGGAAGCAGGTGGGTCAGCTGAGAGAGGTGACTGGCGGGCCACCTGTCTGGCCATCCAGTCTGGCCAGACAATCACCTCTCTCAGCTGACCTGCCTGGAGCCTCTGTGTGCCCCAGAAGAGTGCTTGGAATCTCTCATAGCTCACCTGTCAGGATTGGCTTCCTCCTCCTCCTCCTCATTAATATGGTCACCGTCTGGGCAGCCGCCACTGACCAAGTGCCTAGGGTTGGGAGATGCAGTCACTGATTCTCTTATCACCACCATCATTAATTATGACTTTAATGATTATGACAGTTCACATACACTGAGTGCTTACTTTGTTCCAGCTCTTGTTTTGCTGTTGTTGTTCAGTTGCTCAGTCGTGTCTGACTCTTTGTGACCCCACGGTCTGCATCACAGCAGGCTTCCCTGTCCATCACCAACTCCCGGAGTTTGCTCAAACTTACGTCTGTTGAGTCCATGATGCCACCCAACATCGCAGTCTCTGTCGCCCCTTCTCCTCCTGCCCTCAATCTTTCCCAGCATCAGGGTCTTTTCCAGTGAGCCATCTCTTTGCATCAGGTGGCCAAGGTATTGGAGCTTCAGCTTCAGCATCAGTCCTTCCAATGAATAGTCAGGGTTGATTTACTTTAGGATTGACTAGTTTCATCTCCTTCTGTCTAAGGGACTCTCAAGAGTCTTCTCCAGTGTCACAGTTTGAAAGCATCAGTTTCTCAGTGCTCAGCTGTCTTTATGCCCATTGTTTAATCTTCCGAAAGCCCTGTCTGATTGGACACAGGAGACCTTGGCACAAAGAGGTTAGGCCACTTGTCCTTGCAGGGGAGCAACCTGGCCAGGATTCAAATTCACATAGTGTGACTCGACAGCTTAAGTTGTCAACTGGCCTGTGGGCCCACCATCCATTTTTGTAAATCATGTGTTGCCTGTAACTCAGCCATGGCCACCCGTTTACCTGCTCACTCACAAACGGTCTCTGGTGGTTTTGCATTACAGCAGCAGAATTGAGTGGTTGTAACACACACCTCTGCCCTTTCCTGAAAATGTTTGCCAGCGCCTGCTCTGAGCCCAAGCTCTAAGCCACTAAGCCTCGCTGAAACTCGCAAAGAAAACTAAAAGTGCAGAGTTCGCGCCACGTGCCAGGCGCTGGGAGACGGTGATGAATCAGTGGACATGTGTCACCTTCTGGTGGCGGCAGGTGGTAGCTAGGTACTTACCTTATTCATAAATGTGTGTTTATAAACAGAACTATCTGAAAGGAAAGCGTAGGCTGTGTGAAAGCAGGAAAGAGGCTCTCAGTGCTGGAACACACTTGGTAGAGGGCAGGGGTCAAGGAGGATTCTCTCGTGGGGTCTTCAAGCTGACAAAGTTTGAGGGAGGAACCCTCAGGGAGAAACAACAGGAAGTGCAAAGGCCCGGGGGTAAGCAGCAGGGTGTGGGAGAGGACCCTGCTTTGGAAGGTCTCCTTCCAAACGAGGATACCCAGGCTCAGAAGCTGAAGGGATCCTGCTCTAGGTCACATGGCAAGGTGAAAAGTCATGCAGAGAACCGAACCTACCTTTGATTCTCCACCCACATTGTTCCTCCTGTTCTCTTCCTCTGCTTGCAGTGTCTGTCCCCTTACATGCAGCGTCCCAGTTGGAACCATCTTCTCATAATGGGACAGGCCCCTGGGGCCCCGGGATGCAGCCTGGACCCGGGCAGACAGTAGCACTGATGAGCCTGGGGTACCTTTGGAGCCTGCCCTACTTTGCCTTCCTGGTTTCCTCCTTGAGAGCTGCTGCTTTTTATCCCTCATCACAGGGAAGCAATTGGAGTACCTTCCCCAGTTCCCTTTGCTGCTTGAATGTTTTAATGATAACATCTTGAGTTATTATTAGATGGTTACATAAATTCCTATCCGTTCACTTTCTTAGCGTGCCCTCTGAAGTGATCCTTTAGGAGATAAAAGAAAGTCATAGGAGGAAGGTGTGAGTGAAAGTTGACTTGCATTCCCTTTGCCCCGAATCGTCAAGGGCTGAGTGGTTGGCACTTGGGGGTCAGGTGGGGAGGGGGCTGTCCCACTTCTGAACAGGACCCGTGGGGAGGACAGTCCTGCGATAGGGTTTCCCTCCTGAAGATCATGGCCATAACTGAAGGATGGCTCTGGAGGTGACCTCAGAACTTCACCTCAGCTCCTGCTAAGAGCAGGCTTGATAAAACAGAGTGTATGCGGGGCAGGGGGATTCGTTTTAAACATGTCCCCAGGATATTAGTTGTGTTGTTATTGTTTTTCAGTCGCTCAGTCGTGTCCGACTCTTTGCCACCCCATGGACTGCAGCATGTCAGGCCTCCCTGTCCTTCACCATCTCCCGGAGTTTGCTCAAACTCATGTCCATCGAGTCCGTGATGCCATCCAACCATCTCATCCTCTGTTCTCCTCCTCCTCTCCTCCTGCATCAATCTTTCCCAGCATCAGGGTCTTTTCCAGTGAGTTGATTCTTTGCCTCAGGTGACCAAAGTATTGGAGCTTCAGCTTCAGCATCAGTCCTTCCAATGAGTATTCAGGGTTGATTTTCTTTAGGATTGGCTGGTTTGATCTCCTTACTGTCCAGAGGGCTCTCAGGAGTCTTCTCCAACACCACAGTTCTTTGGTGCTCAGCCTTCTTTATAGTCCAACTCTCAAATCCATACACGACTACTGGAAAAACCATAGCTTTGACTATACGGGCCTTTGTCAGCAAAGTAATGGTATTCATTTTTAAAATATGCGAGCGTCCCTTGCACGCGGGCACTGGAATAAAACAGAAAAGATGATAGAGGTTTGGGCCTGTGTGTACTTGTGTGCAGGTACGTGCTTGTGTGTGAGTGTGTCTTTGTGTGCGTGTACACCCACCTGCTTTTTATCAGCAAGGGAGGTCTTTTTGGGCACATGAGCCGTAGGAATCATGCCCGGATGCCAGAGAGCTGGTGGCGCATCCCAGCAGCTGCTCATGGTTCAGTCCAGTGTGTACGAGGCCTCTGTCCTCAGAGAGGACTGCACTGCTGTGGGGGAGAAAGGCTGGGGTGACCTCAGGCTGTGGGCAGGGGCCAGTGAGGAGAGGGTGGGCAGAGACCCAGGCGGTCAGGGGGGCTGTCCCTGAGGGCTGCTGTGAGGGTGGAGAAGGGCACCCCCAGGCAAGTTTAGGAGGTGGGCTCCAGGAGGCGGGTTGGTTACAAAGTGGGAACTTGGAGGCTGATGTTTTGGTCTCTGTTGAAGGCGTGTGTGCACGTCAGGGTATGTGTGCGTGTGTGTGTTGATGGTGACCCCAGCTGAGGACTCAACTCGTTGCAGCACCCTGACACATCCAGGAGCATTGATTCCAGGTAGACGGTGGTAGGGTTTATTCATGGCTCAGGAGCTCTGGAGAATCGTGGCTGGTGCTTTACGGGTCTTGGGGAAGTGATGTGATTTTATATCTTAGGTTACCCTGTCAGCTTGGAGGAGGGTTGGGGAGACCTTCCACGAGGGCCAGGGGTGCCCCTGGTGGTCTGTAATTCCTTCTCCAGCTCCTGATGGACCCAGAGGAGGGTGCTGACCCTCCTCCCTGGTTGGCAGTGGCTCCCGGGTGGACCACCTGAGGGGTCCTGCAGAATCATGCCGCTCCTGTGGTTAACTGGGGGTTTCACACAGCTGCCCGCCCTGTCTTCACGTGATAACCGAGGGCACCGAATTGAACCCAGCTCTGGGGTTGGCTGTTGCATAAACCTCTCAAAAAGGCTGAAATTTATACAAAAGGAGGGAAAGTCATTCACAGTCACTTCCGTCTTGTGATTAGCCCATGTCGGATAGCAGGGAAGGTCCACTCTGGGTGTGTCTTCCTCGGAGCTTGAGTTTGTCAGGTGGGGTCCGTGGTCTCTCTCATCTTGAGCCTGTGCTGTCTCAGAGGGACTGCTGAGGGCAGGGGGATCACCCACTCCCCTCTGGCTGGTGCTCGTGGTTGTCAGTCTTCACAGAGGAGAGTGTGGTTCAGGACAGTAGCCCTCCTGTAGTCTGTGGGTGTTCTCTCTAAGCATGGTGACCGTAGGGGAAGCTGTATGTGTGAGGATTCTGGGTTGCAAATCAAAGGATCCCAGCTCAGATGAGTTTGTATAAAACAAACAAAACCCAAACCCAAGGAATCTGTGGGTGGTTTGTGGTTTAGTCGCTACGTCGTGCCTGACTTTTGCGACCCCATGGACTGTAGCCTGCCAGGCTCCTCTGTCCATGGGATTCTCCAGGCAAGAACACTGGAGTGGGTTGCCTTTTCCTTCTCTTAGGGATCTTCCTGACCCAGGAATTGAGCCTAGGTCTCCTGCGCTGCAGGCAGATTCTTTACCAACTAAGCTACAAGGGAAGCCCATAGGAATCTATAGGATTGGCCAAAAAGTTTATTCAGGTTTTTTTGTACTCTCTGAAATGGGGACATCCAGTCCACTGGTTAAGGCTTTGCCTTCCAGTGTAGAGTGTGTGGGTTTGATCCCTGGTCAGGGAGGGCCTGACCTGGTAGGCCAAAAAAAACCCCCCAAAACATAAAAACAGAAGCAATATAGTAACAAACTCAATAAAGACTTTAAAAAATGGTCCACATGAACAAAGTATCTTAAAAAAAGCTTATGGAAAAATCTGAATGAACTTTTTGGCCAATCTAATACCAAGTTAATGTAACTGGGAGCCTCCAGGGGCTGGTGTGGGCTTCCGGTAGGTAGGTCTGGCTCCAGAGCAGTGCTCAAATCACTGGCCTCCGAGTCTCCACATCACCTCCACCCGACCCTGAGCTTGCTTTCTGGGTTGACGTCATGTTCAGGTGGGCTTTCTCCAGAGGTGGCACGCAGGGCTTCCTCAAAGCCAGGCTTCCATTCTCCTTGCAGGTCAGGGTCTCGGCGAAGCGAGCACCCTAGGCCCTTCTCCGGAAGGACCCCCGGCTAGCCCTCTGTGGGCCCTATGGCCTCCCGGCTCAATCTTCAGTTCTGGAGGGATGAGCCAGCTAGGGTCACGTGCCTACCCCTGGGAGGGAAGGCGGGGCTGTGTGATTGACACACCCACCAGCATCTCATGAAGGGCCGTTTCTGGAAGGAAGAGAAATGGGATGGCCCCAAAGTAGAAGAATTTCCTCCACCTGAAACCTTGGCAAGTGCCAACGGCCCCGACATCCCAGATTGCAGGTTTTTGAAGCAGAATAGAGAAATTTCTGCTGGTCAGATGGGTAGGGAGCTTTGTTTTCAGGCGTAATACAGCATTTGGGTCAAATTCATGTTTCTCGTTATAGGTACACTTTTGAAATGGCCTCCAAGTCCTTCTGTGTCCACAGCTCAGTGCTTGGTGGGTGGCCCAACTGTTTAATTTGGTCAAGGACTTACTCTTAATTCTCACCTGTGCTCCTTGCCGGCTGTGTACCTTCAGGCAAGTCTCTTGACCTCTCTGGGCCTTGCTGCCAGTGAACACCAAGCCTGCCAGCCTCTCGCAGTGCTTTTGTGAGGATCCCACGAGAGTCCTGACTTGGTCAACTGTGCAGTTCCTAGCAGACATCTGTGCTGCTACTTACCGGTGGTGTTGTGCTGGGACACGTCTTTTGTTGTTGTTGTTGAAATTGCATCTGAAACTTTGAATCTTTATTCCAGAAGTGTTACTCGCTCTGATTAAGAAAAAAAGTTTTTTTAACCTGCTACACAATGTGAAGTGTTGTTTACAAATGGAATGCTCATCGAGACCCTGAGGCTTTGTTCACCAGCTGAGGAGAAGTAGTCTGTGTCCGTTGTTAAAATAAACACAGGATGGCAAATTTATTTTCTTCTTCTTTATTTATTCTCTTCTTGGCAATTTATTTATTTAAAAATATTTATTTGACTGCATGGGGTCTTAGTTGCGGCACCTGGGGTCTTTGTCCGCAACATGGGGGCTTCTCTAGTTGCCATCCATGAGCTTATAGGCCCTCTGGCATGTGAGATCTTATTCTCCAACCAGGGATTGAACCTGCATCCCCTGCATTGCAAGGCAGATTTGTAATTGCTGGATCACCGGGGAATACCCTTCTTGACAATTTAAATGGGGAGGGAGTAGAAAGGAGAAAGAGGGACAGGGCTGGAAGGAGAGTGTGGAGGTGGTCCAGAGGGTGCAAGGGTCTGAGATCTGTCATGTCACTGCTCAGGTGTCGACACCTCCGGCATCCTCGTCCTGGGTCTGAAAGAGCAGAGGGCAGTGGATGGGCTAGGTCATCACTGTTGGTCAACATCCTTCATTTCTCTGAGTCTTATTTCCTCATCTATAAAATTGTTACCTTTCTCATAGTGTTGTCAGGATTCAATAAAATAATCCAGGCAAAGTGCTCAGAATGCTGTCTGACGGATGTAGGGGCTCAAAGAATTGTCATCATCATTAGTATCCTGTTTTAATGAATGAATTTGATTTTTACAGCCCTTTGAGATATGAAAGATGGATGGTCATTCTGTTCTCGTTTTAGGGATAATAGACACAGATTCAAAAATGTAAAATCACCTCTGTGAGGTGTCACATGGATTCACAGACTTCGTCTGTGAAAGACCAGGTAGTAAATATCTTCAGGTTTGTGGGCCACCTGGCCTCTGCAGCAGCGACTCAGCACTGCCATTGTAGTGTGAAAGCAGCCACAGATGACGCGTCACCCAATGGTTGGGACTCTGTACCAATAAAACTTTATTTACAAGGCTGGATTTGCTCTATGGCTGCAGTTTCCAGACCCCTGATGGAGCTGGTGAACGGCCAGGTGCTGAGTTAGGTCTCGAGTCTGGGTCATCTGGCTCAGAATTCTAACCCTGTCCCCTGTGACACATGGCTTCCTCTACATGTGGCCCAGGAGAGGCTTATCCACCAACCAGGAACCAAGCACCTGTTTCTGGAGCTGCTTAGAGCCTTTGGGAGAAGGGAAGGCTGCGTTCCCAGCCTGTGAGATGCCTGCAGACACTTCCTCTCTTATGGCTTGATGTGTTGTGAATCCCCTGATGCTCAGGTGGGTGTTGCCGCCCCTCTGCTGCTGGGTGACAGTTCAGCAAAAGTGAACCCTGTGAGCTGGAAGTCGTGACCTGGACTGGCAGGCCCGTCTCAGTCTGCAGGGCAGGTCAGCTGCCTCCCTGGTGCCCTGCTGCTGTTGTGCATCTCTGGGGCGGTGGCTGGGCATCTCTGTGCTCCTGAGCTGCTGGGATAACCACGTGGGAGGCATGGAGGAGCGAAACCCACCAAGAGACCCAGCGGCCCTCGGTTATCCTGTGGCCACTCTGCTGAAAGTCAGGGCAAGGAGAAGTCCCATCTTGGCAAGAGGAGTCATTGGCACTTTCAGCCTTGACCTCTTCTCAAAGGGAAGGGTGGACACACCCGGTTATTGCTGCCAGTGTCAGCTCCGGGCACATG
Source organism: Bubalus kerabau (assembly GCF_029407905.1). Lineage (NCBI taxonomy): Eukaryota > Metazoa > Chordata > Mammalia > Artiodactyla > Bovidae > Bubalus > Bubalus kerabau. Next base: position 11,858,993 of record NC_073646.1, read on the forward strand.
AGAGGCAGAGAGATTTATCATTGGATTTCAGCCAACCCTGCAGCAGCCTTAGTGCTGGGAGCTGGGCGGGGAGAGGGCTTAACAGTGACAGACAGACCAGCTCGTGTGTCAGTCACCAACTTTCAAGGTGGCATTTGAACCAGCACAAGAGAATTCTCAAAGCTCATTTAAAAACTGGAGGAATAGGTCTATTTTCCACACGGTGACTCTGTTGGTGCTTTATAAATAATGAATAATAAAAAGATTAGGAGGCGACAGAATAATATGAAAATGGACCCTGTGCTGGGTGGCTTGTTGGAAAGTTGCTGTGTTCTCCCCCACCTCTGAGTAATAAAGCACGTGTTTGAGGAGACTTTGTCTTTGGTGGTTTTGCTTTTTTGTATTTTTGGGGCAGGAAAATGATTCTGTAAATTGAAAGTGTTGTTAAGATTTCAAAATTCTCAATCCCTTTGTCCCTGAGGTAGGAGGGTTAGTACATGGCGTGGTGTTCTCTCCTGAGAAGCCTAACAGAAAATGTTAATTATATTTCATTTACCGCTTAGGTAGTTTCTAAAGGGAGATTGGCTTGGGAGTAATTATTTGGGGATTATTCTATTTTTAGGATTGCTATCGGAGGATTACCTAAATTGTTGCTAATCTATTTCTAGACTGCGTTTTACTCACTGCCTCTGTTATACGTTTGCAGCGGACTTTGGCCCCCGAGGTGGGTCACTGTTTGTTATGGACTGTGCTGTGTCCTCCCAGAATTCATGTGCTCAAAGCTCTGATGCCCAGTGTGACTGTATTTGGAGACAGGGTCTTTAAGAAGGTTGTTGCTGTTCAGTTGCTAAGTCATGTCTGTCTCTCTGCGACCCCATGGACTGCAGCACGGCAGGCTTTCCGGTCCTCCACTGTTTCCCAGAGTTTGCCCAGGTTCATGTCCATTGAGTCGGTGATGCTATCTCACTGTCTCATCCTCTGCCGCCCCCTTCTCCTTTTGCCTTCAATCTTTCCCAGCATCATGGTCTTTACCAGTGAGGTAGCTCTTTGCATCAACTGGCCAAAGTACTGGAGCTTCAGCATCAGTCCTTCCAATGAATATTCAGGGTTGATTTCCCTTAGGATTGACCGGTTCGATCTCCTTGCTGTCCAAGGGGCTATCAAGAGTCTTCTCCAACACCACAGTTCAAAAGCATCAATTCTTCAGTGCTTAGCCTTCTTTGTGGTCCAACTGTCATGTCTGTACATGACTACTGGAGAAACCATAGCCTTGACTATTTGGACCTTTGTTGGCAAAATGATACCTTGATGTCTCTGCTTTTTAATATACTGTCTAGCTTTATCATAGCTTTCCTTCCAAGGAGCAAGCATCTTTTAATTTTATGGCTGCAGATCACTGTCTGCAATGATTTTGGAACCCAAGAAATAAAAATCTGCCATTGCTTCCACTTTTCCCCTTCTATTTGCCATGAAATGATGGGATTGGATGCCATGATCTTAATTTTTTTAATGTTGAATTTTAAACCAGCTTTTTCACTCTCCTCTTTCACTCTCATTAAGAGGCTTGTTAGTTTCTCTTCACTTTCTGCCGCTAGAGTGGTATCATCTGCATATCTGAGGTTGTTGATATTTCTCCCGGCAATAATTAAAGTTAAAATGAGGTCATGAGAGTGAGACTCAGCTCTAATATGGTGGATGTTCTTATTAGAGGAAGAGATGCCAAGAATGTGCACGCACAAGTTCGACCGTGTGAGGACAGGGAGAGAAGGCGGCCGTCTGCAAGCCTGGGGGACAGGTCTCAGGAGAAACCAGACCTCCTACACCTGGGTCTTGGGTTTTAGGTGCTCAGAACTCTGAGACATAAGTGCCTATTGTCAAGCCACCCGGTCTGTGGCATTTGATTATGACAGCCAACGTACTCTTAACTGCTGTCTCTTCTTCCAGCTTCTGATGGGTACAGGTTCATCCTGGGTCCACTGCTTACCTGCTGTGAGCACTTGGGACAAGCCGATTAATCTGAGTTTTGGTTTTCTTCTCTGTAAAATAAGGAGTGTGTCCTAGAAATTATGCATTATGTGTATATGTGCTGTTTGTGTGTGTGAACTGTGAAAGGGACTGACCCCAGTTTAGCCTTGCTGTCTCTGGATAAACGCACTTGCTGAGGTCCAGTGTCCCTTTGGGATCTTCTGTGTTTCCAGTGACTCACGTTCGTTGCTGCGGGAAGCAGGCATCGAGCCAGGATTGATGACGAAGGCGGTGTGGTGTGTTCGGGGGAGTCCGTCTGCTCAGTGTCCATCTCAGCTGTGCTGCTCTGTTGGCTGTGGCCATTGGCTGGCTGTGCTCCTACTCACAGCCTCAGTTTACTCAGCCGAAAATGGGAGTGGGCGTGGAGTTGGGCTGGGTCACTAGTGTTCTTACACAAACCCTGATTCTGCAACTCCCGTTTTAGGAACCCAAACGCGACTCGGCCTTGCATGGCTGTCCTTGTGGCTTCTCTTACCTTGAAAAGTGTTAGCCTGTTTAAGGTCTTAAATGAAAGCCGTGTTGATCTTGAGAGGCAGACCTTGCTGGATGTATTCTCTTACATTCCTGTGATTGTCTGAGTGCCTGGTATATAGCAGATGCTGAGTTATTTTTATTTTTTAACAGCTTTATTGAGATACAGTTCATAGTAATACATACAGTTCATACTAATTCATACAAGTCACTTGTCTAAAGAATGCAGTTCAGTGATTTTTTTTTTTTTTTAGTGTATATAGAGTGCTCACTTATTTATTTATCTATCTTTGGGGGGGCTCTGCTGGGTTTTTGTTTAGTTGCCCCTTGGCATGTGGAATCTTAGTTCTCTGCTGCTGCTGCTGCTAAGTCGCTTCAGTCCTGCCCGACTCTGTGTGACCCCATAGACCGCAGCCCACCAGGCTCCTCCGTCCCTGGGATTCTCAAGGCAAGAACACTGGAGTGGATTGCCATTTCCTTCTCCAGTGCATCGAAGTGAAGAGTGAAAGTGAAGTCGCTCAGTTGTGTCTGACTCTTAGCGACCCCATGGACTGCAACCCACCAGGCTCCTCCGTCCAGGGATCAAACTCACGTCCCCTGCATCGGAAGGCCAATTCTTAACCACTGGACCATCAGGGAAGTCCCCTCAGTTACTTTCTTGTCTCAATTATTTTTTAAAATAAGTGCATGGCTGCTTTATCTGTTGCCTCATATGTAGTATGGGTTCACTCATTCAGCGTGGGCCGAGTGCCTGCTGAACGGAAGGTCAGGCGCTAATTGCAGCACTGGGCATCCACCGGTGTCCCCGTCAGGTGACAGTCCCTGCCTTCATGGAGCTCACACTCTTGTCAGGAGGTCATCGTGAACCAAGAGTTGGCAACGTATCTATCTGTCCCATAACTTCTCTCTGCTTACTGAGCAGAGCTACCTTACAATAACCCAGAGTCCACACGATCTTAGACTTCCCTGTCCCTGCCATCCCCCGCTGGCCAGTATAGGCTCTATGCCTTTGTAGTTTTCATCTGATCAGTGTTCATGAGACAAGGGGAGGGGCCCAGGGACAGGAGTGTGAGGCTGGAGGTTACAGGATTCCGCTCCAGAGGCTGACATGTGCCGGGGCCTCTTAGGAGCAGTGTCTTCTGGTGATGAGGCGTGGCTGCAGTGGCAGAGTTGGCTCTTCTGCTCTTTTCTGGTCATTTTCCCCTCCCTTTGCCACCGTCTGTGGATGGTTCTTGTGCTGGAAGGGGGCTGTGTAGGCTGTTACTCCTGTGGGCGGAGGTGGGGGTTGAGTCATGCTCATTTGAGAGTGAAGCTAGAGACAGGCGTTGCTTTGGTTCCACGGAACACAGCCCTCAGTCTGGACACCAACCAGATCCCAAGATTCCACAAACCAGCCTGACTTACATCCTCTTTTAAGTCAATCCAGGACCCAAAAGGTCAGACCTCCTTCAGAAAAAGGCCTTGTTGTGCTGAAAACAAGTTGGAACTTGAATAGTCAGGAAGCTTGACTCCTAGGCTTTTTTGTATTTGTTTTGGAGCAGAGAATACTAGGTGATCGGATTCACCGAAGATGTGTCAGAATGGAATTTTCCGGTGCCCTTTACACTTGAACCTCAGTCTGGTGGCTCTAAAATCCTTAGGTTGCACCATCTGCAGTATCTTAAATATGTTACTACATTTTGGAGAAGCATTGCTGTGCAAGTTGGAGGATAATTAAATTTTCTTTCCCTTCAAAGTCACTTGCCCAAAGGAGTTTTTCCATGTCTGAAGTTCACTAGTTTTACTAGGATGCATCTCCGTATTAGTTACTCAGAATTAGTGCTCTCAGGTAGCTAGTGGGCTCCTATATGTGATTTCCGTCTCTTTATTTCAGCAAAGTTGATTCAAATCGTAATTTAGTGTCTGTTCCTTCCCTTTGGTTTTCCTCCCTGGGGGCTTCTGTTTCCTGTATGTTGCATCCTATCTTTACTATTTGTCACTTTCTTGCTAATCTTTATTCTTTGTTCACTTTTTAGTTTTCTTTTTTTTTTTTTTAAGCTTCCTCTCTTCACCGTCTAGGTGTTCCTTCCAGGCTGGTCTCATTTCTGAAAACTTTGCTTTAATTTCCTGAGTTTTGTCCCTTCACCACTGAGTTTTTCTAATTCTGGTCCGCGTTGTTCTTTCGAGTCTCGTTCCATCTCCGCAGTGTCACTGGGTTTGGATTGAAATAGAAAGCTGCAGTTACGTGGGTATTTCTGGCATGCCGTCATTGTCTGTAGAAACATTCTCCTCCTTCCTCTTTTTTCCTTACAACTTCTGTGTGGGGTGTTCTCTGGCCATTTCTCTGTTGCTTTTCTTTCTGCGTCGTCAAGAAACCAAACAGTTAGAGGGAGGGGGTAAAGTTGAGGGCAGCTCTTTTTACCTTCCCTTGTATTCACTGAGGGACCAGGTGTGTGACAGCTTGCTTTCTGAGACTCCTGGTTTGGTTCTTCTCCCTGACTTTCTTTTTTAAAGTTTTTTTTTTTTGATGTGGACCATTTTTACAGTCTTTATTGAATTTATTACAATATTGCTTCTGTTTTATGTTTTGGGTTTTTTGCCAGGAGGCATGTGGATCTTAGCTCCCTGACCAGGGGTTGAACCCACACCCCCAGAATTGGAACGTGAAGTCTTTACCACTCGGTCAGCAGGGAAGTCTGTCCTGTCTGACTTGTATTTAGATCTTCGTTCCCTTCACCTCTAGTGTCTCTGTTGTGCTCAGTCGTGATTCCACTCGAGTAGTTGTTTCTTTCTTTTCCCCCACTGCATTGCCCTGACCTGACAGGGAGCCCGAGGGGGCCAGTTTGAAGGAGTGGAGGCCTACCTGAGGTATCCCCTTAGGGTTCACCTCACGTCCCTTGCACTCACCTGCTGTTGGGAGAAGGGAAGTCTCTTTTGGCTTTGTTAGAGTTCTCAGCTTGGTCCAGCATGCTTTCCTTTCCAGGATGCTCACTGGCAGTTTGGGGGTTCTTTTCTCAGGGTGTCTCATGAGATGCCATGTTGCTGCTTCCTTCTCTGTCCGCATGCATAGATGCGGATGCCCTGCAGGCCTTGAAGGCTGTTAGTCTGTCCTTACCTGCTTGCATTTTGGCTTTGGGGGCTTCCTTGTCACCTAGTTTTTTTTGTATTGTCCATCAACTTTGGGTTTTGTTCTATATTATTTAGAGAGATTAAAAATTAGACTGCCATCACACCTGTCTTCCCAGAATCCCTTTCAAAACAGACATTTAAAACACTACAAATAAATGCCCCCTTAATGATGATCCCACCAGACAAAGCACAAAAGAAGGAAGCTGCCTGTGAGAGTGAAACCGCAGGTGAGCAGGCAGGCTGATAACAGGCGGATTGGTTAACTCATCTTGCTTCACAGAAGTGGCTGCTCGGCTGGTTCCTCGCAACCTTGGTTCATTCGGAGCAGAGCTTCCCCGCCAGGGCGCTGCAGAGGCTCCCCGGGCCGAGATAGCGATGCTTTCAGCCCTCGGCGCTGTCGGAGAGACCCAGACGGCGGGACCCCTGCCTGTTGCCTCCAGCCTAAGCGGTTTCGTCTGTCCACCCTCAGTGGGATACAGAATTGTCATTTTGAGCCCTGCTTATGGATATATTTATTCATCAAACATTTCTTTTTTTAAAAATTCCCTTAACTTATAATTTTGAAAAATTTCAACCCGACAGGAAAGGAGCAAGATGAGTGTAGTGAACTTGGGTACACCCAGCCTTTACCTAGATTCACCAGTTAATGTTTTGCACATTTGTCTTTATATTCTCTCGTTTTTATTAATAGATAAACAAAGGAATAAGCACGTGTGTGTATATCTATATATTTATGTATTTTTTCTGTCCTGTTAAAAGTTGTCTCGGGCATTGTGATTCTTGATTCCTAAATCTTTCTATGTTTCTCCCGAAGAACAAGGGTGGACAGTGACATTGCCACAGTATTATCATTATACCCGAGAAAATGGACAGTAATTCTACTATCTGATATGCTGTCCATATTCACAACTGCCTCATTGTTCCTAAAATGACGTTTTTAGCCATCACTCCCCTGTGATTCAGGATCCAAAAAGGTTTATGCTTCATGTTTGTTGTCAGGTCATCAGACCATAGCCCAAATTCCATGCCGTGTGCTATGACGGATGTTGGGGACATGGCAATCAGGTGGGCCCCAGTTCCTTCTTCTAAGGAGCTCGTGGTCTAGAAGCAGCCAGGGTAAAATAAGAGCAGTACAGAACTGGACTTCCTAGGATCTTCATGCTAGTAGCTATATTCCTAAGAGTTTCGACTCACCTTTGTAACCAGTAGCATCCAGCTCGCTCCTGGTTTTCAAGTCCTCCATGCCTGCTCAGCTTCCTGGAATCTATGGGAATCCATTCATGTTTGGGCTCTTGACATGTATCAATATACAGGCATCTTAAAAGCCTTCCACCACACTGTCTTGATCCTCTTGACATTCTATTCTACCAGGATGCTGGAGGCCCCAGAACACACCTTCCTTATATTTAGTGGTGTCTTCTATAGTTTCTCAATAACTTATCCCCAAGATGTGCGGTGAAATTGAACCCAGAGGAAAAATGTTTTAATCAAGTGAAGGCAAGCAGCAGTGATAGACAGCTTGAAGGAGCCTCATTTTCTTTTTGCTTTGTCAGCTCACAATCATTAACTGTCAAGGGGGAAGTGATTGTGTCTTCTCAGCAGTGTGTTTTTGTTGGCCAGATCTTTGGGGACTCTTGTTGCATCAAGACAGGAGTGCCGGTTGGAGCTTGCCAAAGGCAGTTTGAACCATAGTCTCCGAACCATAAGCCACCCCCCCAGGGAGGGGTGTAAGCCTGGACTTAGAACTCAGTGGTGACTATTAATAACTTTTCTATCACGTTCATGCTTTGACCCTGAAATTCCCATCCCATAGCTGCCTCTGGAATTTTGTCGGCATCCCAGTAGGGGGTCTTAAACAGGAATTCCGACAAACGGCCTGGTAGTTAATGGAAGTGGATGCAGCAGGTCACCTGTGAGAGGACGAGGGCACGGGGCTCTGAAAAGCGCTTGTCTGAAGAAGCAACCGTGCCAGCTGCAGTGGCCTCAAGAGCATGCGAGTTTGGTCAGACGCTTGGATTTTTCAAGAAAAGTTGGAGACATTGATTTGTAAGGGAAATATCTTGATTTCTAATTATTTGCACCTAATTAAAAAAAGAGATTATACACACTCTCACACACTGCTCTGAGGGGCAACAGAGCATGTCTACAAGCCAGATGGTCCTTGCATCTGGGATGCGTGGTCATCTCCACCCTCCTTGGGTCATCTTTGTCTCTCTTTCTCTGCTGTGTGGCCTCCATTGCTGTATTTTGTTGTTACCTTTTTATTTTTGCTTCATTCACAGTCCCTGTTTCCTGCCTGTGGTCTCAAGAGGCTGGCATTTGATGAGACTATTGTGACTTGTTCAAGAGCCAAATTGAGTTTTCAGCTTGGTATTCAGATGCAGGATGTCTCTCTCTCCTAATGCTGTATCAGTAACAATAGCTCCTTTGTGGCCCATCAAAATCCCTAGACTCCACTCTGCCTGGTGGAAAGAAAGAGGCCCTTTCCTGGCCTTTACCCCCGCTTTCCTCATATGCGGGTGTGAGATAATAACAGTGATTTAACACCTTTGTTCCCAAATGTGCCTTGAAGTGTTTTTCTAGGTTCTAAGTGGTCCTGCTGGCATTGCCATGAAGGAGGTGGGCGGATTTCCCGAGCGGCACTTTTCTGAACCATGATGTTTGTCAAAGTAATAATGGTGGCTGGGCCTTGTTGTTCCCAGACACTATTTAATATTTAATATACTGTATTTATATTTACCAAGCAAATTTCCTTGGCTTTTCGGTGCCAGTTATGAGCTATTCACTTAATTAACCTTTGCAACCCTACTGTGTGGGCTGTTATGATAAGCCCCTATTTTTGTTGGTTGGGAGTTTTTCTTTCCAAAGAGTTCTTTTTTAAAAAAATTATTGTTTTGAAATAATCTTAAATTTGCTGAAGAATTGCAAGAATTGTAAAAGAATTCTCATGTTCCTTTAGCTAGGTTCAATTCAGTTCAGTCACTAACTCATGTCAGACTCTTCGTGACCCCATGGACTGCAGCACACCAGGCTTCCATGCTCTTCACTGTCTCCCAGAATTTTCTCAGACTCATGTCCATTGAGTTGGTGATGCCATCCAACCATCTCATCCTTTGTCATCCTCTTCTTCTCCTATCTTTAGTCTTTCCCAGCATCAGAGTCTTTTCCAGTGAGTTGGCTCTTCGCATCAGGTGGCCAAAGTTAGGTAGATTAACTAGGTGTTAATATTTTGCTACATTTGAGATAGATTTATCTATTATCTCCATCTGCATTTGCCCATATAAACTTTTTTTCCTGACCCATTTAAGAGTTGATTGTGAACATTATGACCTTTTACCCTTAAGTACTTGTATTTCCTGAGAACAAGGGCACTTTCTTACACCTCTGCAGTGTGAAGATCAAATTCAGGAAATTTAACATGATGCGGTATTATTAGGTAAAGTACAGGTCATATTCATTTTTCTCCAATTGGGCCAGCTAAGCCCTTTGTGGCCATTTACTTTGCCTGATTCAGGAACTGGTCCAGACCCAGCCATTGCATTGAATTGTCTCTTTGCTTTAATCGCCTTTAATCTGGAACACTTCCATAGCTTCTTTGTTTTTCCTGACCTTGACTGTTTTGCATTCCTCTCCTGACGAGTTGCTTTGTAGGACGGGCCTCAGTTTGGGTTTGTCAGCTGTTTCCTGATGACTAGATTTGCGTTATGCATTTTTGACAGGACCTCATGGGTTTGAAATCCATTTCCTCTTGGCCTAATAAAGGGACATGAACACGCCGTAGACTTCTAGTCTTACAGATGGCAAAGCTTGATATCAAGAGGTGACAGTCAAGAGCAGAGGTAGGACTTGGTGGCCCCAGGAGGATTTCAGCTCACAGATGTGCTTTCTTTGGCATATGATATATTTTTAAAAAATGTGAATTAGTGTCTTAAGACCGCTAGACTTCACAGAGAAATCCAGACTTGCAGCTGCTCTTGAGGACTTTGACACTGGGGCTGCCCTCCCACGTGCTTGGTGTTGAGCTGTGATGTGCCCTTCACGCAAGCATGTGCTCTCCACTGTGACCGTCACACGATGCCTGACATGCATTGCTCCCAGCTGGGTTCACTCCTTTATGTTACTTGCCTGCCTCCGGTAGATCCATGACTCCAAAACCTTCGGGATAGTTTCGTTCTCTCAGTATTCTGCTCCTATATGTTGTATACGTTCATCTTGGGGCCCATCAGGAAACAGTTTTCCAGGTCATGTCTACTCTCCTTACCTATTTCTTACCTCTTTCGGGGAGGTTGATTTATTTGAACACCCATTCTTACGCAGGGACTTTGTTTGCATTCACTCTTCATTAATGTAGACTGGCACGTGGAAGACCTCTGGGTATTCCTGACTGGCTCCCGTGGAAGCCCAATTCATAGAGAGACTCCTTCAGCTCCCAGTTAATGTAGGAACTGCTACATCCCAAAGAGACCTACATGAACCTGGGGAGACCACACAAGTCTTTTCTGAGGAGGTGAGGTTGACTTGGTAATGCATTGAATTAGCTAGGCAACAGGCTGAAGTAAGAGGACTGAATATTGATGCCTGATCTGGGAATCTGACCAGAAATGATTGGAGCATCACTCCAGGTTTTCCCTGCCTTTTTGCTTCCATGGAGAAAACAGACCTCTTTGGATTAGAATATGATGACAGTGGAGCCCTGGCTTACAATTTATGACTAATGATAATAGTGATAATAAAAATAACAGCTAATTTTTAGTGCTAATTTTTTTAGTACTTATTATATACCAGGGATTGAACTTATGCCTATGACAATGAGAGCATGGAGTCTTAACCACCTGAACCACCAGGGAATTCCCTGCGCCAGATACTCTGTCAGCTTTGATCCTTGGGTTGGGAAGATCCCCTGGAGAAGGGAAAGGCTACCCACTGGCCTGGAGAATTCCATGGACTGCATGGTCCATTGGGTTACAAAGAGTCAGACACGACTGAGCGACTCACTTGCCAGCAAAAGGGATTTTATTTGGGAGTAGGTAGAGGATTTGGAATTCAGAATGTGTGAACTGTGGTGGACCATAGGCAACTCTGAAGAACTTGCCTTTATGGGGAAAAGGGGCGTGGTTTGGAGGGGCTCTAATAATCAAAGAGTCAGTTGAAGGAATCTAGGAGTCCAAAATATCGAGGCTTCTCATTGGGTGGGCTGGTACAGTCTGATTGGCTGGGCTGTCATCGGGTGGAGAGAAGTTTTCTTCCTGCTGGATAGTAAAGTCGGCAACATCTTTTTGTATGGAGTAGTTGATGTGTTCTGGGGAGCTTTTCCTACAGGCCTGTCCTGACTCTAATTTTTAAAGTCAGGTTTCTTTAATTAATTTCACATTTCCCCCTTTTGATCAAGATCTTTTTTCCAAAAGAATTGCAGATCAAGAGTCAGGACCTTTGTATGTAGTGGCTTGCCCCTCAGTGCCCGGTGGGACCTTTCCTGGTTGACATATCCCACTTTGTAGGGAAAGTACACAAACCAGACACTTCATGGGGCCACATTTGAGGAACAAGGAAAGGTGGTAGGGAGAACTCTCAGATGTTTCGTATTTGGAGTCTGCTTCATCAGTGCTGTAAGCACTAGAAATTATCTTCAAATGCTGAGCTAACATAACCTTACTAGGCATCTCAATTTTACAAAAGTTCAATAAACAGTAGGTGTAGAACTTAACAATAAGTATACTGTATTAGAGCAAAATTAAAAGCATTCCAAACCTAGTTTGCAAGATGGTTCTAAACCAGATCTAAAGGTAGTCAGCTGAACGCGAGAGTGGATTGCCAGGTGAAATTTGCTGTAACCAAGGTACTTGTTTTTAATTTTATGTAATTGGGTCTTTACTTCCCCAAAGGCATTTATCCACATCCAAGAGGTGTTTGCTCTCGCACAGACACTTCCCTGCTCAGCAAGTATGTAATCCAGGGCTGTGTCATTATCCAGTGAGTTAAGTGGCCATTGCTGAGCTGAAACTGTGGTGTCTGTGGAGTCCACTAGCTCTCCTAGTGTCAGGGAGAGGTTGCTGAGTGATTGTTCTTGCTCACTTCGAATTGTGGGAAGAAAGCTCTCCCTACAGGGGCAAAGCCAGAATCACATAGGCCTCTTGAAAGTTTTTGCATAAGGTGGTTATAGAGGTTTAATGGGATGCACCAACCTGAGGCTTCTGTTTGGTTTTGTAGGAAGTACAGGAAGTGAATACAGCAAGAGCACACTGTCCTTGTATTCCTCAGTTGTCAAGGCAATGAGGTGCCCAAGCATTAAGGGCATTCCTCAAACCTCTACATATGAAGTTGGGACCAAGGGGTGCACATAAGTGGTAGTATCTGATGGAGTCATTTCATTGGTGCACAGAGGCAATAACTTAACCAAGGCTCAGAAGTTATATTGTTATAGCCTGAACAGTTACCTAGATATATAGACATGTCAGCCAGTTTACGAATGACCTGACTTGCATTACCAGCTCCACAGAGCCTTTCATACCAATATTTACTCATGGTTGGGTAAAACTGAAGTGAAGAATAATTTTAGGCAGGCTTGGCATCCTGACTATGTGATGGGCCCGTGGAAAAATTTGGTGAGAAAAGAGTGTCTCGAACTCCAGTGAAACGACCTATAGGGTGAACCAGAGGGTCATTGCTCTCTTGCAGAGCTGAGGTTTCTGATGGGAAATCCAGTGATCAGAGAGTTTTCCCTCTTTTGTAAAGGGTTAGGAAATATGGATGAGGGCATTTCTCATGGAAAAGAGGGAGAAAGCAAGATAACAGACAATATTGAAACAAAGGCATACAGGCCTGGTCCAGACATCTTAGGAAAGCCATAACCCTCAGATATCATCTGCTTCTGAGCCTAGTAAGCGTTCCCTTCAGGTTACTGGATGGTGTGTAGGTTTAATGGGTTCGTTGCTTTCTTTAGGTGTGACACACGGATCCAGGGGTCTGCTCCCTGGAGTTGGGTACCGCAAGGGTTAGTCAGCAGGACTTGATGGGACTCTCTTAGCAAGAATGGAGAGAGAGTCCTTTTGGAGGTGCTTTTTCAGTATACAAGATCTCTAGGCTATAGGGTGTGACATCTGGGATCTTTGTCTTCCATGAATGCGCTGCGAAAAGAGTGCTCTACCAGTGCATGGTTATTTTGAATAGAAGCAGTTAGGCCTTTACAGCATAGAAAGAAGAAGTACATGCTTTCCTTTACCATTTGTGGATCAAAATAAGCACCTCCAAAAGGAGACTGTCTTCATCCTTGTTAGAATGACTGCTATCAGGTCTAAGTGGCTGAGTACACTGGGCATCTTGTGATTACATCACAGGGTGAGAGTTTATGATTCTTGAAGCGGGTAGGCCTAAGAGTCAGAAGGACGGTGGTGATGCTCTTGGCCAGGATAGCTTGAGAGCTTCCGTAGACTTCACCAGTTTATTTATTTTTCTTTTAAAAATAATTTAATTAATTTATTTATTTTGGCTGCGCTGGGTCTTTGTTGCTGCATGGGCTTTTTCTTCTTGTTGCGGCCAGTGGGGGCTACTGTCTGGCTTCCATGTGCGACATTCTTGTGGTGGCTTCTTGTTGCGGATCATGGGCTCTGGGGCACGTGGGCTTCAGTCATTGTGGCGCACAGGTTCAGTAATAGCTGTGGCTCCTGGGCTGTAGGGCACAGGCTCAGTGGTGCGGGGCACAGGCTTAGTTTCTCTGCAGCAGGTGGGATCTTCCTGGACCAGGGATCGGGCTCGAGTCTCCTGCCTTGACAGCCAGATTCTTTACCACTGAGCGACCAGAACAGTCACCAGTTTCTTCTTAATGACATCATTAATGTGTTTGAGCAGCCCAGAGGATTGAGGACGATAAGCAAAAAAGTGTTGCAGAACCGGCCAGATGGCACAAACATGCTGCAGTATTTGGCTTACAGAGTGATTACTGAAGTTAAGAAGGGGTTCCCCAGGTGGGAATGGTCTTTTCCAACAGGACTTCAGACAAGCAGAGAGAGTAGCTTATTGACAAAGGAAGGCTTCTGTCCAGTGAATAGTGTACAAACCATGGCCAGAGCCTAAAAGCCAGTTTCCAAAGCTGGAATGGTCCTTCGGGCCTTTTAAAGTGTCCAGGAGCAGGATAGCCAGGTTTCCCTGAATTAGATGTTGGACGGGTAGGGCAAGCAAAATGAGTGTTTCTGCAGCTTTATTGATATTTCCTCAACAGTATTGATGAATAAAAGCTATCTTTTATTGGTTGACCAGTGATTTCAGGGCAGGGACGGTGGGCAAAAATAGGAACTCTAAAGTCTTTGGTATGACTGAGTGGTTATTTTGGCCTGAACCAGAACTGCTTTTTTTGTTTTGTTTTGTTTTAAATCAAGCCGGTAATTGTTGAATTTCGAATCTTGTTTTTCTTTTTCTGAAGCAAATGGTTGGTTTTCTGAAATCCGTTTTTCTAAGCTCTCATTGAGGAAAACTTCCCTTTAGATCATGACAGAGGTTTGGCTGTGATTGGCTCCCTTTTTTTGCTGAACTGTCAAGATAGTTTCCTTATCAGTCTTTAGAGCATTGTTTAGAATGTCCTGGAATCTGAATAACAGCCAAAGCAGCGGGGACGATTATGGCAGCCGGTGGTTCTGAACATAAGGACTATTCTTAACTTTATCTCCACTGGAAGTCAGGAAGGCATTTTGTTCCTCTGGCATCTCAGCGTCTCCGGCCGCTCTGAAAGCATACCTGTGGTCGGTATACAGGTTGGCAGCCTTGCCCCAAGGCTAGTGTACAGGCTTGAGTAAGCGCGTATAATTGGCCTCTTGGGCCAAAGTAGCCAAGGGCAAGGGTGCCGCTTGCCATTGTCAGGTTTGAAATCAGAACCGACAGGAAACTATGAGATGTCAGCATTACTCAGACGAGTTTCTTGTAGGTCATGGCAGTCAGGTGGGGGGAGGGTTGCTTAGAAGGTGGTTCATCCGTGTTTAACAGTTGTGGGGATTTCATCAGTAACAGAGGAGATGAGTAGCAGGGTTATGGTTATTATAACGAGAGCTATATGAGGAGTGGTTAGTAAGAGAATCTCATGAGAGGTGAGATGGATAGCAGAAAGATGCTGTGCATGGTGAGAATTTAGAAAGGCTGCCACTGCCTGAGTTAGGAAAATGGGCGAAGGAGAGCCTACGACTGTTTCTTCTGGTGTTGTTTAGTCACTAAGTCGTGTCTCCTTGCAACCCCATGGTCTGCACCCTGCCAGGCTCCGATGTCCATGGGATTTCCCAGGCAAGAATACTGGAGTGGGTTGCCATTTCCTCCTCCAGGGGATCTTCTCAACCCAAGGATCGAACTCACATCTCCTGCATTGCAGGTGGTTTCTTTACCACTGAGCCACCTGGGAACCTGTTTCTTCAGTGGCCTTAACCAGAAAGGCAGTGGCAGGGGCTGGCTCTCAGGCAGGGAGGGGGTCCTCATGCTGCAAGGCGTGGTTGTTGGCTGTGGTGCCCTCTGGGCCGGTGATCCCAGGACCATTCCCTTCTTTCTCACGCGTAGCAAGGAAAGCTGGTAGTTGATATTTGGGATGCCTCAGGGCAGGAGTTTTCATTAAACTTTCCTTTAAGGCTTGAAAGGGTATTCATCCTGTTCTCTCCATAGAATCGAGTTGGAATGGTGATTATTATTATTTTTTTTTCTCCTAGTAAAATGAACAGGGATTTGGTTGTAACAGAAAACATTTGGAATCCAATTTTGACAATGGCAAGCCAGCCTGAGAAAAGCTCTTAACTGGCATCTAGTTTTGGGTTTTGAGACACTCAGGATGCTATGAACCTGGTCTGGATCTAGATTGTAGCCTTTGTTTCAATATCAGATGACCTTCCCAGGTGGTGCTAGTGGCGAAGAATTGGCCTGCCAACGCATGAGATGCAGGTTCGATCCCTGGATCAGGAAGATCCCTTGGTGGAGGAAATGGCAACCCACTCCAGTATTCTTGCCTGGGACATTCCGTGGACAGAGGAGCCTGGTGGTCTGTAGTCCATGGGGTCACAGAAGAGTCAGACACGACCTAGCAGCTGAGCACACACAGATACCAATCTTGGGTTTGGACATACTGCAGCTTCTCTTGGCGACCTTGCGTTGTCTTAGAGCCAGAAGTCTTGGTGAATGGATGCTGTCTTCCTGTGAGGAGGCCTGGGAGGGAGAACAAAGCTGTTAAGTTGTCTACCAAGGGCCACAGAGTAGAGCCTCTGGGAAGCCGTCTGTTATTCAGGTCAGCCTTTAGGACTTGTGAAAAGTAAGAGGGACTTTAAGTAAAGCCTTGAGGCTTTGCTGTCCAGACAAATTGTTTTCCCCCCTCTGTGAAAGCAAAAAGGTACTGGCTGGCTTTGTCAACCAGATTAGGGGATGAAGGCATTGCATAAATCAGCTATAAAGAATTTGCCTCCAGTTGGGGTGGATCCCAGAAATGTATGAGAGTTAGGAACAGCCAGGTGCCTAGGGATGACCATGTTATTTATCACTTGGAAATCTTGTTCAAATCTCCATCTTTAGCCACTGGATTTGTTCACAGATAAAACAGAGATGTTAGCACGAGGGACAGTAGGCCTTGGGCCTCCATTATTAGCCTGATGCTGCAGTTGTTTAGTTGCTAGAATCCTGTCCGACTCTTTTGCAACCCCATGGGCTTTAGCCCGCCAGGCTCCTCTGTACTAGAGGGCCTCTTTATTTGTAGGGTGCTGGTTA
Source organism: Bubalus kerabau (assembly GCF_029407905.1). Lineage (NCBI taxonomy): Eukaryota > Metazoa > Chordata > Mammalia > Artiodactyla > Bovidae > Bubalus > Bubalus kerabau. The sequence goes on from NC_073646.1 coordinate 11,875,295, forward strand.
ATTTGGGGGAGAGGCTTTCCAGGCTCTCTTTGCATGTTGGTATGAGGTGCACTGTGGAGTCTGCCAGTATCTGTGCAGACTTTGCCCATGAGGAAGGTGGCAGCTGATCTAATAGGGATGAATGACTAGCGTCCGACTTAGTTTTGCTGAGAGAACAGATAAAAGATGTTTTATGATCATTTAATTTACCCAGGTGGCTACTTTGGTTGTTGCTGCTACTGCTGTAATCAGACTCTGGAATTATTTCCCCGTTTTGGAAGAAAGAACTAGCAGCATGGAATTTTTTTAGGAAATCTTGGCCCAACAGATGAATAGGAGCACAGGGACTAGGAAGAAAAGGATGGGTGTCTCTCAGAAGGTCCAAACAGAAAGGAAAGGGTATGGAACAGAGTTGTTGAGACCCCCCTGTCTGAACTGTTGAATGCCTCGAGGTGGGGCTGTTAACTGGCAGTGGGGTTGAGCACCGGCACCTCCAAGGATGGGGAAAAAAGGCTCAAAGATGCATTCTCAGTCTGGAGAAGGGGTTTCCCCAAGCCGATTAAGGGGAATGATAGGGACAAGGCCCTGTGGTTCCTGGGAGCCTTGTCACTGGGGACTGGGTTGGTTGAGGGTTGAAAACACCCGGAGTGTGTTAAGCTTGTAACAGCCCTTTTTTCAGTCTCCTGGCCTCTTGCAATAATGGCAGAAACCAGGCAGGTTTTGGTTTTGTTTAGGAGCCTCCTTTGGTTGTAGTTGAAAATCTAGGTGTATTTGCATTTGCACCACACTTCTTTTCCTGCTCCCTAGTTTCTGAAGTAGGTACTTTGGCCATCCCATTTTGCAGGTGCTTAAACCAGAATCAGAGAGGTCAAGGGACTTGCCTAAGGTCACACAGAAGCTGTATTCACATTAGGCCTCTCTGACCTCAAAGCAGGCACTTTTAATGGCACTGAGGACTGAAGTGAGCAATGAGCTGCCTGCTTGATATATGAATGCGCCAAGAAGGTAACTTTAAAAAGAGTTTTGAGTGAGTGAAATGACAGTCTAATATGATTCTGGCTATTAAGTTTGGAACCCTGTGATTTTCCTGTTGTACTCAGGATAATTTTGGGTGTGTGTCATCTGCAATTAATTACCTTCATGAGTTGCGGGAGTTGTTTGGGCTGTTGCCCTGGCTCTGGATATGAGTTTCACGGGCCAGCATGCCATTCTGTGGGGGATTTACCAGGTGGCTAATGAGATGGGGTTTATAAAAGAAACAGTGAAGTGATGGGCACAGGGGAGCGAGCCCTAAAAATCAAACAAGCTTTTTACAGCTCCCCATGCCCTCCAGCTGGCAGGTGAGATGCTGCAGAGCCCAGGTGAGAGAACAGTCAAGGAGAAATGCCGACTCCCTGGAACTTGAGTTCCCTGGCAGCCCTGGCCCTGTCTTTTTGGTGAATATAGCTGCAGAGAAAGGAGAAGTAGTCAGATATCTTGGGGTGAGAAGAGACCCCTGTTTTCTGAAGAGTGTCCAAAGGAGGATCCTCGCCCTTTTCTGGGTTCTTCATCTGATTGGGATGTAGGGGAGTGCACAGGGCGGTGTGTGGGCCTTGGGCTTAAGTGTGGCCTGGTAGTGTCCTGGAAGCTGGTTAAAATGCAGGGACCAGGCCCACTCCAGGACCTGTCTGCTGATGGCAGGGCCTCGGGGCCTGCTTTTTACTTTTCACTGTTTTTCAAATCACAGAATATTAGGATGTGTCTCCTACAAACAGGACATTTCTCCTTCATAACTGCACAACAATCAAAATTGGAAAATCCACAGACACGCATCCCTACCGTCGAGCCCTCCCCTCCTGTTCAGCTCTCACACTTTGCCTCTGCTGGCAGATTGATTATGTCCAGACTGACCTGTGGCATGTGACTGTCAGGGTTCTCATGTCTGGAGCAGTTTCTCTCTTTCCTGGTCTGTCGTGACCTTGACACCTTTGACGATTGTAGGCCGGTTTGTTTTGTAGCCTTTCCCTCAGTTTGCTTTGTCTGCTGTTTCCTCAGAGGTGCAGCTTCTGTGTCTGTGGTGCTAATATCACAGAGGTGACGTGTGTTCTTCTCAGAGCATCCTGAGTTTGTTCTACGATCGTGTTAACTCTGATCCTCCGATTAAGGTCATGTCTGCCCCCTGCTCCTCTATGAAGTTACCCTTTTCCCCTTTGCAATTAGTGTGTGTTTTGTGGGGCAGTAGTTAGAGCCTGTGTAAACATCACTTTATATTGACTTGGCCAAAAAGTTCATTTGAGTTTTTTTCCATATGGTATAATGGAAGAACCCAAACGAACTTTTTGACCAACCCAGTGGTGGGTCAGATGGTAAAGAATCTGCCCACAATGCAGGAGACCCTGGTTCGATCCCTGGGTCAGGAAGATCCCCCGGATAAGGGAATGGCTACCCACTCCAGTATCCTTTCCTGGAGAATTCCATGGACAGAGAAGCCTGGTGGGCTACAGTCCATGGGGTCACAAAGAGTCAGACATGACTGAGTGACTAACACATGTATACCTAATACATTAAATGCTCCACTTATTCATTTTTGTATTCCTGGGTTCTTATTTCATTTAGTAGCTCACAATCTCTTACTGTCACTATTTAGATGTTCAACTTGCCCCAGATTTGTCCAGTGGGAACACTTCTGAACTGGCATCCAGGCCCTTCTGAAATGACCCCATGAGTTTACACCAACATCTTGAATTCCAGTCCAACACCATGGTGTTGACTTCTGGGTTTCTCCCTGTACATGTTTGTCACTCCCTCCTCGGACAGCAGGAAGCCTGTCTCCCGTTGTCTGCTGTGTATTCAGGTATTTGCCCCCTCCCCACCCCCACTTTTTTTTTTTTAAGACTCACAGTCTTATTTAAAACAAAACAAAACTTTTGAGTGTACTGGGTCTTCCCTGCGGCTCACGCACTTTCTCTTGTTGTGGCGTGTGGGGGGCTTCTCTAGCTACGAAGCATGGCTCTACAGTGTGGGTTCAGTAGTTCCAGCGCATGGGCTTAGTGGCCCCGTGGCAGGTGGGATCTTAGTTCCCTGACCAGGGATTGAACCCATGTCCCCTCCATTCAAAGGCAGATTCATAAGCACTGGATCACCAGGGAAGTCCCTTTCCCACTCGTCTTCTCTCTCCAGTGGCCTTCACTGAACAGGAAGGAGCAAGCAGGGCTGGGGGAGACCTGCCCTCTGAATAAGCTCCTCCAGCTGATTCTGCTCTAGGAGAACCTCCTTCCTCTGACCGTGTTGCCAGAACCCTGGCCTAGCGCTTGAGGGTGTGGACGTTGAAGTTGCCCAGATGCCAGTCTCAACTCCACTCCCTAGTGACCTGGACCAGCCACCAGCCCCGGAAGTGTGGACCATGGTGATGCATACTTCATGGTTACAGGGGCTGAAACGAGCTAGGGAAGCTCCGGCTGCTCCCCTGCAGGTCTCGCTGGGGGAAACCAGCCCCAGCCAGGGTAGTAAAGGCTTAGACTTGCGCCTGGAGCTTATAGAGGTGAGGTGGGGGCAGAAGAGGGGGTGGTCACAAAACCTGGAAGGGGGACTCGGGGTCAACTGGCAGAGCTCAGAGAGAAGATGGCCTCCAGGGAGACTCCTGCAGAAGTCCTAGGTGATCACCAGGGAGCTGGAGCGGGTGGGAGAGCCCGGCTGGTGTGGGTGCCAGTGAGGAGCTGGTGGCCACATCCCTGGGTGGGGGTGGGTTCTGCGTCAGCCCATCCCCTGAGCCACGGGGTGGGGTCAGTGGCCCTCGGGAAAGTCTGGGGCAGGCTCCCCTTAGCCCCTGCTGTGGCCTGGGGGCCGTGCTCTGAAGGCATCCTCTGCTTCCTCCCCTGCCCCTCACTGCCTGGGTGATGGTTGACTGTGTGTGCCAAGTCACTTCAGTCGTATGCCACTCTTGGTGACCCCATGGACTGTAGGCTTCCAGGCTCCTTTGTGCATGGGATTCTCCAGGCTGGGTTTTATTGCTTCAAACCTCTTGTGCTTTTTTTCCTGTGGAGAGAGGAGTGGTCTGGTTCTGACTCGGAGTCACACTTCCCAGCTTGTAATCCTAGCCCAGCCTCTTGCCCACCTGTCACTTGCCCGCCGCATCCCCTTGGAGGTGTGTGTGTCTGTAGATGGTTGAGAGCCTGCCTGACCCACTCCCCGGCCCTCCTCGCCAGTCAGTGCTGGACAAGCCTTAGCTTCTAGTCGCTCTCATGGTGCAGTTAGCTAAAGAGGATGCGAACACAGAAATGCCCTGCAAAAGACGATGCAGAAATACATGTGCTCGTTTCAACAACAGGGGTGAGGTTGTGTGCCCTCCAAAAGGAGGTGGGACTGAGTTGGAGGTCTGAGGAAAACACACAGTTTTGGAAAAATGTGTGTTTGTGTGTTACTTTGCAGTGAGCTTGGGGGCACCACAGAGATGGGGGATTTATGCCTCTGCCTCCCTTCCTGTCTTTTGTTGCTGCCCACTTGGGACATCATTGTCGGACAGCTTGGTCACTGAGCCACATTCTAGTAATTGGGTGTGGTTATGGATTGGTACCTAGCAGACCAGTCCGTTCTTTGCTACCCTGGGGCCCGCGTCTGGCCAGGGGAAGGCAGAATTCCTGTTCCTGCCTGTTCCTGCCTTTCTCTGTAATGCTTTGATGCCTGCAAATTACCAAATGCACTCAACAGGTTCGTTGGTTTTGTTTTGAGTAATTACCCTTTGAGTGGTGCTGTCTGGGGCTGCCGGTTGTTTGTTCCCAGGGCAGGCGTAATTGCTTTGACTTACACACATTAATTATTGCAGTCATTGGAGGCTGTTCGAGAGGTACTTTCTCCTCCTTGATGGTTTGCTTCCTTTCCTGATGCCTTAAAACTCAGGGTGGCCCACAGGCATGTCTGGGGCTGGGGGTGGGAGCTGGCAGGGCTGTTTGGAATCCTCGAGATGAGACCCGAACGCATCTCTGTCTCAGCTGCCGCCACCCCAGGCCTTGATCCTGGCCGTCATCATCTCTTCCCTGGGTGGAGAAGCACGGCAGCTTACTTCTGGTCTGACACTTGCCGCCTCTCTACCCTGCTGTTTGTTTGTCCCACATAGCCTGCCACGCCCCTGCCGACCACCTTCTCTTGGCTGCCCTTGGGGCTTAGACTGAGGTTCATACCTCGGGGTCCCTCATGATTCCTCACCTGCTCCAGCCTCCTTGGCTTCCCCGAGTTCCAGGAACAGGCCAGGCACTGGCCTTGGGGCTTTTCCTTGGTTTGTTTCTCTGCCCAGAACGTCACTGCTTCACCTGTGGTCCAAGGTCTGGTAACACCGGCGTTTTTAGAGGGCCTGGTCGAAACGCCTTCTCAGGCTCCACCCAGACAAGCTGAGTCGGATTCTGGATTTTTGCAAGGTCCCCAGAGGCCATCTTCCCCCACTGTCACACTTCCTTGAGGTCTTGCCTCTTTGTCACCTTTTAGAAAGGCCTTCTCAGATGACCCAACCTAAAATACCCTTTGTATCTTCTTCTCTTGCTTCATTTATGTATTTTTACATTAGTAGGCTTTGGGGAGCAGTTTTAGATTTACAGGAATGTGAACAGACAGCGCAAAGGTTTCCACATGCATCAGTGCCCTCCTCCCCAGGCTCCTCTGTTATTAGCATCTTGGGTTGAGTTGGCTACATTTGTTACAATCAGTGAGCAATGTGGATCCTTTATTACCAGAGTCCGTGTTTACATTAGGGGTTGCCCTCCATGGTGGACATTCTGTGGGTTTGGACAGATGGTGACGTGTGTCTCCCGTCGCACTCTCACACAGGCCAATTTCATCGTTCTAAAGGTCTTCTGTGCTTCACCCGTTCATCCCTGTCTTCGAATCCCCGTCAGCCACGTCTGTGATCTTTTTACTGTCTCAAGTTTTGCCTTTCTCAGAGTGTCATATAGTTGGAATCATGAAGTTAGTAACCTTTTCAAATTGGCTTCTTTCACTTACAATATGCATTTCAGTTTCCTCCATGTCTCTCTATAACTTGATAGCTCATTTCTTTTCACTGCTGAATAATATTCCATTGTCTGGGTAGACCATTTGTTTATCCATTCACCTATCAGAGGACATCTTGATTACCTCCAAGTTTTGACAACTATGAATAAAACTGTTAAATATTGTGTGCAAGGTTTTGTGGGGATACGCGTTCTTAAGTCCTGTGGGTAAACACCAAGCAGTGTCATTTGTGGGTCATATGGTAGGAGTGTGTTTAGTTTTGTGAGAAGCTGCCAGACTGTCTTCCAGCGTGGTTGTCAGCGTTTTGCATTCCCACCAGCAATGAATGACGGTTCCTGTTGCCCCACAGCCTCGTCAGCCTTTGCAGTTGCCAGTGTTCTGGCTTTTAGCTGTTCTACCAGGTGTGGCTTTCACTCTTGATAATTCTCATTGTTCTCCAAAGCCTGTGCCTTGGCTGGTTTGACCACCTCCCCTTTGTGATCGTCACTTCTGCGAGTGTAGAGACTTAGTCTTTCTCGTTCCCACCTCCATTTCTGTTTTCAAAACAATACCTGGTCCACGTGGGTTTCAGGAAAGCCTCTGTTGAATAAATTATAAAGCTCCTGCGACAATCTGGTGAGGCCCTCAGTATTCTTCTGTTGTTTAGGTGAGTAGATGGAGCTGCAGAGAGAGACGCCACCCTTGCACACACTTGTCTAGAGGTGAAGTCGCCCAGACTGCAGGGCTTTGACAGATGTGGGACTCGCGGGTCGGGAATGAGTCACCTTGGGCACATTATTTGTCCTGTTTGTCATTCTTACCTCCCTGTTCCTTGGCCCGAATTTGAGGATCAAAATCCCTGATAGAATAGTTCTAAGGGTTAAATGAATATAATAAGTAAAGCTATATTAATTGTCAGGTGTGTAACAAAGTAACCCAAAGTTTAATCGATTAAAACAACACGTTTATTTATTTAAAACAATTAAGGAATACATTTATTTATTTGGCTGCGCTGAGTCTCAGTTGCAGCATGCTGGATCTTTCGTTGTGACTTATGAACTCTTTGCAGCATGTGGGGTCTAGCTCCCTGAGCAGGGAGGGAACCTGAGCCCCCTACGTTGAGAGCATGGAGTCTTAGCCATTGGGCCACCAGGGAAGTTCTCAACAACCTGATTATTATCTCATGAATTCTGTGGGTCAAGAATCTGGACGTGGCTTAGCTGGTGCCTCTTACTCAAGGTCTAATGATGTTGTAGTCAGGACACTGGGTGGAGTTGAGTTCATTTCAAGGCTCCGCTGGGCTTGGAAAACCTGCCTCTTAAGTTGACACAAGTGGCTGCTGGCAGACTCCTTCCTCACTGCGTGGTCCTTTTTCAGCCTGCCTGGGTGTCCTCAAGACAGGGATCTGGTGACCAGAGGCGAGAGGAGGGAGGGAGCGAACGTGCAGAAGCTGGAGAGATCCCGGGTAGCCGTCATAATCTCTCTTTCTCTTTTATTCTCTACATCAGTATTATATCTTATTTATTTTTGGCACTAGTGGTAAAGAACCCGCCTGCCAATGCTGACGTTTCAGGAGTCGAGGGTTCAATCCCTGGGTGAGGAAGATCCCCTGGAGGAGGGCATGGCTACCCACTCCAGTATTCTTGCCTGGAGAATCCCAAGGACAGAGGAGCCTGGTGGGCCACGGTCCATAGGGTTGCAAAGAGTCGGACACGACTGAAGTGACTTACCAGGTGTGCATATTTTTTTTTTTTTTTCTTTTACATATTTTTAAAAGTTTTTTTTTTTTTAATTGAAGGATAATTGCTTAACAGAATTTTGTTGATTTCTGCCAAACATCAACATGAATCAGTCATCAGTATGCATGTCCTCTTCCTCCGGAACCACCTTCCCATCTTTCTCCTGATCTCACCCCTGTAGGTTGATACCGAGCCCCAGTTTGAGTTCCCTGAGTCACAGAGTAAATTCCCATTGTCTTTGTATTTTACATATGGTAACACAATGGCACCCCACTCCAGTACTCTTGCCTGGAAAATCCCATGGATGGAGGAGCCTGGTAGGCTGCAGTCCATGGGGTCGCTGAGGGTTAGACACAACTGAGCGACTTCACTTTCACTTTTCACTTTCATGCATTGGAGAGGGAAATGGCAACCCACTCCAGTGTTCTTGCCTGGAGAATCCCAGGGACGGGGGAGCCTGGTGGGCTGCCATCTCGGGGGTCGCACAGAGTCGGACACGACTGAAGCGACTTAGCAAAATGTAAGTTTCCATGTTACTCTGTCCATACATCTTCCCCTCTGCATATTTACTTTTTAAGCACAGGGTAATTGCTTTACAATGTGTGTTAGTTTCTGCTGCACAGCAGTGTGAACCAGCTCTATGTGTACATATGTCCCCTCCCCCGTGAGCCTCCCTCACAGTCTATTAATAACTGATCTCACAGCTGACAGTTTCCTTCTGCTATTGGAAATGAGTGAGTAAGACCCATCCGAACTCAGTTCAAGGAGTGGTTATTACACACGGCCGCTAACACTGGGGTCTCTGGGGGACAGTCCAGAGCTGGCTCGCCACAGCAGTGTGCAGGGCAGCGCTTGGTGCCCAGTGAGCCCCTCATAAGGGTTTCGATGGTGCTGCTGCCAACACCCCCACCGTGCCCCCTCCTCTTCCTTCCACCACCACCGCTACGGTGGCATCGAGGAGTTGGTCAGACCTGGAGCTGAGAGCTGTGCCCAGCTTTGTCTGCTTCCGGATGTTTCCAGTTTCCTCTGCCGCCTCCTCCAGTTGATTGTCTGCTCTGCATCGTGGTTGCCTGAACCACCTCCCTCCCTACCCCCCACATCAGCCTTTGTTCAGTGGATGCTTTTTGATGACCATGCTGGTAAAAGCCCCTCAGGGTAACCTGTGCTGGTCGTGAGAACAGAGTCCCCCTTTGTGCGTCCTGGGAAAAACACACTCTTTAAAGCATAGCCATTGTCAGGAGCCCAGGTTTTGCGTGATTTGGGTCTAACGCATATTCCTAAGGAGAAAGAGGAATGACTGTGAGTGAGTGCCTGAGTGTTGGTCACTGACTTTATACCCACTGTCTCTCGTCTCAGCCCTGCAAGGCTCCTCACCTCCTACTTGGAAACTAAGGAGTCCTGGGCTCAGAGAACTGTTGGCCCCCATCTGGGAGGGACAGGACGGGTATGTGAACCCAGATGTGGGTAACTCTCTAGCCAGACAACCTGTTTCCTCTTTGGCTTTATGCATATAAAGGATTCAGTGCTTTACCGTAAAAGCCTGCCAGGATAGAAGTCCAATACTGATTGAAGAAACAAAAAGCCTGAAGCAATTGGGAACAGTGGGTATTTGGTTACTTTTTTAGGTGTGATGCTGGTGTGGGGATTAGATTCAGATAAAGACTCCATACCGCTGAGAGGTAAATCCTGACATTTTTATGGATGATGTTCTGTGTCTGAGATTGACTTCAGAATAGGTTGGTGAGGGGGCTGTGGGTATATATGTGCATGTGCTCAGTTATGTCCAACTTTTTGTGACCGTGTGGACTGTAGCCCGACAGCCTCCTCTGTCCAGGGAATTTTCCAGGCGAGGATACAGTGAGTTGCCATTTCCTACTCCAGGGGATCTTCCCAAACCTCGGATTGAAGCATATCTCTTGTATCTCCTGTATTGGCAGGTGGGTTCTTTCCCACTGCGCCACCTGGGAAGCTCTGGGGCTGTGGGTAGGTGAGGCTTGAAAAGAAACAAGATCAGGTGTGAGTTGGAGAGCTGGGTGGTGGGTCCAGGGAAAGCTGGCTAAGGCTAACCAGGAACCCAGAGTCTGGTTAACTCCTGGAGACAAGTCTTATGTATGTCTGGAATAGAACCTTACTTTACTTTTCCACTCTGGCAGCCTGTACCTACTCAAAAGGAAAAATTAAAAGAATTGGGGAATAAGTGAAGCTCAGAGAGGCCAGGGAATTTTGTCCTTTTTGTTTGTTCGTGTGTTTTCAGCACCTCGATCGATGCCTGGCAGTCAGTAATACCTGCTGAATGAATGAGAGAATTGATCCCTTTTTGTAGCCAACACTCTAGCCCCCATCTGCTGATGCTTTTGTTAAACTAGTGATGCGTTCAGTAGAGGTTAAATCCAATTGTCTGGCCACGTTCACACCCTGCTCTGTTCTGTTTGGATTTTAAGGCATCTTATGCTCTGGATGTGAGAAGTCAATTTCCAGACAATTAAGGGGGAATAAAACAGTTGAATCTGGAATGGAACATAAACTGATTTTTAAATTTAAAATTTTATTTTTTATAATTTTCTTTCTTTTTGGCTTTGTTGGGTCTTCATTGCTGCAAGGGAGATTTCTCTGGTTTCTGCAGGTGGGAGCTACTCCTTAGCTGTGGTGTGTAGGCTTCTTGTTGCGGTGGCTTCTCTTACGACACACTGGCTTAGTTGCCCTGCGGCATGTGGAATCTTCCTGGCCCAGGGATTGAACATGTGTCCCCTGCATTGGCAGGTGGGTTCTCAACCACTGGACCACCAGGGAAGTCTTAAGCTGGTTTTTGATTCTGCAGTTGAGTCAGGATCTCGGGAAGGAAAGTTCAGGCTTCCATTGAATTCCGCAGCCCTCACTGCCCTGAAGTTGCACGGGACTGCCACAGTGTATGGACCTCTGTGTGCTGGAAGCCGGAGCAAGCCAGGCTCGGCTGTTTTCTTTGTGTTGATGTCCTCATGTGAAGCTCCTTTCTGCCTCATGAGTCTTTGGGAGCCACGTCTCAAACTGAGTTTCAAATTGGCGTCTCCTTTCATCAGAGCCACGTTCAAAGCTGCACCCCTGTCGACAGTAACATTTGCTTGATCGTCTTTCTTAAAAGGAGATAAATCATAGAGACAGCAAGTAGAATGGTGGCTGCCAGGGGCTGTCAGGGTTGAGTGGGAATGGAGGGTTACTGTTGAATGGGTGTGGAGTTTTTGTTTTTCAGATGAAAAATGTTCCAGAGATGGGTGGTGCTGATGGGGGCACTGAAATATGAAGGTACTTAACTCCACAGCACCGTATACTTAAAGGTGGTTAAGATGGTAAAGTTTATGTCACGTGTACTTTATCACAATCAAAAATAAAAATTGAAAAGAGAGAAAAGCGGGCAGACCAGGTCTGCTCTGTCAGATGCTCGCTTTGTTTCTGTTGCTCTTTTCTGTCTTCCCGCCCCTCCCCTCCACAGTTGGCACGCCCGTGGCTGTGTGGTGCCTGTGTGATGGATCAGTCTCCTCCTCCTGTCTCACTCTTTTTTTTTTATTCACTAAGTATTTTGGTTTTAATGTCCATACAGTTAAATTCAGGTTTTAAAGGTGTTCAGTTGGCATGAGTTGTAAGCTGTACATTGAAGAATGTAACCCCACCAACCGCAGTCAGGAGACCACAGAAGGTCTCCCCCACGGCCCCCTTGTGGTCTCTGCCCTCATGCCTAACTCTTGTCTGCCAATGACCTATCCTTCTCCCCTGTAGTTTTAGCTTTTCTAGAGTGTCAAATACATGAGATCACTATATGTATGTATATCACTATATATACTATATAGCCTCTGGGGACTGGTTTCTTTTATTTAGATGTTCCTGAGATACATCCAAATCGTAACATCCCGGGATACCACGTTCAGTTTTATTGACCAGCAGTATCCCTTTGTGTGGATGGACCAGGGTTTAACCATTTACCCATTGAAGGGCATTTGAATTGTTTGCCATTTTTGGTGATTATGCCTGGTGTGGCTGTTAACATTCATGGAGAGATTTGTGTGTGAAAAATGAAAGGTCATTTCCCAGGAAAAATACTCAGAAGTGAGTTTCCGGGTCATAGGACAGCTTTCTAAAAAGCTGTTTTACTGTTTTCCAGAGTCACCCAACTTTTATGTATTCCTGCACAGTGGAATTAAGAGTTTTAGTTGCTTCAAGATCCTCCCGGTACTTGATGTTGTCATTTGATTTTTTAAAGTGATTTTAATAGATTCATAGTGCTGTTTCAGGGATTTTGATGATTGGCGTCTTTTCATGTGCTTATTTGCCGTCTGTTTATCTTCTTTGGTGAATTGTTCAGGTCTTTTGCCCTCCTCTCCTGCCTTTCTGTGGTTAGTTATGTTTTGTTTGTTTGTTCTGAGAGTTCTTTCAGATAGGAGTCCTTTATCTGATTTGTCAATACTTTCTTCCCATCTGCAGCTTGTCTTCTTCCGCTCATTGTTAAATGAGTTTCACAGAGCAAATCAAGTTTAACTTTTATTTTGTTAATTATGGCTCATGCTTTTGGTGTTAAATATAAGAACTCTTTGCCAGCCCCCGTTGAGGCATGAAGACTTTCTCAAGTTTTGTACTTCCATGTTTTACATTTATCATTCTTCCAGTTTGACTTAATATTTGTGTAAGGTGTGAAGTACTAGTTGAAGTTTATTTTTTGGTGTATGAATAGCCAGCTGTTCCCAAACTGTTGAAAAGGTCATCCTTGTTTCTGAACTGCCCTTGTACCTTGGTCAAAAATTATTTGGCCGTATTCGTGCGAATTTATTTCTGGACTCTCTTCTGTTGATCTGTGTCTTTCCTTGGCCTGTGTTACGTTCCTTGATTAAAGTTGCATAGAAAGTCTTAGAATAGTGTGAGTCCTTTGAATGTTGCTTCTATTTCACAGTGATTTTGGCTTCTGTAATTTCTTTGCCTTTCTATGTGAATTTTAGAATCAGCTAACGTATATGTGTAAGATATCCTGCTGGAATTTTTGTTGTACTTGCATTCAATCTATAGGTCAGTCTGTGGATGGACATCTTACATCTTAATGGTTTTGAGTCTTACAACCTATGAACCTGTTATTTACATCCATGTAGTTCTGTTTTGATTTCTTACACCCGTGTTTTATGGTTTTTAGCACACAGATCCTGGACATGTTTTTATTGGACTTACACCTGTGTATTTCATCCTTTATTTTTTTAAAACAACAACAACAACAACAACAAACTAATTTCACTAGGTAGAACTTCCAGTACTGTGCTGAATAGAAGAGAGAGCTGAGAGAGGCTTCCTGGTTTGCTCTCAGGTGCATGGGGAAACCGTTCAGTCTTTCACCGCTGAGTGTGGTGTTAGCCGTACACTTGCTCTTGTGTTTTGTAGGGCTGCTCTTAGTCTTCATATGTTGTTTTTTTCTAGTCTGCTAGTGAAGTGTGTTGATGGCATATTAAAAATTTCTTTCTCCTGATTTCAACATTCAGAAACAAGCTCTGTTAATATTGTGCGGTGTGTATATTCCTTCCTTCCACTGTGTCTTAGTTATGGCCACAGATCTTTGTTGTATCATGTGGAATCTTTTGTTGTGGCTCGTGGACTCTCTAGTTGTGGCATGCAGAATTCAGTATCTGCAGCACTAGGGCTTAGCTGCTCCATGACATGTGGGATCTTAGTTCTCCGACCAGGGATCGAACCCACTTCTCCTGGATTTCAAGGCAGATTCTTTACCACTGGACCACCAGGGAAGCCCCAATATCCTGGCATGTATATTTCTAGTGTAAATGAAAAGTGAAAGTCGCTTAGTCATGTCTGACTCTTTGTGACCTCATGGACTGTAGCCTGCCAGGCTCCTCTGTCCATGGAATTCTCGAGGCAAGAATACTGGAGTGGGTTGCCGTTTCCTTCTCCAGGGGATCTTCCCAACCCAGGGATCAAAACCAGGTCTCCCGCATTGCAGGTGGATTATTTTTCATCTGATGCAAATATATGCCAGTAAATATACCTGAGGGGTTAGAGTAAACATACTTTCTTTGTTCTCTGCTGCATTCATGTCATCCTATATCGTTATCCATGTTAAATGCATTAGGGTTTCCCTGGGGTCTTAGTGGTGAAGAACCTGCCTGCCAGTGCAGGAGACATGGGTTCGATCCCTGGGTCGGGAAGATCCTCTGGAGAAGAAAATGGTAACCCACTCCAGTGTTCTTGCCTGGGAAGAATTGCGTCCTCCTGGACAGAGGAGCCTGGAGGGGTGCAGTCCATGGGGTTGCAAAGAGTTGGACACGATTTAGCGATGAAACAACAACAAACAACAACAATATTCATCACAACAAACAGTGTCCTCTTACAGACGGATAAGCCACGTCAGCCTCTTCACTCTCCCAGTGTCAGCAGGTAATTTGTAACCACTTTCTTTCTGATAACATTCACAACATCCGCATGTGTATGTTTTGAGACTTCGCTTCTTATTCCTGAGCATGGTTTTCCTAGAAGTGGAGCTGTTGGCTCAGAAGATATACAGTTCTTGAGGCTGTTGATTCATATTTAGAAAAAGCTCACCTCGGACCCCCTGTTTCCTTTTGTGAGCTGTCTGCTGATGGGCAGCAGAGGCTTGAGCTGTGTAACCCTAGGACAGTCCCTTAACCTCTGAGCAAAGCTGGCAGGTCAGGAGAATCCTGTTTACGTTTGCACAGCAGGCTGACCAACTAGGAGATCCTGCAGACCCATGCGCATCCTCTCTCATTTCCCAGTGGACTCCCTCAAAGGCTTTACGTTTTCAACTTTGTCCTGTTCATTTAATTCCCTGGATTTTTATGATTCCAGCAAGAGACTTTGGAGTTAAAGGACATGGGTTTGAATCTCGGGTGTATTTATGTTGTTTGACTCTCTGGGCCTCAGCTTTCCCATCTGCAAAATGGGCACAGTACAACCAACCTCATGTGGCATTGCTGATGACCCAGCAAGAGCAAGCGTGTGGTTGAAAGGAGAAGGACATGGACTGACTTGGAGAGACTTGAGTGTGAATAGTGGCCCTGACTAGTAGAGCGGTGTGAATTGTTTTTTATTGACCACTGAACCTCTCTGAGCTTCAGTTCCTTCACCTGTAGAAATGCAAGTAATAAAAGTCAGGGACAGTAACCCCTCTCGCAGAGCTGTTGTGTAGACTGAACCAGAGCAGGCCATGTCTGCAACCCCTTGAATGTTCAGAGCCCCTCTCGGAGGTGAGTACTCTTGTGTTGCAGGTTCAATTCAGTCGTTCAGTCGTGTCCGACTCTGCGACCCCGTGAACTGCAGCACGCCAGGCTTCCCTGTCCTTCATCAATTCCTGGAGCCTGCTCAAACTCATGTCCATTGAGTCGGTGATGCCATCCAACCATCTCATCCTCTGTCATCCCCTTCTCCCGCTTTCAATCTTTCCTGGCATCAGGATCTTTTCAAATGAGTCAGCTCTTTGCATCAGGTGGCCAAAGTGTTGGAGTTTCAGCTTCAGCATCAGTCCTTCCATTGAACACCCAGGACTGATCTCCTTTAGGATGGACTGGTTGGATCTCCTTGCAGTCCAAGGGACTCTCAAGAGTCTTCTCCAAAACCACAGTTCAAAAGAGTCAATTTTTCGATGCTCAGCTTTATTTATAGTCCAACTCTCATATCCATACATGACAACTGGAAAAACCATAGCTTTGACTAGATGGACCTTTGGTGGCAAAGTAATGTCTCTGCTTTTTAATATGCTGTCTAGGTTGGTTGTAACTTTTTCAAGGAGTAAGTGTCTTAATTTCATGGCTGCAGTCACCATCTGCAGTGATTTTGGAGCCCCCCAAAATAAAATCTCTCACTGTTTCCATTGTTTCCCCATCTATTTGCCATGAAGTGATGGGACTGGATGCCATGATCTTCATTTTTTGAATGTTGAGTTTTAAGCTAGCTTTTTCACTCTCCTCTTTCACTTTCATCAAGAGGCTCTTCAGTTCTTTGCTTTCTCCCATAGGGTGGTGTCATCCTATGGCATTTCTGTCCTTTATTGAGTCCATCTTTGCATGAAATGTTCCCTTGGTATCTCTAATTTTCTTGAAGAGATCACTAGTCTTCCCCATTCTATTGTTTTCCTCTATTTCTGTACATTGTTCACTTAAGCTTTCTTTTCTCTCCTTGCTATTCTTTGGAACTTTACATTCATTTGGGTGTATCTCTCCTTTTTGCCTTTCTTCTTTTCACAGCTATTTGTAAGGCCTCCTCAGACAACCATTTAGCCTTTTTGCATTTTTCTTTGGAATGGTCTTGATCACTGCCTCCTGTACAGTGTCACAAACCTCTAACCATAGTTCTTCAGGGACTCTGTCTATCAGATCTAATCCCTTGAATCTATTTGTCATTTCCACTGTATAATCGTAAAGGATTCGATGTAGGTCATACAAGAACTGTCTAGTGGTTTTCCCTACTTTCTTCAATTTAAGTCTGAATTTGGCAATAAGGTGTTCAGGATCTGAGCCACAGTCAGCTCCCGGTCTTTTGCTGACTGTATAGAGCTTCTTCATCTTTGGCTGCAAAGAATATAAACAGTCTAATTTTGGTATTGACCATCTGGTGATGTCCATGTGTAGAGTCTTGTGTTGTTGAAAGAGCGTGTTTGCTATGACCAGTGCGTTCTCTTTTGGAGAAGGAAATGGCAACCCATTCCAGTGTTGTTGCCTGGAGAATCCCAGGGACGGGGGAGCCTGGTGGGCTGCCGTCTATGGGGTCACACAGAGTCGGACACGACTGAGCGACTTCACTTTCACTTTTCACCTTCATGCATTGGAGGAGGAGGTGGCAACCTACTCCAGTGTCCTTGCCTGGAGAATCCCAGGGACGGGGGAGCCTGGTGGGCTGCCGTCTATGGGGTCGCACAGAGGCGGACACGACTGAAGCGACTTAGCAGCAGCAGCGGCAGTGCAGTCTCTTGACAGAACTCGGTTAGCCGTTGCCCTGCTTCATTCTGTACAGGTAGAAAATGTGTTGCAGGTAGGACACCTGTGTTGCAGGTAGGAAAGCGTATTTCCTATTTTCCATGGAGGGAGCTTCTGAATGAAGTTTTTCCCGTAGGAGGTCTTGGCACTGAGCTGCCTCTTACGTCTTAACTGGCACAGAGGGTTTTCAAGGAGGTGGAAGCATCACAAATGCCCATCTCTGCCATGCCCACCTGGGCAGTGCTTTTCTATCAGAGATATGGTTCTCTTGCTCTAGGATTTCTTTCCCATTCCTAGAGGGCTGTGCCCAGTATGAAAATGCAGCATTTCACAAACTATTCAGATTGAGGAGTTAATAGACGCTCAGTGTACATAAATATATTGAGGGCTCTGAGAAGCCCTGGGGAGGAGGGGGAGGGAGACAGAACTTTTCTAATGTTTCTAAACATCTTTAACTCTGTTCTCCCGTCTGTCTGTCTTGGAGTATGTTGTCATCCCTGGGAATACAATTTGGAAAGGACTCTGTAAGCAAAGGTCTTCTCCTTACACACTTATTTTCTCTAAAGCAAAGATCTGTCACTGCCCTCGTGGTCTTTGCCACGTGGTGTACTGCCCGTTACTAATTCCATAGTATTTATTGTGCAATCCATTCACTTTTAAAAACTTTTACATGCCTTTCCAAAGGGTTCTTTACATCAGGGGTTCCCAACCTCTGGGACCTAACGCCTGATGATCTGAGATGGAGCAGATGTAAATAATAGTAGAAATAAGTGCACAAATAAATGTAATGCACTAGAACCATCCCGAAACCATTCCTCACCCTCTGGTCCATGGAGAAACTCTTTTCACAAAACCGGTCCCTGGTGCCAAAAAGCTTGGGGACTGCTGCTGCTCTGTATCATTTATGTACCATACGTGGAAAACTGGTGTTTTTGAAACATACCGGAAGAATTGCCTGGTGTTAAAATACGAACAGTTTGGTGAAGCCCGCAGCCGATCTCCAGGATGTACCAGCTTTGGGAGATTCTGTTCTAGTTCATCCTCTGTGTTTTTTTTTCCTTTCCCTGAACTGTGAGGAAGTTGTATCCCACCCCCACCCCTGCTTCAGAGTGGAAAGAACTGGGTGGTTACTAAAGAGGCGGCAGGGAGGGGGGTGTCTTCAGGTTTCTCTTCCCTTTCACAGGATGCACTTCATCATTGACCCATCCTGTCATCTCATGAGGTGGCAGACGAAACGGCATTCTTATATGATCATCAGGATCGATACATTCTGTATGCTTCCTTTGTCTACAGATTAAAGTTGTATTGCGTGTTGATTGCCCAGTCATGTCTGACTCTTTGCGACCCCAGGGACTGTAGCCTACCAGGCTCTTCTGTTCATGGGATTCTCTGGGCAAGAACACTGGAGTGCGTTGCCATTTCCTCCTCCAGGGGATCTTGCCAACCCAAGGATCGAACCTAGGTCTCCTGCATTGCAGGCAGATTCTTAACAGTCTGAAACATCAGGGAAGTCCAGAGTTCTATTGGCTGGTTGCAAATTAGGCATTCAGAGCCTAGGAATTATTTTCTCGGGCCATTGACTTGTTAGGTGTCTATTTGTTTATTTTTTTGGCTGCATCAGGTCTTAGCTGTGGTGCACGGCTTCTCTAGTTGTGGCGAGGGGCTCAGTAGTGGTACTAGGGCAGCTCCTGCCCCCAGACCCTCTTGTCTTATTTGGGTTACTCAAGTCTCGTCTGTCTGCCTGCTGTGGTCATTTGAGCCTGAATCTCATCTTCAGGTTGTTATGAACGTCAGTTAAAACACTGGGCTGGATAGAACCACATGCATGATGTGACCGTGTCAGTGTCCTGGATTTGCCATCAGAGCATAGTTACAGAAGGTGTGACCCCTGGGGGAGGCTGGGCCGAGGGTATACAGGACCTCTCAGTAATGTCTTTGCAACTTTCTGGGTCTATAAGTACTTCAAAATAAAAATTGAAACAAAGGCCTCATCTTTCCCGGGGTCCGTAGCTAGTTGCCTCTCTGGGGCAGCCAGTGGGTCCTCCCGATGTTCGTGTTTGTGTCAGGAGCAGTTCTACTGGCCTGACAGTGTTCCTTTCCCACAGAAGGCAAACAAGTTCATTGAGGCAAAGTTGGCTGGGATGAATTTATGGTTCCTAAAGCTGCCCATCCATAGTGTATTCTCCATGACATCTCATCATTTTGATGAAAGTTGGATTTGTATTAAAGGTCTTGATCTTCCCCTGTTAGGTCGGTCTCTCTTGTGTCATGCAGGAGCTTTAGTTGGGGCATGCTAACTCTGAGTTGCGGCAGGTGGGATCTAGTTCCCTGACCAGGGATCGAACCCAGGCCTGTTGCATTGGGAGTGCGGAGTCTTAGCCGCTGGACCACCATAGAAGCCTTAATATTTAGATAGTGTTAAGATGTTAACAGATGCCTCCAAACCAGAAGAAAAGCAGCCTTTTGAACATTTCAGTGCTGGCTGCAGAATTGACAGCTAGGCAGCTGAGGGTGGGCCTGGATGGTGTGCTTGGGCAAACTGAGGCTTGACAGCCCAACCCAACTCACCAGTGCTGGGCCTGAGTAAACCTACCTCTTCTTGCCTCTTGCCCAACATTCTGAACGTATCATTGTTAAATTAGGCCATTTGTTGTTCAACCTAAGTCTTGTCTGACTCCTTGCAGCCCCATGGACTGCAGTTCACCAGGCTTCCCTGTTCTCCATTATCTCCTGGAGTTTTCTCAGGCTCATGTTCACTGAGTAGATGATGCCATCTAACCATCTCATCCTCTGTTGCTCACTTTTCCTCCTGCCCTCAATCTTTCCCAGCATCAGGGTCTTTTGTAATGAGTCGGCTCTTCACATCAGGTGGCCAAAATATTGGATCAGTCTTTCCAATGAATATGTAGGACTGATTTCCTTTAGGATTGACTGATTTGATATCCTTGAAGTCCAAGGGACCCTTGAGAGTCTTCTCCAGCACTGCAGACCATACAGAGATGCATACCAATCTCTTTCTGTCCCTTATTTTCAGCTATGTGCTTGGAATTCACACGAGGGGATTAGGAGTAAGCTGGATGAATGACAAGAGCTGGCGAGGGGATCCAGGAAAAGCAGCTGTGTCAGCATGTCCGTTGGGCAGTGTTTTCCTGCCCGCAGATCTCGAGATTCCTTAGTTGTTTATTAGCTTCAGACCCTGGCTCTTTGTATCACAGAGAAAGTGCAGCTGCCAATAGAAACATTTGTGACAGGCTGTCTAGGAGGAGGACGATAATTAAGGAACTCCTTCATGTCGGACTTTCTTCCTAAGTTTCTTTTTTTTTTTTTTCCTAAGTTTCTGAGATGAAACTTGGTGACACCTCAGTATATGGTCATGTCTGCAGTTGGTACTTGTGTTCTTTCTGCCAAAATACAGTGCAGAAAAGCACAATGCCAAGTGCCATCTCTGTGGGCTGAGGTATAATAAGATGTGTCAGAAACAGAGTCAGTGATTTGCAGTCTGCAGTTTGGCAGTCTGCAGTTTTTCCACTGAGCATATATGTGGCATATTATTACCAAGGAATGGCATCTCCATCCATAAATAGATGGAATCAGAAGCTTACCTTGGTGAATTGTTAAATGAGACAAACCAGTTGTAGAAAAATTTATAGCAGGACCCAGTTGCATAAAGTAAACTCTGAGTGTATCAGGTTTGTAGTGACTCTGTGAGCATGGAGGAGACATGAAATGTGTGTACCAGATGTTTAATGGTGGTTGCCATGGAGAAGGATGTGTGGGACAGTAAACAGAGGGAAAAAGTCTTCAAACAGAAAAATTTTGAGGCGTGTGAAATTGTGTTTCACCTGTGAATAATTATATTCAGTGATGTATGTATGTGTGCATGCTCAGGTGAGCGTTGATAGGATGAAAGTAAAAATGTTGTTATTCATTTGCTCAGTTGTGTCCAGCTCTTCGTGACCCCAGAGACTGCAGCATATCCCTGTCCTTCACCATCTCCCGGACCTTGCTCAAACTCACATCCATCGAGTCGGTGACGCCGTCAAACCGTCTCATCCTCTGTCGTCTGTTTGTCCTCCCGCCTTCTGTCTTTCCCAGCATCAGGGTCTTGTCCAGTGAGTCTGCTTTTCACATCAGGTGGTCAAAGTATTGGAGCTTCAGCTTTAGCATCAGTCCTTCCAATGAATATTCAGGGTTTGATTTCCTTTAGGATTGACTGCTTTGATCTCCTTGCTGGTAAGAGACTCTCAAGAGTCTTAAGAAGTTAGATTTATTTCGAGGATTTTTAGTGGAATTTTTACATTCCTTCTTAAATGTGTTCTGATTGAGTATTTTGCAATGAGTGTTTTATTTTTTATAATCATAAGAGATACCCAATCGTTTTCATCATAAGGCAATATTCCAGCATGTGTAAGAACACTCAGGCTTAAAACCTTGTGGGATAGGGAATGTGTAGAAGCAGAAAGTGTGGAAGAGGCATTTGTCTCTGGGGCTGAGGTAAGAAACCAGTTTGAAATCCCAAGAGAGACAGAGAAGCGCTCATTGGGGCCTTGGAGACATAGACGTGGGTTTGTATCCAGACTCTGTGTCTTACATATGACCTTGGCGTTGGCCATGTGACCATCTCCATGCCCCAGCTCCTCTCCTGCAGAACGAGGAGGGCATTACAGGGTCACTGCACCTGACATATTGTTAGGTACTTAAGAAGCATGCTTCCATTGAATGAAGAGTGGATGAATGTATATATGCGTGCTTGATTCACTGAGGTCACACATGTAAAGTCTGAACTATGTAGTAAATTCTTAACAGATGGTATTTTTCTCTCCTGACTTTCATGTCCTAGTCCTCAGCCAGGGTACCTGGGGAGTGAATTCAGTGGAGTGGGATCTTGTCATTGCCCGAGTTTCAAGTTCCATCCTACAGTCTCACCTGGGGAGAGGGGTGGGGCAGGTGGACTCAGTTAACTGCTTTTCGTCATTGTACCACACTTTGCTCATCTGTAAAATGGGTGGTGTTGTGCTAATATGTACCTTGGAAGGTTTGAATGAGATAATAAAGGCTTCATGTGATGCCTGGCAAATAATGTTTAATACGTGTTCAGTCACTCAGTCGTGTCCGAATACATGTAGTAGTTACTAAAAACACTGAGTGTTCCCCAAGTAAACAATAGCTAGTATGTGTTTGTGTAAATGGACATACTGTAAATTTGTCTATTTTTACAGTTTCTGTAAATACTAGAGTGCCTGACACAGTCGGCACCTAACAGGTTGTTAGATTCAAATAACCTGAGGACTGCACATGCCAGCATCCTGAATTTGTGGGTGCTGAAACCAATTAGCACTTATTTCCACCATGAATGAGTGGTTCTTGACGGTGTTACACAAATGTGCCCTCGCTAACCTTGTCTTTTCCAGCAAAGATCTCTAAAACAGAATACATTAATATTTACCAGATGCACACTGTGTATTTTCCTTACGCAGATTCTCTTCCTTCTTTGGGTCTAAGTTGCCAATTTTAAAATACATTTTTCTGACATTCTTGTGCCCACAGAGAAAATGAAGTGCTCAAAGTGCAACTGAAGAAATACGTAGGCGCTGTCCAGATGCTGAAAAGAGAAGGTCAAACAGCCGAAGGTGAGGGGCAGAGGGAACCCGAGGGGGGCGGGGGCTGCACCTTTTCATCTTGATCACCCCTGTGCCTGGCCCGGCAGACGCTCAGTATGGGAGGAATACACCTGCAGATGAGTTAGAAAAACGGTGCTGCTTAGGATCCCGGAAAATTAATTAGATGAAAGACCCTGCTCTTCATTCTTACAAAAGTAAGACTTACTTGCTAGACTGTTAGCAATCATTGTATCAGTTTGTGCAGTTAGGGAATTTTTATGACTAGTCTTAAGATATTTACAAGGTGGTGAACCTGTAGCATGATTAAGTCATGTCAGGCCATGGGTGAAAGCAACAGAATGCCAAAGTGGCGGAGAATCAATGGGGTTAGGCTGATCAGGCTCCAACCCCAGCTCCAGTTCTGTTTCCTAATCTCTCTGTACCTCAGTTTTCTCATCTATAAAATGGGGGAAGTTGGCAGCACCTGCCTCATGAGGCAATCCATGTAGACGTCTTAGCATAACGCCTACCAGAGAGGGAGTACTGAGTAGATTTGTTATTCAGTCACTAAGTCTTGTCGAACTCTTTGCGACCCCACGGGTGGCAGCGTACCAGGCTTCCCTGTCCTTCACCATCTCCTGGAGCTTGCTCAAACTCGTGTCCGTTGAGTCAGTGATGCCATCCAACCATCTCATTCTGTTGTCCCCTTCTCTTCCTGCCCTCAATCTTTCCCAGCATTAAAATCCTTTCCAATGAGTCAGTCCTTCACATCAAGTGGCCAAAGTGTTGGAGCTTCAGCATCAGCCCTTCCAATGAATGTTCAGGGTTGATTTCCTTTAGGATTGACTGGTTTGATCTCCTTGCTGTCCAAGGAACTCTCAAGTCTGCTCCAGCACCACAATTTGAAAGCATCAATTCTTCGGCACTTAGCTTTCTTTATAGTCCAACTCTCACATCTGCACATGACTACTGGAGTAGATTTTAGCTGCAAATAATAATATTCTTGATCAGAAATACAAGTAGATAGAGAAGTGATCACCTGGGCAAGATCCCACCAAATAAGGTGGCCCTGTATGCTTCCTCCTGTGCAGTTTGGCTGCACTTTAACTGTCATGACTCTGCTGAAATGTTTCTTAGGTCAACCTGCAGACAGGGTATTTAGCTTTGGCTGAAGTGTCTTGCAACCTTCACCCAACTGACCAGAACAAGATTTTCTTATACAAAAACAAGCCCTTGGAGTGTGGACATTTTAACAGAGGGGAGTATGCTCCATGCTCACAGGTCTTGGGAGTCAGCCAGTCCTGAATTTGAGTTCAGGTGCATCCTCCATAACTTGACCTCTTGGAGTTACTTAGCCATCTGAAAGAGGAAACGCCACACCAGTGTTAGGGGAAATCACACGAGTGGCACGAGGGTTATCGTGGGGATTTACCAAAACAGTGAATGCAAAGCCTTCATTCATATGGCACCCAGTGTATAGTTGGTATCCAGTACATGTAGTCATTTTTCTGTGTCATAGAGACAGGAGTATAATATGAGTGTGATTTGCATAGTAATATCATAAAAGACTGGAATTTTTTTGAGTGTTTGTATTTACTATGGTCTCCATTTGATGAGGTTCAACACGTTGATTTTCTTTTTGCTTTTCCTTGATAGCATGCCTTGCTTTCTTCATCACTAGTTTGTAACTGCCACCAGTCTGGCGGTTATCACTGCAGCATTAATCTTGTCTTTCTCAGGGGGACCATCACCCTTTCCACACAGATACTGCTCGTGTGGCCCGGACTCCATCTCATTACACTGGGTTGTGTCTGCGTTGGCCTTGTGACTCCTCACTTCTCATCTCTGTTTCCCCAGCACCTGGCTTTTGTAGCCATTCATTTCATTCACTGCATGTTTTGAATGAGTAGTTTAGCCCTTTATCCTTTCCAAGCAAGTTCAAGTCTATTCACATTTGACTCAGTAATCCCGGGATGAGTAGGTGTTTCCCCTGTGTTTTAAAATATTCGTTATTAGAGGTTCAGGAGAGCTTAAACATCTTGTCTGTGGCTTTGGGGTGGGAATGAACTCAGGTCATTTCCTTCTAAATCCCTGAGTCTTTGCCTTACGAACTTGCTGAACTAGTGTTCAGAGGCCTTTCCTGAGGAGCCACGTGCCTGTGCCTCATCTCCGGGGATCACGGCACGGGGCCGGGGGCTCTCGATTTGCACGTTTAGATGTGTGACTCTCATGCAGGTGGCCGTGGACTATGCCACCACTGTTTCTGAAATCTATACTCTGCCCTCACAGGAATTTAATTTAATCCTGTAAGAAAATTAAATGTGGGGTGGGGAGTACCACTGGGCTTGAATTTGGTTTAAAATCTGCAATACTATATAGTACATTTCTGAGTAGGAGCATTTTCGGAATGAGTCGTCCCCCCCCCAGCCCCCCAAAACAGAAGCTACAACATAGAGAAGGGTTTCTCTCCACAGCCAAAGTCAATTTTCCTAAGACCAGCTTGAATGTGCTAAGCCAGAGCTGGGTTTGTGATACCCCTTAAGTGGAACAGAACAGAGAGGATGAAGCATACTTTGTCACTCGTTCATAGTCCTTTTGTTGTTTGTTGTTCAGTTGCTGAGTTCAGTTCAGTCACTCAGTTGTGTCCAACTCTTTGGGACCCCATGGACTGCAGCACGCCAGGCCTCCTTGTCCATCACCAACTTCTGGAGTTTACCCAAACTCATGTCCATTGAGTTGGTGATGCCATCCCACCATCTCATCCTCTGTCATCCCCTTCTCCTCCTGACTTCGGTCTTTCCCACCATTAGGGTCTTTTCCAATGGGTCCGTTCTTGGCATCAGGTGGCCAAAGGATTGGAGTTTCAGCTTCATCATCAGTCCTTCAAATGAATATTCAGGACTGATTTCCTTTAGTATTGACTGGTTTGTTTTCCCTGCAGTCCAAGAGAGACTCTCAAGAGTCTTCTCCAACACCACAATTAGGAAGCATCAGTTTTTCAGCACTCAGCCTTCTTTATGGCCCAACTCTAACATCCGCACATGACTACTGGAAAAACCATAGCTTTGACTATCCAGAACTTCATCGGCAAAGTCCCTTTTGCAGTCCCTTACCACTCTGTTTTCACCAGGTCAGAGAAGACCATCTGCCATATCTGGGAGTCATCCTGGGTGGAAGGTCTTTATGAAAGTCCTTCAGTGCAGGCACGAACTGAGTGATGCCCTTCTCTTCCTTGCTTAAGTCCTGCATTTTATTCTTTCTTCCACTTAAGTAAAATTTGTGAGCACCAGCTAACATGCCAGACACCAGCAAGCAGCCTGATTAGAAGATGTGCTTTCAGAAATTGTGCTCTGGCCTTTCCAGAGCCTTTACCTAATTTTCAAGTGATGTCATCTACTCAGAGAAATTGGGGCTCACTCCTCAACCCCAGCCAGCTGCTGACTCAGTTTGTTGAAAGCTATGGCATATGTGCCCTGGCCAGGTTGGGGTGCCCTTGTCAGGCTGTGGTATCTTGGGGGTGTCCTGGACAGGCTGGGGTGGGGGACTTGGTATTTCCGGGGAGCTGGGGACAAGGGGTAGGGAGAGGTTGGCCAGGGAGAGTCTTTTCTGATCCAGGATTTGCATGGCTCCTGATGTTAGGTGGACATAGCGGTGTGGACCAGCTTCTCAAATTCTAGGTGAGAGTTCAGAGTGCTTTTTCCACAAGAGAATCCTTTTAGGTTGAGGCTATAAAGCTTTTTCTTTTTTTAAAATCATTTGGACAACAAATTGTTTGTCAAACTGAGCTCATCAGTAGGGAAAAGGGTGAGAAATCATTGAAGCCCCAAATGCCTTTAGGATTGAGTAGATGGCTGAGGGCTATGTTGGGATTGTTCTATTCATTGTTGTTCTGGGAAGTGCCTTCAAGATGAAGAAAAAAAAATCAACTTAAAATGGACCTTTAGAATAGATTGTTGACAATGTTTAAGAGGTCAGTCGGTAACTTTATTTCAATTCTGAGGTTATCATGACTCTTCTTCCCCCTCAAGTTCTTTATGAAACATTGATGTAGGCATCTGACAAAAGTGTTCCAAATGATGTCTTTATTACTGACAGTTGGTTGGAAACTCCAGCTTGACTGAAGCTAGAATCACACTCCCCAGTGCATTGTTCTCCCAACTGTAGACCCTGGGACCCCCTTGTGAGGTGTTGTTGGGTCTGCTGAATGATGCCCACCCAGTGGGGACCAAGGAGGAGGACGATCCAGGGGGGCGTTCTCTGTTTACCGCAGCATCTCTGTTTGACTGAGGCTCTCACAGTCATGTAGGAGGTGGGGAGTGAGGCTGAGAGTGTGTTAATGGGGGATGTCTTCTCGTGGACATATGGCCCAAGGTGGGGGCCCTTTGGTAAGACCTGTGGTGACTGCAGATCTTTCTGGGTGCCTCCTGAGGGAGACGCCAGCAGCGGGGCTGGGTCAGCAGCGTCGTTCCCTGAGTAGGCATCTCCTCCATCACACCTGACCTTCTGGGGAAAGGCTCTGTCAACAGAAGGAACGCTTGTTTCAGCTGTCACTGTGACCTTTATCCCCAAAGGATCATCGCATCCTAGTCCGTGTACATGTACCCACCAAAATAGTGGTTATGGCCAAAGCGTTTGGGAATCACTGTGCATTCCACATTCTTCTTGCTCATCGTAATTGACATTAGTGGACGAGGGACCCCTGTGCCAAAGACTCTGAGGACTTCCCCAGGGCACCTGACTTAGAGGCCATGTAAGTTTCTTCCTCTGTAAAATGGGAACTGTAGCAATACCTTCCTCATAGGGTTTTGGGGGAAGAAGGGATAAATTAGTGTGTGGAAAGCACTTAGAATAATGTCTGATATGTAGCAGCCACTCAGTAAATATGACAGTTATTGTTATTACTATTTTTACTGTCTCACTTTCTCTCTCATGGCCCCTTTGAACACTTGTAAAATTAGGATTGATTAAAATAGTAGATATACTTCATAGGTTGTTGTGAGGATTAGCTGTTAAGAGGTGTAATTCAGATAACATGCTGGGATCTAAAAAATGCTGGGGTGGGTGGAATGTCGGGCCTCCAAAGATGTCTGTGTCCTGATCCCTGGAATCCGTGCCCATACCACCTTCCATGGTGAAAGAGACTTTAGTTGTTGTTCAGTTGCTCAGTCATGTCTGACTCTTGTGACCCCATGGACCGCAGCCTGTCAGGCTCCTCTGTCCATGGGATTCTCCAGGCAAGAATACTGGAGTGGGTTGCCATTCCTCCTCCAGGGAATCTTCCCAATCCAGGGATCAAACCCACATCCCTTGCATTGGCAGGCGGATGCTTTACCACTGAGTAACCAGGGAAGCCAGAAAGAGATTTTTCAGATGTGATTAATATAAGGCTTTTGACAGGCAAAAGGAGAAGAAGGCAACAGAGGATTAGATGGTTAGACAGCATCACTGACTCAATGGATGTGAATTTGAGCAAACTCCAGGAGACAGTGAAGGACAGAGGAGCCTGGCGTGCTGCAGTCCATGGGGTTGCAGAGTCAGATACGACTTAGGGATTGAACAACAACCGCAGTGTTGCGTATGCATTTGGGGAGTCTGGGTTCTCTGAGCGCCCCATGGTGGGGGTGGGGCTGGTCTCATGGAGGTCTTAGCTGCAGAGCAGCCCCTTGGTGGGTGTCGGGCTTCTCCTGGGCTTTCCCAAGGAGCATTTGCCCGTGAGTTGGAGGTGGTTCTCAGTACCAAGGAAGAGGTTCTACAGGGGCAGCTGAACATAGGATTCCAGACACGCCTGTGTCCTCCTGTGTCACATGGCTTGGGCTGCCGCCCCCGGCTGGCGTGGTGGCCGTCTCTGGCCTTGTGGTTTCAGGTCGCCTGTGCTCCAGCTTCTCTGGGCCCAGTGTCCTCACTCAGGGTCAGCCCTGTGATGTCGATGAGGCCCTACCCTCCCTCCTGCCCTTGACCTCAGCCGACTGGCTCCAGCTGGGCGTCAGGGCTGTACTGGGCTGTCACGAGGAGTTCTTCCTTTCCCGTCAGGCCTGGAAGGCTGGAGCCGCTGTAGTTACCTTGTCTCCGAGTGGAGCCTGAGTGTGAGGCCGTCGCACGGGGAGAGGAGCTGAGCTGAGAGGCAGAGAGGCACTGGGGGTCGATCGTGTCCTTCGAAACCCCGAATCCAGCCGTCCTGATGTGACGGTTCAGCCCTAAACGTACTGTTAACAAGAGCGATAATTCATTAGCCTCTCTGCCACTGTCTTCAAGCTTGGGTGGGGCTTCCATAGCTTGAATGCATGCGTGCTCAGTTGGGTCTGGCACTTTGAGAACCCATGGGCTGTAGCTCGCTAGATCCCTCTGTCTATGAACTTCTCCAGGCACGAATACTTGAGCAGGTTGCCATTTCCTCCTCCAGGGGATCTTCCTGACCCAGGGAGACAACCCTCGATTCCTGTGTCTCCTGCATTGGTAATCGAATTCTTTACCACTGAGCCACCTGGGAAGTGCGGTCATGGCAAACTGCTCTTT
Organism: Bubalus kerabau; assembly: GCF_029407905.1. Classification (NCBI taxonomy): domain Eukaryota; kingdom Metazoa; phylum Chordata; class Mammalia; order Artiodactyla; family Bovidae; genus Bubalus; species Bubalus kerabau. The sequence goes on from NC_073646.1 coordinate 11,904,032, forward strand.
CCTGGATGCAGGGTCTGTTCGGTCTTCAGGGGGAGCTGTCGTTTCTCTGAAGCCTGTCTTTCCTAACCTGCAGTGTCTGTATGTTGTGAGGTCTTTCCTTCTGGCCCCCTCCTCTCATGAGGTCCCCTCCACCAGAATCATCTGTCCTGGCCTCCATAGTCCTATCCTGTGGTGATGGATTTTAAGGCTGCAGGCTCTTGTTGGCATCGCCGTTTAATTCATCAGCCACAGGCTCAGGGGCAGAGGGAGAAGCAAAGGCCTGTTGCTGGTGGCAATCAGAGTAATTGGCAGTGAGAGCAGGCAATCTGGGGGAGGAACTTGATGGATGAGGGAGGCTTGGGAGCAGTTTTAAAAGTTTAAGAAACAAAAGAAGTTTAAAAAAAAAAAAGGAAGCTGTCAGCCCGTGTCCCGTGTCGTGTCTCTGCCTGCATGTGACTCGCCCAGTGACCCCTCGCTTCCACGCCTGCATGTGTTCCATGTCCTCCTCGAGGTCTTACTTCCCCTGGGCTCCGGAAAGTGGGGCAGGACCGTGGAGAAGCCTGGTCCTGTGAAGACGCAGGGTCGAGGGCGAGAGGATTCATGGAGCTTGTGGGTTTCAGGGTGCGTGTGGCGCCGTGGGACCTTTCAACCTGCATCTTCCCTCAGGGACTGCAGGCACTGGGGTGTCTTCCTTGGTGGCCACATATTCTCGCCCCCAGTGTGCACACAGGCAGAGAGGTCTTCGTTTGAGGCAGGCTGCTTTGGTTGCAAGGGAAGCAAGCTCGGGAGTTGTGTGTGTGTGTCTGGTTCTAGCGCGATCAGCACTGGACTTCGTGGAGACTCTGCTAAGATCTCATCACTCTGCTGTTTAAAACTCAATCCAAACTTTTAAAAAAAAATTGTTTTTGGTGGTGCTGGGTCTTTGTTGCAGCCTGCAGGGGCTTCCTCTAGCTGTGGACCACAGGCTTTAGAGCATGTAGGCTTAGTAGTTGTGGCACGTGGTCTTCGTTGCCCTGCAGGATGTGGGGTCTTAGTTCCCCGACCGGGGCTCAAACCCGCGCCCCCTGCAGTAAAGCACAGAGCCTTAACCGCTGGACCACCGGGGAAGTCCAGTCTGCACTTCATGATGAGAGCCTGCAGTGCTCAGTGTGATCGGCTCTTCCCTACTTCCCAGCCCCGTCTCCTCCCGCCCTCTCCTGGCCCGGCCACACTGGCCTTACCAAGTCACACCTCCGGACCTTGGCTGTTGCTCTCCTTCTGGAATGCTTCTCCCTCATCTCTGAAAGGCTGGTCCTGCCTCGTCAGGCAGGCCGTGTTCAGGTGTCACCTCCCGGCCACCCCGCCTGTCCTTCCTTCGTCCCGTCACTTCCTTGATCTCTGTCACAGCACCTTTATGAGCGCCTCAGCGTGTCTCAATTGTCTGTTCCCTTCCTTGTTCACTGTCCGTGTTCCGCCCTGCAGTGTACTGTTCAAGGAGCAGAGACCTTGCCTGTTCTTCCCTCTACTGTGTTCAGAGGGCCCCGCACAGGCTTCACCCAAGGGATGCGCTCCATAAATATTTTTTTAAAAATAATTTATTCTTTAATTGGAGGAATATTGCTTTACAATGTTGTGTTGGTTTCTGCCATACAATGAACGCAATTCAGCCATAATTATACATACATCGCCTCCCTCCTTAGCCTCCCTCCCCTCCTCCCATCCCTCTGGGTCATCACGGAGCACCAGGCTGGGCTGCCTGTGTTATATAGCAGCTTCTCAGCAGCTGTCTGTTTTGCTCATGGTAATGTAGGTATGTTGATGCTGCCTTCTCCATTCATCTCTCTCCTTCCCCTGCTGTGTCGTCAAGTCCATTATTTATATCTGTGTCTCCATTGCTTCCCTACAAATAAGTTCATCAGTGTCATTTTTCTAGATTCAGTAGATAGGCATTGTTGTTGTTTGGTCGCTCAGTCATGTCTGATGCTTTTGTGACCGCATGGACTGTAGCCTGCCAAGCTCGTCCACCTGTGGGATTCTCTAGGCAAGAATACTGGAGTGGGTTGCCATTTCCTTCTCCAGATACATGCATTAATATACAATATTTGCTTTTCTCTTTCTGACTTAATTCACTCTGTATAACAGGCTCTACGTTCATCCACCTCACTAAAACTGACTCAAATTCATTCTTTATTTTTTTTTATGGCTGAGTCATATTGCATTGTGTATATGCACCACATCTTCTCTATCCATTCCTCTGTCAGAGGCCATCTAGGCTGCTTCCATGTCCTAACTGTTGTAAACGGTGCTGCTGTGGACCCTGGGGTGCATGTGTCTTTCTCAGTCATGGTCTTCTCAGGGTATATGCTCAGGAGTGGGATTGCTGGGTCATATAGTAGTTTTATTCCTAGTTTTTTGAGGAATCTCCATACCCTTCTTCATAGTGGCTGTCTCAATTTGTATTCCCACCAACAGGGCAGGAGGGTTCCCTTTTTTCCACATCCTTTCCAGCATTCATTGTTTATAGATTTTTTTGATGATGGGCTTTCTGACTGGTGTGAGGTGATATCTCACTGTAGTTTTGATTTGCATTTCTCTAATAATGAGCAATGTTAAGGATGTTCTCATGTATTTGTTGGCCATCTTCCATAAATGTTCATAACACGAATGATTAGAAATGAATAGAAATCCAGGAGGAGTTGTTGTAGAACCTGATTGAAAACCCACAGCAATTAGGGAGAGCTCAGCAGTGGGCGGGGGAAGGCAATGGCACCCCACTTCAGTACTCTTGTCTGGAAACTCCCATGGACAGAGGAGCCTGGTAGGCTGCAGTCCATGGGGTCGCTAAGAGTCAGACACAACTGAGCGACTTCACTTTCACTTTTCACTTTCATGCATTGGAGAAGGAAATGGCAACCCACTCCAGTGTTCTTGCGTGGGGAATCCCAGGGACGGGGGAGCCTGATAGGCTGCCATTTTTGGGGTCGCACAGAGTGGGACACGACTGAAGCGACTTAGCAGCAGCAGCGGTGGGCGGGGTCGTGGGTCTTCATTCTAAGGTCACTGGTAGCATGCTATACCACATGTAACTGCATTTTTCACTTGTGCCTCCAACCAGATTCTTCTGATCACATGTAGTTTTGGCTCCTTATAACTATACTTCTTAGCACATGACTTTGGACTCTTCGAGGGTTTCGTCATTCAGAGCTATTTTGATTACAAGAATCATAAAAATCCAATTTAATCGGTTTTCAATTAAACAGCAGAAATCCAGGAGTGTCTGTCTTTAGGAATGGCTTGATCCAGCGGCTCAAACAATATCATTAGGAAATGTTTTTTGCTTTTCGTGTTTTTACTTCTCAACTCTGTCCCCCTCCCTCCGAATATTAGCAGTGTGGTGCTGCTAAATGTTGAACCACTAGCCCTCAGAGGGAAGCACTAATTTCCACGGTGTTGGTGCTCCATTGTGGTCAGTTTCCAGCTGTTCACATGACGTCACTGAACGCAAAGTTAGGAAGAGATGCACCCGTGGGCTCCCGTGAACCCGTGTGCCCCAGCTTTGCAGTGGCCCCTCGTTGTCGCTTCCTTTTGCAGGCAGGTGTTCTTATGGTGACAGTAAGCTGCCAGCAGCTCTTGTTTTCATCCTCCCAGCAACCCAATCAAAAAGAGCTTCTTCCCACTAGTTTCCTTATAAACCACTCTCCCCTCTTTCCCCTTGTGGAGCAGAGTTTCTCAATCTTGGCTCCATTTGAGTCACCTGGGGAGTTTTAAAAAATCCCAGTGCTTGACGCTTGCAACCACCACGTTAGAGGATATTGCTTTCAAGCTGATGAAGTGATGCATGCCACTTCATCATCAAGTTGATAAAGTGCTTCAAATGTGTCAGTGTTCGTGGATTCTTGGCCCGTGGTAGAAATCTTGACTCACATGGACATAAGAAATTAATCGTCACAGTCATCCTGCTCCAAAGTGGCTGTGCCAAAATTCCTCCCCAGGTGTAAGCTGAGGCCATGTTTCCCCTGCGCCCCTGAGTTGATTCTCCCAGAGATGTCTTAGGTGATAAACCTCAGTGTCTGGCAGGTGACTGAGAGATGCCTGCTCTGCAGGACGCAGCCTGTGCCTGGGATGGCTGGCCCAGCTGGGGAATCTGCCTTCACTTTATCCTGAAAAACCCTGCTCTATTCCTCTGTCCTCATGGGCCCCCGAAACCCGATCATGTGCCGTCAGCCAACATGGGGAACCGAGTCAGAGCATGAGGGGCTTGGAACTGGACATCAGACGGGCTTCTTGGTAGCAGTGCTGGGTGTGGACCAGATGTGCCGTGGACACAGTGAAGGCTCTTCCTTCCATGGGAAAGAGAAGCCTCTTGCTTGAGAAGGAACTCAGAAAAGGCGATAGCAGAGCTTGGAGGCCAAAGGCAGGCACACATTTTCCATTTGAGGGGGTCTGGCTTGAAACTCAGCCCCATTGTCTAGCAGCTCTGAAGTCTTGGACCAGGTTTTAATCTCAGAGCCTCAGTGTTTTTATTTGAACAGAGTGATAATAGTTTTGACTTCCTAGCATTATTTGAAGTTTAAAAGAGATGGTGTAGGTAAAGTACCAGGCAAATGTTGACATTATTTTGGGTTATAGAAGCATTTTGAAGGGTGTCCAGGCTGTGGCAGGTCAGGGTCCATTAGCAGAACACCTGTTCATTAATTTCTGAAAGTGGGTGAATAATTATGGTGATAATTATAGTGTAAACCCCTTTGAAAGCTTTTGCAGTCCATTATCCTGGTAAAACAATATTTGTGTGATTAGCCAATTTCCTGACCTTTAAATAAAAATCTGAACCGGTAGCCCCAGTCCCTGGCCCTTGCTGAGCACTCAGTACTGCCAACACCAGGAAGATCCTCCAGGGATGGTAGCCACAGATTTTAGCTTTGATAGTTTGAAATTAGAATTTGCTGGAGAAGTTCAGAGAGTAATGTACCCATCACCCAATGTACTCACCACCTAGATGTAAAAGATGAATTTCCATATTGATTTCAGATACTTAAAAGTTGCAAGTGTAGTCCAGGATGTCCTTACTGATTGCATGCACAGATGTTTCCAGGTTAATTCTTCTTGGCCCAGCTTGGGGGGCAGGCCTCAGACTAATGCTGGGTACTTGGGGGTATATGTGTGTCAGGGGACTTAGAACTTTGGTGGGAGCAGCTCTATCCAAACATTCTGGATTGAGAGGGGAGAGGGGTAGGCCTCCAAAAGTAAGAGATGGGTTTTGCCAAGAGAGGATGTTGAGGAGGAAAAAGATAGGGGTTGTTGCATCTGGCGTGACATGGGCAATTGGTAACACCAGCATTTTTAGGTAGGAGGGGTTTGGTGGTTTTGTTGGAAAGGGGGTTTGAAGGCATTTTCCCGAGACTGTATCTGCATAGCATGCTGTCCATCTTTGTTGAGTTTGCATGTTTACGTGGGATAGCGTAACAGAACTAGATTCAGCATCATGAAGAAGAAAACCTAGACAACACTGACTCCACAGGTTTTTTCCTACCTCACGTAAGCCTAGAAGTGAACAGTCTAGTCCAGGCCTAGTGTGATCGTTCCATGGTTTTTGTGAACTCAGGCTACTCTTTTCATTTTGCTCTACCATCCTTAGTACATGGTTTTTTAGCTTCATGATTGCCTCACGGTATATATATTGTGGCTAGTGCTCCAGCCTTCACATCTATATTTCAGGCCAGTAAAAGCAGAAGTGGGGAAGGGCAGAGAGTGCATTTTACAGCTGAAGTCTGTAAGGATTTAAAACTTTAGGATCATAAGCTTTCTCTAAGGAGCTTTCCCACTCCAAATGACTTCTTTAGAGCTCTTGAAGGTGTTAGTCGCTCAGTCGTGTCCCATTCTTTGCCACCCTATGGACTGTAGCCTGCCAGGCCCCCCTGTCCATGGGATTCTCCAGGCAAGAATACTGGAGTGGGTAACTTCCTTTCTCCAGGGGATCTTTCCGACCTAGGCATTGAGTCCTGGTCTCCTGCATTGCAGGCAGATTTTTTTTTTTTTTTTTTTTTTTACCATATGAGCCACCAGGGAAGCCCTTAAAGCTTTTAGGCCTCCCCTAATTATGGGGAAGGTTGCCTAATTGGCACATAAGGAAACAGGGACCATGGAGATGGGGTCGGCAGCCAGCAGCCCCTGCCCCAGGTGGCTTTGAGAAAGGGAAGGCTGATGACAATAACACCGGGGTGGATGGAGGGAGGGTGTTTCTAAAGTCCCCCCAAGCCACCCCTGAGTGCCATAGCTATGGGGAAAAGCTTCATCAAGGATACAGGGTCAGAGCTGAAAGCTCATCCATTCCCTGGTTCTGGAAGTGGCGCCTGTCTCTCTGGAGACCTCCCATAAGAGTTCATGTTTTATTTGCTCCACCGAACTTCATTCCCTGCAAGATGCTTTCCTCTCCTAAATCACTGCAGAAGCAATTGCTTGAAAATGCCAGGGATCGATGCATGATTTTTGTTCATTTCCTTTTTATTGTTTGGCAGGAAACAAAGGCCCAGAGACAGAACAGGAGCACTAGGAGTGCCTCCGCTCCCTCCTTAGAGGCTTAGCCCAGACATGCATTTATCTTTGTCATCGTGACTTTTTTCCGGCCCTGCAGGCTTTGTGCTTCTCCGGGAGCAGTTGTCTGTCGGTGCCTCCTCTGGTGTCGGCGCCTCCCCTTCCTGGAAGCCGGCAGGTGGCTCGTTTTGTTAAATGCCACTTCCATTCTGACAGCTACTCTGCTTTAAGTTTCTAATTACAGTTTTCATCAGGCAACTGGTCATTTTGCTTTGCTTGAGTGGGTAATGATGCTTCTAACCTGGGCAGAGAGTGACTTGCCTAAATGTTTCCTTTGCACTGGGACGGAACAGAAAAAATAGACATCCTTCCTATAAAGAGATAAAGCCCATCTCTTGGTCTGTGGTTATTTCACTGGTTTATGGCCTCAATTTCATTCTTGCGTTGCAGGAGAAATACACTCCCTCCTCACCCCTCTCCATACTTCTCTTCATTCAGTTTAGAATCTTTCTTCTGCCCAGTACCTCTCCTGTTTACAGGCTGATGTCGTTGCTCCAGAAGCCCAAATGAAGCTCACCATCATTTCCCCTAGTTGGTCACTCTCAGATCTATTGTATGGCTGCGTATTTTGTGCTTTAAAATTCTGATTTCTTCCTTTCTTTAGTGACATATTCAGTAAACATTTAGCAGGATGATGGACAGGGAGGCCTGGCGTGCTGTGATTCATGGGGTCGCAAAGAGTCGGATACGATTGAGTGACTGATCTGATCTGATCTGATCTGAAGCTCCATGAAAATGGGGACTGACTTGGGTTTTTTTTTTTAACTTTTTATTTTGCACTAGGGTATGGGAGATTAACAATGTTGATAGTTTCAGGTGGACAGCGAAGGGTCTCGGCCATACATATACATGTATCCATTCTCCCCTCCCATCCAAGCTGGCACATAACATTGAGCAGAGCTCCCTGTGCTGTACAGCAGGCCCTTGTTGGTTATCCATTTTAAATATAGCAGTGTGTACATGTCCATCCCAAACTCTCTAAATATCCCTTTCCCCCACCTTCCCCCCAGCAACCGTAAGTGGGACTGACTTGATTTTGATATCATTGTGCACTCAGCTTCTAAAATAGATTGCTGATCCTTGGTGGGTAGATGTTTGATAAGTGATTGACTGAGTTTACAATAATAATAATAATAATAACAGCAAATGTGGGTTAAGCACCATATGCCATACCCTCTGTTAACTACTCAGTAGGCAACCTTCCTGTAAGGTGAGTACTCTTATCACCTCCCCACTTTACAGGTGGGGAAACTAAGGCCAAGAAAAGTTAGACCGTATAGGACAGCCAAACTGTCTGCCTTGAAGTCCCTCCCATGTGCCTCGTGGGACCGTTGCTATTGTGAACATCACGGTCAAGGGCTCTGCCCGCGGCACTCCGCTGGTGAGCGGGGTGGGCCACTGATGTTCTGACACAGAAAGGAATGACCCACAGTAGCTACCACCCCAGAGCTCGCAGAGGGGTGCCTGAGTGGGTCCAGGGACCTGGGCTCCAGGAGAGCGTGTACCTGATCCTTCCAGTCCCGGGTTGCTCCCAGCCAGCCAAGCCTGGGCAGAGTAGGCGAGGATGTGGATGGGGGCCAGGGGATGTGGTGCCCTTGAACGGAGTTCCTGGGCGGCGTTCTAGTTCGTTGTTGCTCAGTCGCTCAGTCGTGTCTGACTCTGCAACCCTGTGGACTGCAGCACGCCTGGCTTCCCTGTCCTTCACCATCATCCGGAGTTTGCTCAGACCCTTGTCCATTGAGTCAGTGATGCCATCTAACCACCTCTGTCGCCGCTTCTCCTTTTGCCTTCAATCTTTCCCAGCATCAGGGTCTTTCCCAATGAGTCAGCTCTTTGCATCAGGTGGCCAGCATGTTGGAGCTTCTAGCTTTCAGCATCAGTCCTTCCAATGAACATATGGGTTGATTTCCTTTAGGATTGACTGGTTTGATTTCCTTGCTGTCCAAGGGACTCTCAATAGTCTTCTCCAGCACCACAATTCAGAAGCATCAATTCTGGTCCATGCTGTACCTCAGATGGCTCACCTTGCCAGGCTCCTCCCTCATTACCTTTTCATTTTAGGCTTAGAATCTCACTGTTTCTGAGGCCCAGTCCCTTCGAAAGCACCCTCCTTTCCCCAGGTGGAGCCAATTAGGCTAAGCTCAACTCCACCTTTAATTACTTTTGCCCTTATTTGCATCTGATTTGTCTCATTATAATGCTATTCACAGCATGGCAACCAGGCATGGTGCATACACAGTTTTGAGGTCTTGGCTTCCTTCTGAGTAAAATGAAGGACTTGGAATAGACGCAAGCACACATGTACCCATTGGCCAGGAGCAGCCTGCTGAACTCACCTGCTGGCCTGAAAATTCTTTCAACAACTTTATGTGGAAGAACAATTTGTTAAAAAATGAAACCGTATTCATTACAGAGAATTTAAAAAGATAGAGACAAAAAATAAAGGAGAAAAATCAAAATCACAAACCCTCAATCATTATTAATACCCTGGGATAGATCCTTCCAGATTGGTGTAGCACTTCTTTCTGGGAACTCTTGGGCTAAACGCATCCTGCCTGAAGAGCCTGGGGATCCCTTATCCCCTGCTTGACACATGGACTTCATGGGCTAAGAGGAGAACTGGATCGTATTTTAAAAAAACATGCCAATAACAAATAATTGGTAGGGATTTTAATAGGAAAATCAGGCAGTGGTCTCATAGGACCATAAATCATGCCAAGGTCCTGTCATAACAAGCCACACGTGTGCCAAAGTGACGGGAAGTGTGGTTTGATGGGCCGGCAGACTGGCTACGGCTGTCTTTGCCTCTTTTCCAGAGGAAGAAGGGACAGCGTTCATGAAGGCTGCCCATCCTGTGTTGCAGCGTGAAGGTGTAGACCATCCCATGGGTTTGCCTGGAAGGCCCTAGCTCTGCCTTTTGCCAGCAGTGTGACCTTGGGCATATAGCCTGGCTTTTTTGTGTGTTCTTTCCTTTTCCTTTGTACATGTTTATTTTATTTAAAAAATAATCTTATTCATTTGTTGAGTTACTTTTGGCTGTGCCTGGTCTTGTTGCTGTGTGTGGGCTTTCTCCAGTTGCGGGGAGCAGGAGCTCCTCCCCAGGTGCGGCGCTCAGGCTTCTCAGCGTGGCTTGTCTTGCTGCGGAGCACGGCCTCTAGGCAGGCGGGCTTCAGCGGTGCAGTGCACGGCTTCTAGAGTGCGGGCTCAGTAGTTGAGGCACATGAGCTTGGTTGCTCTGAGGCATGTGGCATCTTCATAGACCGGGGATCAGAGTGGTGTCCCCTGCATTGCAAGGTGGTCTCTTAACACTGGGCCACCGGGGAAGCCTTCTGTGTGTTTATGTTTTGGACAGTTTCTGTTGCCAGGTCTTCAAGTTCGCTTGTCTTTCTTCTGCAGTTTGCTGTGACATTTCACAGTGGCCGTACCCGGCTATAAGGGACGCTGGGGAACACTGTCTCTTTGTTTTCGGCCCACGTATCCAAGTGCCCAGCAGAAAGTTGAAATTTCTCTTTTTAGGGGCTCTCCTGATAGCTCAGTTGGTAAAGAATCCTCCCGCAAATGCAATATTTTTCTTACTACAGAAGAAAGATTGGCTATTAGGGGATACTAGCCTTAGAGGATATATGTGTTTGCATTAATTGCTACTCTGCTTTTGATGAGCAAGTGGAAGCAAAGTGCTAGCTTTTTGGGGCAATGGCACTAATGGGGTGGAGTTTCAGTGGAGAAATGAGGAGAACTGAAATGTGAAAGATGATCTCTGCTCGGCACTTGGAAACTCTCACCATTTGGTGACACAGGAATCATCTTCATTTTTAAGAAGTAAGACAGTCAACTGCTATGTGTCCCAAGTTTATTTCCCCTGTGAATCTAGAGTGCTCTTGTGGTCTGAAGGTTAAGATTTGTCATGGGCATGTGTCCTACCAATCAGCGAGGTCAGTGCCGAGAGAATTTGGTTAAACTAGAATAGAGACCCAGGTCTGAATCCTGGCTTACTGCTCTTCCTGCTCGTGCCGTTTTCAGATGGTGTAAGCTCACCCTCGCCACCTATAAGGTGTGGATAGTAACTCCCTGGTCCAGTGAACAGTGGATCCCAGGGTTACGAGATCAAGTTTTCAACTGCTCTTTCTATATCATTTGGTCTCCCACTGGGAGAGGAAAATAAACTTAACAGTATTTTCTTGGTTTCCCATGATGTGTTATTGTACTTTCTACCTTCCTTGGAAATTTCTATCTGGAGAGTATGACAGTTGACATTCAATTAAATATGAAATATAGAAGGTCTGTTCTGTTACTTGCAATGATAAAAATATTGGTTTAATATTTTAGAATTGATTTCAGTGAAAGCAGTCACTGCATAGCTTGTTTGCCATACATTGTTTTTTATAGTTGAGTATTTTACTGGAATTTAAAAAATGAGTTATTTTTAATTTTTCATAACGGGTCCAACAATATAAAGGAGTATAAAAGAGACATATAAAGGAGTAATCTCCCTTAATGCTCCCCACTTAAGATGACCAGGGTAAATTGATGTACATACACTTTGGCAAATCTATACTCTACACACATGTTCTACTTATTCCATTTTTTTCCCTTCAAAAATGGGATTACAGTCTCTTATCAGGGGTTGGCAAACTCTGACCCCTGGGCATGCCACTATTTTTGTAAAGTTTTATTGGAACACAGCCCCACCCGTTTGTTATGAATTGCCTGTGTGCTTTCTCTATACAACGGAGGGGTTGAGTGGTTCCAGCAGAGACACAGGGCCTGAAAAACTGAAAACCACCTAGCCCTTTAAAGAAAGTCTGCTGTTCCCCGGTCTAATCTGCTTTGACTTTCTCAGGTAATGGTATATAACTGAACAGTTATAACTCTTCACTCCAGACCAATAGATACAGATCTAAGTCATTCATTTTATTTATTTGTTTTTTTTCTATTTTTTTGCCACTCCCCAAGGCAAACAGGATCTTAGCTGCCAAACCAGGAATCGAACCCTTGTCCCCTGCAGTGGAAGCGTGGTGTCTTAACCACTGGACCGCCAGGGAAGTCCCTAAGTCCTTCATTTTAACTTCATGTGCACCTGCATGTCAGAGTTCATCATGTGACTGTGCTGTGATGGTTAAAATCATTCCCCCATAGGTGGCATATAGGTTGATTCCAGGATTTTGCCATAATAAACAGTATTTCATAAACCCCATATAAGTGTATTTTTATATCCCAGGGGCTTCATTTACGTGGGAAAGATTTACAGAAGTACCGTTGCTGAAGGAAAGCCTGGATTCTTTGCCCATCAGTTGCCTTTTGGTTTGAAACCCACGTGTCATGTCATCAGATGTTCTCTCTGATCTGACACCTCTTTTCAGAATCTGACATTTGTTACAAAAGTGGTTTTCAATCCCTGTTGACTCTGGCTCACAGTAATAAATCTGCTGCTGAAGTAGACATTTTCAAGTAAGTATACAGTTGATACTCAACCTTCCTAGAATAGTACTTAAGCCTCACTACATGCAAAATAGTCTCATGTTTTGTATCCTGTTCTGTTCCATCTTAACAAACATCAGTTGTAACTCACTGAATTGTTTTCACCACCCCAGTAAAGGGACACAACCTGTAGTTTGAGAGATGACACTTTTCTAGAAAGGGAGACTATTCTGAATCTTGTGATCTAGTTAAGTTTGATATTTTATCTGTTGGTCAAGGCCATTCCTCTTCCTTCCCTTATTTAAGGAAAAACTTTGTTCTTCTTAGTGAAAATTCATACATAGTTTAATGCATAATGTCTTTATAGTTGTGAGGTGGGATACAGACCAATTTCCTTTGGAAATGGGAGTTGTCCTTGGTCTTCATGTGTTTCCCCAGAGAGACCAAATACCCGGACTCTGCCGTCATGCAGTGTGGATGTACCTGTTAGCCGAGCCACTTCATGGGTGATTTGTCCTCCTTTGGGTCTAGCCCAGTGGCTCACACATTGATCCTGACCACCCCCTGGTCCAGTGTCCACACACATCATTACCCCCTGCTCAGCTTCGACTCCCACCTGTTCTCTGCTCAGTGCTCTGTTGCCTTTGGACCAGATCAGTCATAAATACTGTGATTCCGTTATTCCCTCTGAGGCTGTTGAGACCTGCAGCCTTATTTTAGTAATTGAACTTTTCCCCGCTTCTGCAAACCAAGAAACCAATCAGAAAGGGTTTTCTCTCATAGAACTTCTTCGGGTGCAGGTCTGGCTGGATCCAGGTGTGCACAAGCGGTTTACCAGGGAGATCTCTCTCTCTCCCCCTTCATCCTGCTTCAGGTTCTGGCAGCTTTGTTTCATTTTCAGGCAGCTTATCTTTTCTAGGGGGAGAAGGTGATCAGCTAGGAGCCGGAGGGGTCAGAGCAAAGGTCACTCCCTGTAACCTGCAGAGAGGTTTGGATTTTATCCTCAGGCTGGGGAACCTGGTGAAAAATGTAAAGTGGAAAATGACGCGAGTCAATATGCGTGTTTCCTCCCCTCTCACGAGGGTCTGCTCCACGTGTCTTATTGGTCTATGCACGTCAGAAACCGGATTCTTTCTTTAGAGGGATGGTTACTTTCAGACACCTAAAATATTTTTCTTTCTCTCTCTCTTTTTTTTTTTGAAATTTCTGACATTGTTTGAATTTAATGATTCATATTACGAATTATTCATGAAAATGATCTTTTAAGCTTCTTATAATAGCTGAAATTATCCTTCATTAGATACTGACAGTTCCTGTGATGGGTGTAATTATAAAAAAAAAATATTCTTAGGCTGGCTATATTCTGCAGTGTTAAAATTACGCAAATGAGCAAGAGATAAGAATAGCAGCTGAGTAGGATGGTCAGATTTTATGGGAAAAGGGGGGATGGCAGCATTGCAAATTTTCTAAAAATGAATAAATATGTGCTGTACACATTAAGTACGTTTTTATTACTGTCTGCCATGATGTTCACCCTCTCCTCATTGGCCCAGGAGTGCAATAATTTTAGCGCCCTGAATTGTTTGTATCTCTTGCCCATATATGAATCGCATCAAGGAGAGTTTTTTCTTTTTTTCTTTTTTTTCCTTTCCTCCTCCTTTCCACTCAGCATTTTCTGCAAGGCAGGCTGTAGTAATCTCTGATAGTTCCTAAGAATGGCACGCTTGTTGCTAATACAGAGAAAGCTGAGAGGGGAGGGTGGGGGCAGGGAGTCAGGTGCTGCGGTGAGGGGTGGGTCTCTGGGTAATGAGCCTGAGAAATCAGGTCTGCATCATGTTCATGTCCCAAGGATGGCCAGGTGGGGTGTTCATGGCTGATAGGGGTCAACCCACTTCTTGGGATTAACCTTGGCAACCTTGTAGCGACAAGAAGAATTGAGCCATATAGCACCTGGCGTCCAGGGGCCCCACATGATCTGCTCCTGCCGGACCCCCTCAGGGTCTCTGTTAATAATGCCCCATTCTGCCGCTTCCCTACGTGGTCCCATCCTTTTTTGGGGGCTGTACAGAACCTCCCCCCCGCCAGAGAGTGATTAGGGTGAATAGGGTACCATAAGTGGCCGTACAGCCTCAGATCAACTCACATGTAAAGCAGATGGACTGAATTCTCCCATCTCTCTGCCTTTGAACTGGACCAGTCTGTGAAATGAAAAGTAGAGGGTGATTTCAAAGAGAAAAAGGCTAACATGTAAGTAGTGCTTACTCATCTGAAGAACTGCCCATGTACTAATTTAATCCTCACATCATCTGTACGATGTGTTGGATGCTATTATGATCTTCAGTCTGCATGTGAGGAAACATAAACAGAGAGCTTAAGTCACTTTCCCAAGATCACACAGCAAGTCAGGAGGGTGAAACAGTGCTGGTAAATTTCCACTGATTGATGATGGCTGGGGTGGGGACCTGATCAGCTCACCCGAGAGGCTCTCCAGCAGGCTTGGGTTTATTCACACAGATGTGGCTTCCAGCTCTCTCCTTACACTTCAACCTCTTGTAACCTCATCCCGCTTCCCTTCAGCTTCTGAGCGCCCCCCCTGATGCCTGCTTCTGTGCCCACTTTGGCGTGTACCGCCACCCCTCGTGTTGCGTGTTCCTGCAGTGAGGGCTTGCTGTCTTCCTCACTTGGCACCTGGGCAGCCCTCCGCCTTGGTGTTTGGTTTTCTTCTAGAATGTGCACAAACCTCATTATGCCTTCAGATGACAAGAAGCAGATACTTACTTTCCATTATATCTTAGAGACCAGAGGTTGGCAAACATGTCTTTTTGTAAAGGCCCAGTAGTAAGTATTTCAGGCATTGCAGCTGGTCTGTCTGCTTCTTCCTTTCCTCTTTCTCCCCTTGTTTGCATTCCCTCCCCTCTCTCTCCCCCCTCCTCCTCTCCTAATTATGTACAGTTTTTACTATAACGTAGACCTCAGGCTGGATTTCACTCACGGGGTGTAGTTGGCCAACCCATCTTGTGGGCATTCGTTGGTGTTAAACTGCCTCTTAAAAAATGGAGCTGTCCTTGTTCCTGTAGGTCTGATTTTTGCTTCAGCTGGTCCTTCTCGCACGCACCATGTCTGCTGATTTCTGAGGTGTCGGGACCCACTTGTCTGCTGTTTTCCATTCCCGGAATCTCCTCTCTCTCTTGCCTGCTCTGGTTTTGCTCCAGCCAGGCTGGTGCTCTGGACATTTTCTCAGAGCTGCAGACCGAGTGGAGTTAAGGGTGATGCTTATTTGTTCTTTCAGACTTTTCTTCCTATAGTTTACACAGGGAAAAGCCTGCTTGATAAAGAAGGTAAACCACCAACCTGTGTGTTTACACCTGGCTGTTTCTTTGGGGTGGCTTCTCCCAGAGTGTCCGGTGTTGCGGGAGGAGGCGTGGGGTGGACGCTCTGTAGGTGTGGTCCTCTGACCCATCCTTCGCCAGCCTGCTGAGGTCACCGGCGTAGATGCCCTTCTCCTCACTTCCAAGTGAGAGAACAGGCTCCATGCAGAGTTTGCACCCAGCCCACGACAGAGCTGGAGAGTCAGTTTAGGTCTTTAGGTGGCACATCTGGGACTCCAGCTGGTGCCTCCTCTGGACATGAGTGATTCTTTTTTGTAAAATTCACTTTTTTATTTAATATATTTTTTGGCTGTGCCCCATGGCTTGTCGGATCTCAGTTCCCCCACCAGGCATTGAACCCACGCCCAGTGCAGTGGAAGCACAGAGTCTTAACCATCAGGGAGTCTCTGGATGTAAGTAATATTGGAATGCTCTCCTTACTGTGCTTATGGTTCAAAGCAGGGTTTCTGGAGTCAAGACCATCTGGGGGTGAGCCCAGCTCTACCCCTCAGCAGCTGCATGATACTGGGCATGGCATCACCAGCCCGATGGACAGGGAAGCCTGCAGTCCGTGGGGTCTCAAAGAGTCAGACACGACTGAGTGATTGAACTGACTCTCTGGACCTCAGCTTTCTTACATGTAAAATTGATCTAATAGTTCCATCCTCGTGAGTTGTTACGACTGTAGAATGAAACCATTAAAACGATGCTCAGGAAACATTAACTGTCCTTGTTTAGTCGCTCAGTCATGTCTGACTCTCTGCGACCCCATCGACTGCAGCCCTTCCAGGCTCCTCTGCCCATGGGATTTCCCAGGCCAGAATACTGGAATGGGTTGCCATTTCCTTCTCCAGGGGATCATTCCAACGCAGGGATCGAACCTGAGTTTCCTGCTTGGCAGGCAGATTCTTCACCACTGAGCCACTTGAGAAGCCCCTAGCTATCATTGCTATTTGTTTTTTCTTAAATAAACTTTATTTTTTATTATAGTGAAATACACATAACAAAATTTACTGCCTTAACGGTCGACAGGCGTGCCCTTGGGCAGTGTGAGTACATTCACGCGGTTTTGTGGCTGATGTCTGGCCCTCCCGTGGTCTCCGAGATCTGAAGCTCTGTCCCCAGCCCCCTGCAGCTCTTTAGAGCAGCAGGCACTGGACTGAATCGAGCCCAGCACCTGCCAGCTGTGGACAGCTGTTCTGCTCAGGGCTGTGGGTGGCCTGGCTCCAGCGGTGAGGGCGGGGAGGCGTCGGGACTTGGGGGTCTTCTCCCTCCCACCCGGCCCAGGCACCTGTGGTTTATTGCGGGCTTTCTCCTCTCGGGCTGTTGGCTCAGCACTTCTCGGTCAGCACCTCCCAGAGTCCATGCCACCACGGTTTCTGGCATGTTCTCGGACTTCCTCTGTTTTATGTAAGAAGAAACTGAGTCTCAGGGAGGCTCAGCAGCGTCTGTCAGACCACGAGGCTCGGACGGCCTCCCCCGGGGCTGCTCTGCAGCCGGTGGCCTTGCTCCCCACCCCCAGGTTCTTGTTACTGGACAGCTGTGCTGAGAGTTCTTTCTCGTTGCTTTCCTCAGTACGTGAAATACTGAGCCACTTGAGTGGGTTATTGGAGCACCCGCCTCTAACTTCAGGAGTGGACTTTCGTTGTTTAGTTGCCCAGTCATGTTCCACTCTTTGGGATCCCAAGGACTGTAGCCCACCAGGCTCCTCTGTCTGTGGGATTCTCCAGGCAGAAATACTGGAGTGGGGTGCTGTTTCCTTATCCAGGGGATCCTCCTGACCCAGGGAGCAAACCCGCATCCCCTGCCTTGGCAGGTGAGTTCTTTACTGCTGAGCCTCAAGAGTGGAATAGCTGCGGCAAATTCTGCCTCTCCCCACTGCTTCCCCTTCCCTTCCCTCTCCTCCTACCCCCTCCCTTCCTGCCTCTCCTGGGGCTGCTGCGTTCTCTAACACATCTTTATGGAGGGCCTGCCATGGGCCAGGCCCAGTACCCAATGCCTGGATACATTTTGGACGCGAAACAAAGTCACTGCCCTCAGAGCTCACGGATGAGAAGGGCAGACAGATAAGTAGGAAGAAGTTACAATGCAACGTGATAATGCCTCCTAGAATGACACTGAGGGGAGTCCAGGTGGACATGAGTCTGGGGGGAGCCCGGCTCGTTCAGAGTCCGGGGCGAGCATCTGCTTCTTAGAGAACTGCCATCTGGTTTGAGGGTTGCAAATTGAGTAGGAATTTTCTGGGTCAAAGAAGGAAGGATGAGATGACCACAGCTTTCTGAAGAAATCTAAAGAAACCAGCTATTCAGAAACACTGGGTCATTGAATTTAATCTTTATTTAATAAGATTAAAAAAATTTTTTAATTTATTTTTGGCACTGGATCTTCGTTCCTACATATGGGCTTTTCTCAGGTCATGGCCGGCGGGGGCTACTCTGTAGTTGTGGCACTCGGGCTTAGTTGCCCCGTGGCATGTGGGATCTTCCCTGACCAGGGATCAAACCCATTTTCCCTGTTGGCAGGTGGATTCTTAATCACTGGACCACCATGGAAGTCTCCCCATGCCCCGCCCCACCATTTTTTTTTTTTTTTTTTTATAAAGCAAGCAGAAACAAAACCAGGTAATCCACCAAGACAAGCTTGCTGAAGTCCCAGCTCAGGGTCCTTCTGGCTCATGGAACTTCCAAGAGTACCACATGGAAGAGTCCAAGGCAGAAGTAACAGCATCTCAGGGCAGGATCAGTTAAGATAACTAGGGTTTGGGATAGGTTGGCTGCACACAAGACCAGGTTAGAATCCAGCCTTGCACCTCCCAGCATGGGACGGCTGCTGGGCTTCCTGAATGTTACAGTCTGTTCAAGCAAGGACAGAGGCTGTGCTTACCATCCCTTGTGAACCTGTAAGTCTCAGCCTCCCTGCGCTGCTGCTCTTCAGTTGCTTAGTTGTGTCCGACTCTTTCTGACTCAGATGGACTGCAGCACACCAGGCTTCCCTGTCCTCACTGTCTCCCAGAGTTTGCTCAAACTCATGTCCATTGAGTCAATGATGCCCTCCAACCATCTCATCCTCTGTCGCCCCCTTCTTTAAAAGGCGTCTTCCATACTTGACTCTGGGTGTGTTGTAAAGTATGCAGTAGGCATTTGGGTCAGCTGAGGTCCAGGGTGCAGGGTCAGAAGCAGCATGGCAAGTTTAAGATTCTTTCCTCAATTGTTTGAAGAATTGAGGAGCTGAGGTAGGGGTGTCACCACATCTCAGCAAAGCCCAAGCAAGCCGTGGCAGTGAACTCAGCAAGCCTCTTTCTGTTAAAAAATGCATTGACTTTGCAGCCTGTAGCCCCATGTTCACTCTGCCGTCCTCACTGTAGTTAACTCTACAGTAATACACCAGAGTTAATGAAGAGGCCCTCTGCCTTTAAACTAACCCCAGCTAGACAGATGAAACAGTTGAGCTCTGTGTTTTACATGTGGAAACCAGGGCAGCGTTCAGCCCTCATCCTCCAGGATTCCAACAAGAGGTGAACTTATCCGAGGTACAAAATCCCTCACGTACAAATGACTTCTCTGCCATCCCAGTCCTTCCTAACAATTAATCCTGGTGATGATTAATCTTTTTGCTCTTACTTTGTCTAAAGAACAGTCTTGTTCAACATTCTGGAAGCCTGAAAAGTGCTGTATGTGTTTAATATTTATATGCAACCACTCAGGTGCAGAATTAATATTGTCTGGGAGTTTGGGAGGTGGTAAACCAGCAGAGGCCCAAAAGTGAGGTGTCTGCTGGTGGAAATCATGAATCACCTCCTTGCAACAGGAGAATGTTCTCATGATTTTTTAATGGTCCCCCCTGAAAATGAATGTGTGTTATTAAGGTAAACTCTTTAAAAATTAAGGCTTGTGTAATTCTGTGAGTTTAAAAGGGAGAGAGAGAGAAAGAAAACAATCTGTGGACTGTGTGATTCAGAGGAGGCAGCTCTTGGGACTGGCTGGGCAGCAGGGAGCTGCGGGGTCTCTGTTCATCATTAAAAGGAGACTTTGGTTTCCTGGACACCCGAATGCCTTGAACTAAGCTTTCAGGTTTGAGGAATGTTTATTTAACACCCAGTCCACTGCCCAGCTGATCCTATTTGCAGTCAGCAGGGTCTGGCTACAGTCCTTGATCCAGAGCTGATTTGGATCTGACCAAACTGGGAAACTGGGACTTGGCCAACTCTCATATTAGTTGGGAGTATGGACCAGGAGTGTGATGCGTTCAGACACAGGACGCAGTTCGCATTTGGGGCTTAAGAGCCAGCCTTGCAGTCGTCATGCAGTGCAGCCAGGTGTCCAGCAGGGGGCGCGGTGCTATCTTCTGGGGAACGGAACCAGCTGCAGCTCTTTGTTTCCTCACTGTATCTCCCCATCATTCCTTGGAGCTTAGAGTTCAGACAATAGCCCCGTGGTTAGAATCAGCCTGTTAAGCAGATTTCTCACCTGTGCATTTTCATTACTTCTTACCTTTGCGTGCTAAGTCGCTTTAGTCGTGTCCGACTCTGCAACCCTATGGACTGTATCCTCTGTCCATGGGGATTCTCCAGGCAAGAATACCGGAGTGGGTTGCCATGCCCTCCTCCAGGGGATCTACCCCACTCAGGGACCAAACCCACGTCTCTTACATCTCCTGCATTGGCAGGTGAGTTCTTTACCTTACCCTCACCCAAATGATCTTCAGCTCAGTAAAGATGAGGTGCAGGTCCCTCGACAATGTGTAATACACATGTGTGATGTTGTTGGTGATATTCTAGGGTGATGCTTTTTATGGACAGCTACATGGAATTTTTCAGAATTCTCTTTATTTCAGTCGAGAGCTGAAAGTCACACACATGCAGAAAAACAAAAAAACAGACCCAGCTTGGTTCAGTCAGCCTTTTTTCTTTCTAAGATTTATTTTTTATTTGTTTCTTTATGTCTGTCTGCACTGGGTCCTCATTGCTGTGCATGGGCTTTCTCTAGTTGCGGGAAGCAGGGGCCACTCTGTGCAGGGAACAGGCTTCTCACTGCAGTGGCTTCTCTTTGGCGTGGAGCACAGACTCCAGGGCACACAGGCTTTCAGTACTTACAGCACGAGGGCTCAGTAGCTATGGTGCATGGGCTTAGCTGCTCTGAGGCATGTGGGATCCTTTGAAACCAGGGATCGAACCAGTGTCCCCCACATTGGCAGGCAGATTCCTAACCGCTGGACCACTAGGGAAGCCCTCACCGTTTGTTGAGTGTTCTGTGTGGAGCCCTGGGAGCTGGTGTTCATCCTGTACAAATCTGTGGGGGCAGAAAAGAGTACATGCTCTATGTTTGTGCTGTTTAAACTGACGTCTCTGGACCAGAGGATTGGCGTCATCACCCTGAAATATGAGTGAAATGCAGAATCTCAGGCCCTATCCCGAGCCCCGCTGTTTCAGAACCTGTACCTTAAGGCTCCCCACGTTACAGTGTGAGTAGCTCTGCTCTGAGTTTCTGTCGACAGAGGACGTGTATTGACATCTGTTACTGTTACTCCCTGTCTTGTGCCTGTGGCAGGCATCACTAGTCAAACCAGATACTTTTTTCCCAATGAGCCCTGTCTGAGCTTTATAATCCTTGTCACCGCAGTGGTCCAGGCAGTCACATCCAGCTGTCTAGAGCAAGTAGTCAAGATGAGGTTCAGTCGCTGTACCCCACCTCCATCTAGTCCCCAATTACCTCTTACCTGGACAACAGTGATGTCCTGGGCCCCCTTCCTTTCTTACCTCTCTCTCTTCCTGTTCTCTGTAACACAGTTGTCTTTTAAAAGTAAAAACTGCCCTGCTTCAAGCCCTTTAGTGACTTTCCGTTGCAATTGAAATAAATCCGAATTCCTTACCACGACTTGCAAGACCCTGCCTGACCAGGCCCTGCTCAGCCCCTCCCTCCCCAGTCCCTCCTGCTTGCCTGCTGCTCTCCGCCTCCCCGGCCTGGTACCAGGTCCTGTCCCCGTGAGAAGGTGGAGGACATGGAGGTTTGGTCTGCCTGAGGCCTCAAGACCAGTGAGAACGAGCCCAAGATGCCTGTGTCGTTAACTCCCTCCCCCCAGCCCCCCAACGGTGGCCACACCAAGGATTCCCCCCGAGTGTCGGCTGAGTCTTCCTGCCCTTCTGTGACAGTGGAAAGAACACCCCCTTCCTAGGCACCCTGTGTGGCTGGCTCCTCTTCATCCCTTGGGACTGGCCTGGGGCCTGTCGCCTCCTGAGAGGCCTCCTCTGACTGTTCTAGCCAAGCAGCCCCCCACATTCTCTGTCTTGGTGCTCTGGAGAGCTTGTCATCATGTGCAGTTCGTTTTTTAAATTCTTTTATTGGAATAGAACCGCTTTGCAGTGTAGTGTTAGTTTCTGTGGTGCACCAGCGTGAGTCAGTCATAATCACACACGTACCCGCTCCCTCCTGAGGCTCACACCTGCTCCCCCACCCCGGCCCTCTAGGTCAGCCCAGAGCCCGGGCTGAGCTCCCGGTGCCACACAGCAGCTTCCCGCTGGCTCTCTCCTTCACACACGGCAGTGCGTGCATGTCAGGGCTCCTCTCCCAGTTCATCCCACTCTTGTGCAGCTAGTTTTACGTATTTGTTGTTGGGCTAGTATTCAGTCCCTGGAGAAGACGGTAACCTTCTTGGTGACAGGATTCCTGTTTGTGTTACTGGCCCCGCACCCAAAGCACCAGCCTGGCACATAGTAGGTGTTCGTTAAATACAGTCTGAACATACGTGGGAATGAGGGACGCAAGTGCAGGACAGTCCTCACGTTTTGGGCTTAATTTGCACTCAGGAGCATATCTGACCTGGTCTCCACTATGTGCATAGGGTGAGGCTGAGAAATGAAGAGGTCTGATCTGCTGGAGGCCACGTGGCCAGTCAGATTCAGAGGGATTTTGCTTAACTGCATGGATGTTTTTTTAAAATATTTATTTATTTAGGCAGGCTGTGCCAGGTCCCAGCTGTGGCACGAGGGACCTTCAGTTGCAGCATGCGAGCTTTCAGTTGCAGCACGTGGGATCTAGTTCTCTGACCAGGGATCGAACCTGTGTCCCTAAATCGGGAGCACTGAGTCTTAGCCACTGGACCACCAGGGCAGTTCCTACGCAGATGCTTTTTGAAGTTATCAGATAGCTCCAAAAAATATTTTTCATACCATTTTTATCTTATTCCTTTTGAAGAATGGTGGCTATTCAGACTATCGAGTGATTTTTTTTCCTCAGTCCAGTGAGACCCTTTTTGCCTTCTGCAGGATCTTTTATCAGCAGAATTTACCTAGAATTTCGAATGGGGGGTTGCTTTCCTCGGGTGGACAGTCTTCACAGGATGGTGTCTGTGAGCCGCGTCTGAAGGGATGAACTGTGTGGGCTTGGAGTTCCATCTGTGGTCCTTCCTGTGTTGAGCCAAGGTCCCTACAGGTAGCTCAGTCCCATCTCGTGCTTGTCTGCTTGGACTCACGGGGTGACTCAAATGAATTGCCTTCATTTTTCCTAGGACAGAAGTCAGCACATTTGTTCTCTGAAGGTCCAGGTATTACTGTTTCTGGTTCTGTTGACCAGAGGGGTGTTTGTCACAGCTCCTCAACTCTGCTCTCAGAGTGCAGAAGCAACCCTAGACATTATGCAAATATAGGCACTGTTGAGTGCCAATAAAACTATTTACAAAAACAGACATTAGCCCAGGTTTGGCCTGAGGGCCATCGCTTGAGGCCTTTGTTCTAAGATGTCCACCTTAAAAACAAAGCCAAAACTTGTTAAATGTTAGATAGCTTTCATTTCTTCTCAAATTTGTTTGCAGAGTGCCTCAGAAGACAGATTTGAAGCTGTTCTTGGGACTCAGGAACTGATTCTTAAGCTTGAGAAACATCCTTGTTTTTCACTTCCTGTTTGGGCAAAGAGTCAAGCAGTGATTTCTTAGTTTCAAAAAATACTTCTTGCTTTTCAAATAAACAATCACATTCCCTTCATTAGTCACCCATCTGCTGGGCTCTCTGCTGTTTCAAGGAAAGATTCTTTTCGTCAACAGTACAGGATTGCATTGTCTAACTAACCTTGCTTTTTGAGTGATGGCTCTTTTGTAGAGACGGGGCTGTTCTGCATGTGGGTCCATCACCCTTGCCCAGCTGCTGGGAGGGTCAGCATTAGTGGAAATGTCAGTATACTTGCAGATCCAACAAAACTGCACGTGGACAAGTTTCAGCATTTGTTTTTTGACCAATGAACAGTCGATAGGCCTGGAATGTCCCAAACGCTTATCTCTGAATTAGGTTGGGGGGAAAAAAGTACAAAACCAAATCTGAAAGTGATAATGAATGCTGCCTTGCCCCTTAAATAATTTGGGTTGCAAGTAACCATTGTGGCTCTGAAGAATAAGGGTTGGTTTTCCTTTGGAACAAGTCATGTAAAGGTTGAACTGGCTGATGAAGAAACCAAGTCTCTGGTTGGTTTGAAAGGGTGCAGATGTCACTCTCCTGGGCTCGGAAGCTTGGTCTCTCTCCACCGCACCGAGCCCCTTCACTGCAGAAGATGAGGAAAACAGGACTTCCTTCAGATTTTTCTGGGACTTTTCCGGTGGTCTAGTGGTTAAGAATCCATCTTGCTTTGCAGGGGATGTAGGTTTGATTCAACCCATACTAATTTATTGGCTCAAACCCAGACAAAACCCACGGTACCTGGTTTCAGGACCTAATGGAGCTCAGGTTCTTGATGCCTCGTCACAGAAAGAATTCAGTGAGAGACAGAATGATAGGTAAGAAGTGGATTTATTCAGATTCAGAGAGAAGCATACTCCACAGACAGAGTGTGGGCCATCACAGAGGGTGAGTGTGGCTGCGAAATGTGGTGTGGTTGGTTTTTATAGGCCGGGTAATTTCACATGCCAGTGAGTGGGAGGATTCAGTTCAGTCACTCAGTTGTGTCCGACTCTTTGTGACTCCAGGACTGCAGCACGCCAGGCTTCCCTGTCCATCACCAACTCTCGGAGCTTGCTCAAACTCATATCCATCACGTCAGTGATGCCATTCAATCATCTCATCCTCTGTTGTCCCCTTCTCTTCCCACCTTCAATCTTTCCCAGCATCAGGGACTTTTCCAGTGAGTCAGTTCTTCACATCAGGTGGCCAAAGGATTGGAGTTTCAGCTTCATCATCAGTCCTTCAAATGAATATTCAGGACTGATTTCCTTTAGGATGGACTGGTTGGATCTCCTTGCAGTCCAAGGGACTCTCAAGAGTCTTCTCCAACACCACAGTTCAAAAGCATCAATTCTTTGGTGCTCAGCTTTCTTTATAGTCCAACTCTCACATCCATACATGACCACTGGAAAAACCATAGTTTTGACTAGATGGACCTTTGTTGGCAAAGTAATGTCTCTGCTTTTTAATATGCTGTCTAGGTTGGGCCTAGATTTTCTTCCAAGGAGCAAGCGTTTTTTAATTTCATGGCTGCAGTCACCATCTGTAGTGATTTTGGAGCCCCAAAAAATAAAGTGGGAGGATTATTCCAACTGTTTTTGGGAAGAGGTGGAGATTCCTGGGATTTGGCCCACTCCCCACTCCTTGGTCTTTTGATAGTGCCTTGAAACTGTCATGGCACCTCTGGGTGTGTCATGTCACTTGCTGATTGAGGATCAATGTCTAGTTGAAGTTGACTTGTCTGCCATCTTGATCCCATTTGATTCTACTTGATTTATGTTGTGTCCTCGGGCTATGTCATTCTTTCAAAAGTTGTGCCCTGCCCCCTTCCCTCCTGGTGCAATAACTCTAGTCTGTAACAACTGCATGCCTGTCCATCTAAAGGATGGCCAGAGTTTCTTTAGCCCATTTCCTATTCTTGGGCTTTAAAAAAAAAAAAACTCTTTACTGGCAGTGCTGCAGTGAATGTCTTTTGTATCCAAAAATTTCCCATGTTTCCAGGTTATTTGGGGAATATGGTACCATAAACTGATTTGCTGGATGATGTGTTGTGACTTCTCTGACTTTTGTTAAAAATTCCCGTGTTGCTCTGCAGAAGGACTGTGTCCATTGGAATGTGTCACCTGACCACAGGGCCTGTGGCCGTTCTCTCCAGCAGTAATGGGTGCTTGCCATTTGAATTCTGGTAGGCAAAAATATACGGCTTTCCCGGCGGCTCAGCGGGGAAGAATCTGCCTGCAATGCAGGAGCTGTGGATTTGATCCCTGGGTCGGGAAGATCCCCTGAAGGAGGAAATGGCAACCCACTCCAGTATTCTTGCCTGCAGAATCCCATGGACAGAGAAGCCCGGTGTGCAGCAGTCCATGGGGTCGCAAAGAGTCGGACACAACTGAAGCAACTGAGCGCGCACACAGGCAAAGATAGGGCTGATTGTACTTGCTGAGTCGCTATGGAGATGAAATGCTTTTTTTCCCCCCTCTGTTTATAAATTGAATTTCCTTTTGGTGAATTATCAGCTCATTTCCTTGGTGTTTATGTCTTAGGGATTTTTCCTGATGGTTGTGTGAGGGCTTGGCCTCAGTCACGATGCCGGCTCTTTGCTCTAATGGGCTCACAGTTCTAGCAATGGTCAGAGATTGTCCTCTGCTTTTGCAGTGTCCCCTGGTTGAGATTTTCAGTGGGTGGCCTGGTTAGGGCACTTGGCAGGCTGTATTTCGAGACAGAAACCTTCAAGCCTTTGTTTGAAGGTACTTAGAGGGGCTTACGGTCATAAAGGGGGGAAAGCATCAGGCAGCCCCATTGAAAGCCCCTGTCGTCTTTTATATAATGGTATAATTACTTTGGTAGTGGATGTGTCTGAATGCTTGGATCCTGGGCCTACTTTTCCTCTGGTAAACAAAAGAACAGCTCTGGTGTATAATCCCCCTCTGAGTCCCACAGCAGGCTGGCAGGAAACTTGGGGAAATCTGGCTCCACTCACAAGAGCGTCATTCTCCCTGAAAGCTACAAGGTCTTAGACACTGAGTACTGCGCACCGCCCGTGACTGTCAGAAGCAAGCCAGGCTTTGGAGGCCGCAGTGTTGATGGGGGGCTCCTTGAGAGCTCAGTTGGTAAAGAATCTGCCTGCAGTGCAGGAGACCCCGGTTCAATTCCTGGGTTGGGAACATCCCCTGGAGAAGAGATAGGCTACCCACTCCAGTATCCTTGGGCTTCTGTTGTGGCTCAGCTGGTAAAGAATCTGCCTGCAATGTGGGAGACCTGGGTTGGGAAGATCCCCTGGAGAAGGGAAAGGCTACCCACTCCAGTATTCTGGCCTGGAGAATTTCATGAACTATAGTCCATGTGGTCGCAAAGAGCTGAAAACGACTGAGCAACTTTGACTTCACTTCAGTGTAGATGGTGTATTTGAGCCCTTGCTTAAATACAGTTAAAGCCTGTGCTGAGCTCTCGAGGCGTGGCAGAGGGAGACTGCCTGAGGGGTGGGTCGGGGCCAGACCCTTTCTTGAGCCGCCTGCCTTGGCTGGCTGCTTCTGTGACCTTTATGTCCCTTACCTGACAAATGGGTGTGGTGACAGGTCCCTGACTGCTGTCCTGAGATGGAGCCAGTCCAAGCCGGACCCAAGCCTCTGGTACAGGAGGGACTACAGTGAGCAGTTTTCTTCCTTGTTCTGCATCTGACATGGACGTGCCTTGAGTTTATAAAGTGCTTTTGTATCTGTTACCTCCGTTTTATGCATTTTTAAAATTTTTGGCCACCCTGGGTCTTTGTTGCTGCACGTGGGCCTTTCTCTAGCTGCGGCGAGTGGGTGCTCTGCTCTGGTTTCTGCGAGCAGGCTTCTCACTGCAGGGCCTTTTTTGTCGTGGAGCACAGCTCTGGGACGTGGGGGCTTCAGCGGTTGCTGCACGTGGGCTCAGTTGCTGTGGCGCACAGGCTTACCTGCTCCACAGCCCGAGTTCCCTGCACTGACACATGGATTCTTAACCCCTGGACCACCAGGGAAGTCTACCTCTAGTTTAATTTTGAAAATGACTTCATGGGTTCTGGTCTTTTGAACATGCAAATTGAACAAGACCGTTGTGTTGCTGCTTAAGCCCCTTCCTTGGTCCCTCATTGCTCTCCAAGGTCAGCTCTCGTCAGCATTTCCTGGCTTGAGGTCCTCCCCGCCTCATTCCCTCATCGCCAGTCCCCTGTCCCACGCAGGTACCCCTTCCCCCTTCTCTGTCTGCTCCAGCAATGTGGGCCTCTCTCTTCCTCCAGCTTCCAGGGGCCGTGACCTTTTTCCTCTTAAGGCCTTTGCACCGATCACTTTCTTCTTTCCTTGAACCCCCTCTGGGGGGAAAAAAAAAAGCCAACTCCTTCCCCTTGCTGACTGGCCTGCGCCTGCATCCTTTAGGCCTCGGCCCAGGGCATGAGGTCTGAGAGGTCCAGGGACCGGGGATTAAGGAGGTGCCGGGGCGGATGGCTCTAGCCCTGGAGTTGTTGGCTGGACTTGTGTCATCATTCATGGAATTCTGCATCCAGTTCTGGCTTCCCCACTGGAAGCAGCCACTCCCAACCCTCCTCCCTCCAGCTCCTGGCAACATCTCGTCTGCTCCTTGTCTCTGGAGGTTTGCCTGTTCTAGACATTTCAGATAGAGTGGTGTAACACGCGACCTTGTGTGTCTGACCTCTTTCGTTCACCGTGACGTGTTCAGGGTTTGCCCACGCAGTAGCAGGTATCAGCACTTCATGCCTTTTTATGACGGAATCATGTTCCCGTGTATGGATACACCGCATCCTCTGTATTCATTCACCACTTGTAGACCTTCGGGCCGTTCCCGCTGTTTGGCTCTTGTGAATAACGTTGCTGCGAACGTTCCTGTACGGTCGTGTTGTGTGCCGTGTTTTCTCATTTCTCTTGGGTGCACACTCGGGAGTGGCGTTGCGAGGCGAGTGGTGACTGTGTGTTTCACTGTTTGAGGAACCGCCACGCCGGTTTCTGAAGTGACTGCGCCTCCCACCAGCGCTGGGTGAGGGTCCCAGTGATTCCGCCTCCTTGCCAACCTTGGCTGCCGTCTGCCTTTTTATTACAGGCATCCTAGTACGTGTGAAGTCGTATCTCACTGTGGTTTTGATTTGCATTTCCCTGATGGCAGGCGATGCTGGTGATCTTTTCCTGTGCTTACCGGCCATCTGCGTCTCTTCTTTAGGGAGATGTCTCTTCAGATCCTTTGCCTATTGTTTGATTCAGCTGCCTTTTGAATTGTTGACTTATGAAAGTTGTGTGTATATTCTGGACACCGGGCCCTTATCAGATAGGAGATGTGCAAGTATTTTCTCCCATTTCATGGGCTGTCTTTTCGCCCTCTTGATGGTTTCCTTGAGGCATACAGGGTTTCAGTTTTGGTGAAGGTCATCTGTTTTTCCTGTTACGTGTATTTTTGGTGTCATAGTTTTTTTTTTTTTTTTTTCTTTTTAAATCATTGGTTTTGTCAATTAATTTTATGCCTCAAGATGATGTGATATTTAGAGGTTATGTACCCTTTGGCTCTGGCCCAGTGGCTCAAGGGGTGTCTTGAACGGAGGGGTGTCATCCCCTCTTTGGAGTCGCCGTCATGCTGCATTCACGCGCCCCTGTCACGGTCACCAGGCGCCCGCAACGGGAGCCACTGGTAGCAGAGCTGGCCCCTGCTGGGCATCGTGGCCGATGCTCAGATGGCAAAACAAAGCACTCCGCATCGAGGCCGGTGTCAGTCTGTCTTTGGTTCTGTGTTGCTGCTTTTCTTCTCCGTTCTCCCTCTGTATCTGGGAGTGTGTTTGCTGGGCGTGTGTGTCTGCTGGCATTCCCCATCCTCCTCGCCCATGCCCTCCTTTTGATTCTCTCTCCTCTTTCTCTCCTTGTTTTCAGCCTCTTGGTCTCTGCCTGGGTCCCTCTGGCTCGGTGTCTTTATTTCCCTCAGAACCTCTCCCTCTCCTGCTGTCTTTTTTCTTCATTCTTCTGAGCAGTTTACCCCGTCAGATCTTGCAGGTGATGGAGAGCAGGCCTGCTCTCTCTCTCTCGTCCTGTCTCTCTTCTTTTCCTCCCTTCCTCCTTGTCTCTCTCTCTTTGCTGTCTCTCCCCCACCCTCCCTGGGTCTCTTCCTCCTCTCCTCTCCTGTCTCTCTCCTCTCCTTTTCTTTCTTCCTCCCTCCCTCTCTGCCTGTCTTCCTCCCTCTCCCTTCCTTCTTTCCACCGTGTTTCCTTTCCTTTCCTCTCTCTCTCCTCCCACCCCCTCTTTCTTTCCTGTCGCTTCAGTATTCTTGGTGTTTAATGCGTTTGGAGATGTTTTACACAAACTGTTGCTTCCTCTTTGCTGATTGGCCCGGGCTGGCAGACGTTGCTCGGGACCGGCTGGCCCCCAGGCTGCAGCGCTTGTGTTTCCAGCTCGCTGTCTGCGACTCTGTCCCCCGGGCCTGCGGTACTTAATTTGAAATTTGGTTAGCAAGCTGCCGATACACATTTTCACGTTCCAAGGTACTATTTTGGCCTGTCGGATGGGATCTGTGCAGGCAGACTTTTCCCTGTGCGCTACTGCTGGTGTTTGTCAGAAGCTTTATTATGAAAATAACCATTTCTGCCTTTCCATTCTCCCAGGTTGCTCTCCTGTACTGATGTATTTTCACCTGTACAGCGTTGGGCTATCCTTCAGGGTTCTTGCTTTCCGATTCAGTGGCAAGACTCAAAATAACACAGAGGAAAGAAATGGAAAAACCTCTGGGTAAAACAGATTTGCACTCCACCTTTCTTCTGTTGAAAGGAAAATTAATCCGTGTTCTGAACAGGAAACATAAATGCAATAAAAGGTGGATGAAAATGTAGTTGTAAATTTGATCTGTGTGTCTGTGTATGTTTGGAGTGCAGATTCTTATTTATAGGCTCCGTTCTTTGGGGGCATTGTACAGAAACCTGAGGGAACTGAGTAAGGATTCAGAAATAAATAACGATCGAGGGGTTATTGGGCAAGTACGGTGTTCTGTTTCTGTAGAACTTGTTTCTGCCTGAAAGAGGGGCTGAAATATGTGTGAGCTAAAACCTGATCTCTCTCTTTAATGTACGCCGCCTCTGCTTGCACAGATAACCCAGAACTGCTTTGCCTATTTATTTCCCAGTACTATAGGTTTGGATTTTATATCTCTGATTTCTTCATGTTAATGTGACGCAGATCTCGTTAAATAAAGATCCATCAACTGTGTTCCAACAGTTAACTGTATCCTGTTGGTTGAACCAAAAGACTGGATTGGAGAAAGGAAGATGGTCATGTTCAGATTTTGAGTATTTTATTTATTTCTAATGAAGGATAATTGCTTTATAGTGTTGTGTTGGTTTCTGCTGTACAGCAGTGTAGATCAGCTATCAGTATATGTATGCACTCTCCCTCTTAGGCTGCCTTCCCATAGCACCTCCCCCTACCCCCTAGATCATCACAGAACACCAAGCTCAGCTCCTTGTGCTTACAGCAGCTTCCTACTAGCTATCTTTTTTTTTTTTTAATACATGGAGAAGGCAACGACACCCCACTCCAGTACTCTTGCCTGGAGAATCCCATGGATGGAGGAGCTTGGAAGGCTGCAGTCCATGGGGTCGCTGAGGGTCGGACACGACTGAGCAACTTCACTTTCATTTTTCACTTTCATGCATTGGAGAAGGAAATGGCAACCCACTCCAGTGTTCTTGCCTGGAGAATCCCAGGGAAGGGGGAGCCTGGTGGGCTGCCGTCTGTGGGGTCGCACAGAGTCGGACATGACTGAAGTGACTCAGCAGCAGCAGCAGTGTATATATGTCAGGGCTTCCTTGGTGGCTCAGTGGTAAAGAATCTGCCTGCAGTATAGGAGATGCAGGAGGCACGGGTTTGATCCCTGGTTTCGGAAGATCCTCTGGAGAAGGCAATAATGGCCCACTCCAGTATTCTTGCCTAGGAAATCCCATGGACAAAGGAGCCTGGCAGGCTGTCGTCCATGGGATCAAGCTAAGAGCCAGACACAACTTTAGCCACCTAACAACAATGTATATCATTTAAAAATATGTTTCTATTTATTTATTGAGGCTCTGTGGGGCCTTTGTTCCTGTGCCTGGGCTTTCCCTAGCTGCAGCAAGCAGGGGCTGCTCTTTTGTTGCAGAGCACAGGCTTTAGCTGCCCTGCGGGATGTGAGATCTTGCTTCTCAGACCAGGGGTGGAACCCATGTCTCCTGCGTTAGCAGGTGGGTTCTTAACCATTGGACCACCAGGGAGGTCCCTGTGAATATGATTTTGTGTTCTCCCATTTCACTTGGGATCGTATCATGAGCATTTTTAAAAGTGGTTAAATATTTTTTCTTAACAGTCTTTTTATTTATTTATTTAAAATTTTATTTTATTTAACTTTACAATATTGTATTGGTTTTGCCATATATCAAAATGAATCTGCCACAGGTATACATGTGTTCCCCATCCTGAACCCTCCTCCCTCCCCATACCATCCCTCTGGGTCGTCCCAGTGCACCAGCCCCAAGCATCCAGTATCGTGCATCGAACCTGGACTGGCGACTCGTTTCATATATGATATTATACATATTTCAATGCCATTCTCCCAAATCTTCCCACCCTCTCCCTCTCCCACAGAGTCCAAAAGACTGTTCTATACATCAGTGTCTCTTTTGCTGTCTCGTATACAGGGTTATCGTTACCATCTTTCTAAATTCCATATATATGCGTTAGTATACTGTATTGGTGTTTTTCTTTCTGGTTTACTTCACTCTGTATAATAGGCTCCAGTTTCATCCACCTCATTAGAACGGATTCAAATGTATTCTTTTTAATGGCTGAGTAATACTCCATTGTGTATATGTACCACAGCTTTCTTATCCATTCATCTGCTGATGGACATCTAGGTTGCTTCCATGTCCTGGCTATCATAAACAGTGCTGTGATGAACATTGGGGTACACGTGTCTCTTTCCCTTATGGTTTCCTCAGTGTGTATGCCCAGCAGTCTTAAAGGCCATATTGTGTCTCATACTTTCTGTGTCTGGGCACTGTCCCTGTTTTTATGTGAATTATTTTAGTTTATGATTCTAATGGTTTCTCTGGGGTCAGCTCCCATGAAGAGAATCACTGGGTCATTTAAGGCTCTTGACAAAGATGCCAACTTATTTTCTAGAAAGAGGATGTTGATGGCAGTGTGTGCGTGTGTGTGTACATGTCTGTGTTGTGTTGATGGCAGCTGTGTGTGTGCGTGTGTGTGCAGGCGGGTGTGTGCATGTGTGGGTGCATGTGCGTGCGTGTGTGTGTGCGTGCACATGTACGTGAACACGTATGTGCCTGGTTGTTTCTCACTGGTATAGTTAGGATTTTAACTCTTAAAATGGTTGGATTTTTTCAAGAGTGTTGACCATTTTTTTTTTTTTTTTCTGAAATAATTTACAGACTTCCCTACTACCCTCCCCCCAGTCTGATTTTCAGATTTTCTGGTTTTGATTTGGGCGTCCTTCTTGTTTATATGAATATCAATATGTGGCCTTTGTGGGCAAATACTTATTTTCCATTTATTTTTCTGTGTAATGTTTTTTTGACATATGATAATTTTTCATTTTCACCAAATCAAATCTATTGACTTTTATTTAGAAATTCCTTACAGATACAAAACACTAGTGTTTGCTTATTTGACTTATTTCAAACTTTTAAATCTCTTTAATACATCTGGAATTTATTTTAGTGAAAGGTTTTAGAAGAGGATGTGACCTATCCCGCCTCCCACCCTCACCCACTGATGAAACAGTTATTTTGTTCTGCATCATTTAGCAATGATTCTTTTCCTTCAGTAATTTGTAATGCTTTATGTCTTTGTTATAACATTAAAAAAGAGAGAGAGAGAACATTTTTAGGGCCTGTATCTGGTTATCTTTTCTGTTGCAATAAATCTATTGGTGAACACTTGTACTTTATTATGTTAATTAGTATAACTTTGTAGTACGTGTAAGTGTTGGACAACTCTCAACTTACTGTTCTGAAAAGTAACTGTTTATTTGATCATTTTCTTGATGAGCTTTGAAATGTAGTAGATTAAAAATTAATTAGGATTCCAATAGTAATCTTGTAAAAATGCCTGGATGGCTTATAAGAGGATTAATGATTATTGGGTAAGGTCCTCTTGTCTAGTTTGGCCTGGTGGGTCCCTCAGAAGTCATTGTTGTTGAACAGAGAAGGACCATTGACTTAGTACTGAGACACGGAACCCTGAAAAATCACTAATCCTGTTTTATATTAAAAGGGAGTTTATTGATATAGGTAACAAAAGTTCACTTTTCACTTTCATGCATTGGAGAAGGAAATGGCAGCCCACTCCAGTATTCTTGCCTGGAGAATCCCAGGGACAGAGGAGCCTGGTGAGCTGCCGTCTATGGGGTCACACAGAGTCGGACACGCCTGAAGCGACTTAGCAGCAGCAGCAGCAACAAAAGTTCTTTGGCTTTAGTCAGTGCTTGACTGAGGACTTGGTGTTACCAGGACCTAGTCTGTCTCTGGGTCTGTCTGTCTCTGCTTGTGTGCGTTTGTCTGTTTGTACCTCTCTGTTTCTTTCCTTGTCCATCTTACTCGCTCTCTTTTTAAAATGTTTTTTATTGGAATATAGTCGCTTTACAATGTTGTGTAGTTTCTGCTGTACAGCAAAGTGAATCAGCCACACGTACACATGTATCCCCGCTTCCCTGGGTCTCCTTCCTGTTTAGGTCACCACAGAGCCTTGAGCAGAGTTCCCTGTGCTGCGAAGTATGTTCTCATTAGTTATCTGTTTTATACATAGGATCAATAGTGTATAGTATCAGTCCTAATCTCCCAATTCATCCCCTCCCCTCCCTTCCCCCTTGTATCCATACCTTCATTCTCTGCCTCCCTTTCTCTATTTCTGTCTCTCGCCCATGTAGGCTCTGTTATCAGGCCCATCAATCTCCCCACATGACTGTAAGGTGATAGCAGCAGCTTGGATCCTTTAGGTCGACAGTAATTTCTCAAGAGTGGTGGATTATTCTCTCTACCTTGGGAGAGAGGGGAGACGGGAGCAGTGAGGGGCTGGTGGAGGAAGCTACCAGTGCCCTGACTTCTTCCATTCAGTCCTGATCTCGAATCCTGTGAGTGTTGCTGTTTCTAGCCCTCTTCTATTTTTTTTTTTTTTGTCTTGAGAGCAGCCAGTTGTCAAAGAGCTCTGGGCTACTCAATTTCAGGGGAAGAGCATTGATCTCAGGAGTTCTGTTACCTGGGCTGTGGCTGCCTTTCATTATTACTGAAGGATCCGAATCACACTTCATCTACCAGAAAACAGAGGCACTGTTGCCAATTTTTTACCTCCTCGACAGATGATTTCTCATAGGATGAAGCCAGGCAGACAGTAGTTGTGTGAACGTTGCTGCGAAGCAAGACGGTGGTAGTGGTTCATCAAGAAGTCACATCATGACCTTGAGGGTCAGGGAGGGATGAGAGGGAGGCAGATGGGTGCTTTGAAGAAGGCAGAGAGTACGGGTTAAAGCACCTAGGTTTAAGGAAAATGAGTTCCAGTGTCAAAAAGCACAGTTAACTTTCAAGTTCTTTCTTCTTTTTTTAAAATATTGAGCGTGGCATTTTTTTGAGTGTCATTTTATTAACTGTTTGACTGTGTTGGGTCTTCGTTACGGCAGGTGGGATCTTTTGTTGCTGAGTGTGGGCTTAGTTGCCCCACGGCATGTGGGATCTGTTACCCCACCAGGGATTGATCCTGCGTCCCCTGTGTTGGAAGGCGAATTCTTAACCACTGGACCACCAGGGAATTCCTCTTCAAGTTTTTCCTTGTCATTCGTGATTCTCTGACACATTGTTCTGTGGCCTTGGGTGGTGTATTGTGTTCCCGTGAAAGGTATTGCCAAGCTTCAAATTAAGTGGCTTTTTGATTGAGTCATTAGTGGCCTCCAGAGAGGCCTCTAATCTATCCGGGAATGCTGATAGCTTATTTGGACCTGCCTGCTGGCTCAGACACTTGAGAAGCATTTAATTGGGTTGAATAGTTATTTGGTTGGGTTTCAGGCCCATCCGCTCAGATAACTCTAAAGGCTTTGGTCGCAGGCCTGGCGCTGCCCTCATGGATCTTGGTGACTGTCAGCATCCCTGGGTACCAGGTAATCCCACGGCTCAAACAGAAGAGCGGCTGCTCACTGGTCACACTTGCGTCAGCAGGTCCTGTGGATTAAGGAGGATAAAATCCATGAAGATTCTGGGTCATCATGGATGTGCATTCAGCGCTGCAGTGTCTTGTGTCTAATGTCGCAGAGCCCTTTGTGACTCTTGCAGAGTTTTGCTTCTCACCAGCGTGGATGATGACAATCACTAATAATTAGAAATACTCTGGAGAATCTCTTAGGAAGTTACCATTTTGGATATGCTCTTTCTTCCAGCAGTGGAATAGATTGTCGTTTCTGAAGTCAAACACCAGATGCAGTGGCTGGTGAGTATTTAAGGGTGTTTAAGATGTAGGCTGTATTATAAACACACACACTGGCACACACTCTGTCTCTCTCTCTCTCTCTCACACACACACACACACACACACTCTCTCTCTCTCTGTTAAACCCTACAGCCTCTCACTTCAGCAGGAGCCTCGTGCAGGGAGGAGCACATAGCTGCTCAGACTCTTGGGGAGTGGCCATTCCCACACCTGCCCAAGCACGTCCCAGCTCACACGCTGGGGGAGTGGAACTGTGGGGTGGCACTGACTTTATTTCTCTGCTTTTCCTTTCTTTGTGTATATTTCGGTGCAAGTCTGGTGTCCTTCACGTACACGCCAATCCACACACACAGTTGAATCTGAAAAAACTAAATGTGCCCTTAATGTCACCACAGGGCACATGCTGGACGCAGCCAGGTATTAGGCACATTGCTTGAAAATGTGTGGCTTATTTTCAAACACCTTTGATATTGATTTCTAAGTTAATTCTACAGTGATAAGAGAACAGACTCTGTATGATTTCAGCAGCTTTAGACCATGAAATTTTTGCAGCTTGCTTTATGTCCCTGGATATGTTCCACTGTCTCCTAGTTTATAGTCTGAGAACTTGAACAGAATTTTTACTCTACTGTTGTGTGAAAATTGTATAAATCTTAATTATGTTGAATTGGTTCATGGTGCTTTTTAGGTCTACTATATCCTTCTACTTTTCTGTATATTCACTTATTCTATTAATTTTTGAGAATTTGATATTGAAACTCAAGCTAAAAGTCTTAATTTATTGTCTTAAAATATGATTCTAATATATTGTTCAATTGTGTCTGACTCTTTGTAACCTCACGAACCTCAGCATGCCAGGCTTTCGAGTCCTTCACCATCTCCTGGAGCTTGCTCAAACTCATGTCCATTGAGTCAATGATGCCATCCAACCATCTCATTGTCTGTTGCTCCCTTTTCATCCTGCCCTCAATCTTTCCCAGCATCAGGGTCTTTTCCAATGAGTCGACTCTTGGCATCAGGTGGCCAGAGTATCGGAGCTTCAGCTTCAGCATCATTCCTTCCAATGAATATTCAGGGTTGACTTCCTTTAGGGTTGACTGGTTTGATCTCCTTGCTGTCCAAGGGATAGTAGAACTGTATGTAACTTTGTTTTGTTATCTTCCAAGTCTCCTATAAATGTTTTATCATAGTTTCATAATGTAAAAAATAAAAAAGAAATAGAAAAATAAAAGAGGAAAAAAGAATACATTGGGCAGAGGCTGTTGTGGGACATGAGATTGTTGGGTAACTGGATCCTGGTTAGTATTCTTGTCCCCTCAGAGGGATACAGTGGGGTCTAGAATTCTGAGTGGAAGAGAGAATTCTGTTTTTTCCTTCATGTAAGTGGACAAATGATGTGTGTTCAGTGGAGAGTTTCCTGTGCTTCCTAGAAGCAAAGCTCCCCTCTCAATACTGACCTTGGCCCTATATGATCTACACGGAAGGTGATTTCCTTCTCTGAGGAGCCAGGGCCACAGAGCTGATGCGAGTGGGTTAACGGGAGGCTCGTGGGTTAATGTTGAACCGCAGATGTGTGTTGCCCCCAGAGTCACACTTCTCACCATTTGTTACTTAATTTGAAACTACAGTTTTGTGTTCTCAAAAGAACTGTCACGTTTCTCCTTCTAGAGTTGTTGTGGCAACTTATTCAGCAGATCTAATTATAATGTTTGTTCGAGGAGGTCTCACTGTAGGGCCTACCTAAGTGGTAATAGCACCACTTTAAAAATAAGTCTGAAAGGGCATGTTTTCCTTATAATAATGGAGAACATCGATTTCCCCCACTCACGTGAATTGCTAAGTGGTCAACTCATGGGGTCACAAAGAGTCGGACAGGACAGAGTGACTGAACTGAACTGAAACTTACTGAGAAATGGTATCTCCCTTTCTCGTTGGATCCGTCATGTGCCGGCTGAGCGCTTCGGCCCTGGCGTTGGTCCACATCGTGGCAGAATCCCGGCGTGGCTCCTCGCTCGCTGCAGGCCTGTGGGTGAGCTGTGTGATGTGGGCAGCCTCAGCTTCGCCTTGGGCAGTGAGGTTGCCAGGATACGTGCAGGTCTGGGATGGTGCTGTGACCGCGCATGGCCGGCACTTGGTAGGACAGCCCTGGAAACTGCCCAGTACATGTGGCTCTCATTAGGTTACTTTCAGTTTTTGTTATATGTTTGGGTACTGCTTCACACTGACACCTTCTTAAGTTTCCTCTAGCATGAGAGATGCTGACTCTTCCTAGCTGTGTTTTAGGGAAAAGTTCTCTTAAACCTGTGTAAGAGTGTAGTCCTTAAATACATTTAATTTTGTTCTTTTTAAAATTTCCTTCTTGACCCAAGTAAACCCTGTGGTTGACATTATGTCTCTGCCCACACTTATGCCTCACCCCACCCCAGGTCTTGGTTGCTGAATTCTGAAACAAATGTTCTTTGCTCCCAAAGCATCACCTGTTTCTTGGCCTAGAAACACACTTGGGCTGGCTGCTCTGGTGTAGGCCGGTTTTGTGGTTGACGGTGTGCTGTGGAGAGCTGAGGCAGGTGGGAGCATGCAGAGTTTCTACTGCAGGAACTGGATGGCTTGATTGATGGTGGAAGTGTTACATGTTTGGACTTACCAGCCTTTTGACCTTGGGTTAGTAATTCCCTTAAGCCTCATTTTTCTTAGCTGTGGAATTAGGGATATTAACAATGTTTACTTTGTAGAGTCCCCCCCCCCCCCCCCCCCCCCCCCCCCCCGCCCCAGATTTAAAGAGTGCACAAAAGGTACCTAACCCAGTGCCTGGTATGTAGTAATAAGTGAGCCCTAAATGTTACCTGGTAGGTCTCTATTTTATTATTGCTTTGGTTTTAGAGCACTGATGATGACCCAGAGAGTACTACATGCATGGGCTTTGTTCTCTTTCTCCTTGGAGTCTGTGTGTTATATTAATACACAACTTTATACACACACACTCACTATACACTGAAATAAGTTCAGTTACCAGTGAGTTAAGGTGATACCCTTACCAAAGAGATGGGCACATCTCTTCATGGCTCTGGGAACACCTAGCTTGCAGAGATTTTAACAAGGGCTTTGGATGGTCTGAGGAAGAGAAATGATGCTGGGGGGTGGGAGGCAGAACTAACAGTATTTACAGCTAATAATCCCTCCTCCTTTTTGGGTGGGTCACAGTTGAGATGAGTCTTTGGATCAAAAACAGCGCTAGGCTTGATCATTAATGATTACGTCCTAGAGTCAGAGAGCAGCCTTTATGTGTGACCCGCACAGAAGGGCCAGTTTGTGGTCTGCTGAGAACAAGGACGCTGGGCCCAGCAGTCCCCGTTCAAAGCAGCAGCTTCAGAGTATCTGCTCAGGTCTGGGGGTTGGTCTGTACGGGTCAGAGACGGCTTCTCTGAGGAGGAGACGGTGGAGCTCAGATCTGAAAGGAGGAGGGTGTTTGCGTTTCCTCACCAGGCTTAAGGCCTGAGGAAGCAGGGGAACAAGGAGTTAGGGGGACTGAGGAAAGCCTGGTGTCGTTGGAGCTTGGAGCTCGAGGGGCCTGTCATGGAGCCCAGGGCGCCAAGGGCCCCATGGCTGCCAGGAAAGAGTTTGATCTTTATCCCAAGAAAAATGGAAAGTCTTTGAAGAGTCACGAATAGAAGACTGACGGGATCAGAGCTGCATTTTTAAATTTCTCACATTCCCTGCGCTATGCAGAGAAAATTGGTGAAACAGAGGCCTCTGTGGGGTGACCTGCTGGCCACTCAGCAGTCACTCAGCCGGGCAGGCTGGTGGGCATGTATGGTGGAGACGACGGGAATTAAGATCAGAGGAACCAGGAGAGGCATGGGGAATAAAGTGGACAGGACAAGGAGCACACGTCTTGAATTTTTTGATAGAATTCTTTCTTATCAGACTGTATTCATTCATTAGTCTTTCTGCCTGAACTTAGTTTTCCTCTGACCTGCACAGTCTGTTTCCTTTTGCTTTTCCCTGAAAATGATTTTGTGGGTAAGAACAAGTATCTTCCAGCTTAGAGCAGCTCCTCTTCCACGTGAAGCAAATGAGAGGACCTGAAACGAGCCGTGACTTGTGTAGAGAAAGGAGCCGGTGGCCCCCGATTGACCCGGGTGCAGTGTTTCCTCCCGGAGAGCCGTCAGGTCTGTGTGCCATTCACAGAGTGCGCAGCGGGGCCTGCGTCTGGTGGTGGCGTGACCCAGTGGGGCATTATGGTGTCGTGTAGTTTATTTCCAGCCTCAGTTAAGGTTGAAAAGTCCCACTTCCAGGCAGTCTCCAGACTAGGGTTGCTTTTCGTCCCGTTGGGTTCCGTACATGGCATGCTCAGGAGGTGCTACCGAAGCGCATCTTAACAAAGGAAACCAGCTGTGTGGCAGGCATGTGCGTTTCCTGTTCCAGCCCTGAAGTTGTTCAAGAATGGCAGGCAGTCTCATTTTTATCCTGAGAAAGGCAGGTCCGTCTCTGGGTGGTGTTGACCATCGAGGGGTTACCATGGAAACACGGCTAAGGCAAGCATCTCTCAGCCCTGCCACCTCCCAGTCCGAGTCATCATCATATAGCTCCTTCTCCCTGCTTCCTCTCTGGCCGACCTGCCACTTCTCTGCTGTCAGGGTGATGCTTCGAGAAGCGTCTCTCCCCAGACTCTGTCTCTCAGGCTTCCCTTCATCCTGAGGATGGTCAGGCCCTGAGGGTAGTCCTCCGGACCCCGCACAGTCTGGCCCTGCCCTCCTTTTCCTCTCTGTCTCCCACCACCATCGTGTCCAGACACCTCCCCTCCTTCCTCTCTGGCGAGGCTCGGTCTCAGGTCCCTTGCTCCTGCTGTTCCTGTGGCCTGGAATGTTCTCCTTTTGGATCTTTGTATGGCTTCCCCTCTCCTCCAGGTTTCTGCTTCAGCATCACACCATCAAGAGGCCATCCTGTGTGGAATAGCACCCCTGACACGGGCATGTGCACAAGCCGAGAAACCAGAGGAAAGTGTGGTTGGTGGGGGACCCAAAAGAATTATGGTGGGGCGTCTGCCCCGCTCCTGTGGAGAGATGGACTGGTGGTTTGCCACTTGTCAGGCTGGGGAGGCGGGGGTCCCCGAGGACAAGATGTCAGTGGGAGCCCCAGGACAGGGAGCCCCGGGTGGAGTCTGGGCAGGTGGCCAGTTGGTCCTCCACCTGGGAGAGCCTGGCAGAGAGAAGAGGGTTTCCAGAAGGAATGAAAGTAGACGTCGGTTGGCCAAGAGCCGGCCTGAAGTGCATGTGTTCAGTTGGAGCACGTGTGAGGTGGGGAGGGCAGAGAGATGGGCTGTAAGGGTTACTCAGGGCAGACTTCCTGGAGGAGGTGACATTGCAGCTCAGTGTAGAAAGGCAAGCTAGGATTTTCTGAGAGAGCCCTGTGTACATCCAGCGATAGGACCTGTGATTTTGTTCTCTTCCAGGAGCAGTCAAGGTCACTCATAGCCAGCCTAGTTTGGGGCACAGACCACTGACCCAGGAGACGCCGATTCTTACAGAGACTTGGGGTGCTGGGGAAAATGGCACAACAGAGGGCTGCCCGCTGCTCCTTTTCTGAGCTCCCTGAGGGTCCCTTTCTGGCCTCCAGGGCCCTGCCCTTTGGGCCACAGGCTGTCCTCGCGATTTGTGTGGTGTGGTGCCCTCCTCACACCTGCCTTAGGACTGCCTCTTCCTGCTTCTGGCGGCTTGTGTCTCGGGAAGCTCCACCCCTTGGGTCACACCCCTAAAACGCGGCAGCCCTTCTAGGGGCTCTAGATGCCCTGCCATGCAAAGCCTCAGTGGGCTACCAGCTGCCTCTCCAAGTGGCATGGTGCCCGCAGCGAGGGAGCAGCTGCCTCTTCCAGCTGTCTAATTGTGCATCAGATCCACTTGAGCACTAGCTTAACAGATGTTACTCCTCATCCCAA
The DNA here is from genome assembly GCF_029407905.1 of Bubalus kerabau. NCBI lineage: Eukaryota > Metazoa > Chordata > Mammalia > Artiodactyla > Bovidae > Bubalus > Bubalus kerabau. Next base: position 11,945,687 of record NC_073646.1, read on the forward strand.
GCTGTCTTTTCCATGATCTGCCCACCAGTCCAGGATTGGGGTGGGTGAGGAATCACGGGTTGGGTTGGAGGAGTGTTCAGGCCCAGATGGAGGAGCTGGTGGTGTCTGGGCCTCTGAGTCATCTCTGGGGGTCCAGTGATCCCAGAGGACTGGCCCTTTTTTGCTCACTCAGCAGATGTCCTCTGCTCCCTACTACGTGCTGGGCAGACTGGAGACGACAGACAGAAAGGTGGAAGGACACAGTCGTCCGGGCCGTATCCTCCTGGTAATTGGGCCCTCACCTGCACGTTGTTATTCGGTCATTCATTCATTCGTTCATTATTATTTAATGAATATTCATTAAGTGTCTCTCATGGGCTAGGCCCCCTTCTGGGCATTTGGGTAAACAGTGAGCAGAACAAGGATTCCTGCCCTTGTGGAGTTACAGTCCAGCTCGGGGGAGATGGATGACCATCCCCAAGGGTGACCCATACTGTGTGGCCGGTTGGAAGGTGATGGTTGCGATGGAAGAAGAGTCAGGAGTAGAGCAGGCTGAGGGGGCTCAGGAGGGTGGGGACTTCAGACATTTGGGGATGCGCTTCACTGGGAAGGCAATGCTTGAGCACAGATGTGAAAGAGGGGAGGAGTGGTCGTCAGGCGGGAGAATGTTCCAGGCAGAGGGGGCAGCCTGGCACCAGCTGGGGGAGGGGGCGTGCCCGGCGTGTCTCAGGACCATCAAGCAGGTGGTGAGGGCGGGGGTGTGGAGTAGGAGGAGGTGAAGTCACCGAAGCTTCCAGCAGGTCAGATCCTGCAGGGCCCTGTGACCCCGTGGGGAGGTTTTGTGTTTTTGTGTGTGAAGTGGGAAGCCCCTGGAGGGTTCTGAGATGGGGTGTCATCTGACTTAGCATTTTCAGTCACTGCCTTGGCTGCTGTCTGGAGACGAGGGTGGAGCGGGCAAGGGTGGAAGCTGTTGATTGCGCTGAGTTTTGCTTTGGGCAGAGTAGAGGCTTTGTAGGGGGCAGGGGCAACGAGGAGTTGTGGTGTGGATGTGCGGAGTCTGAGATGCGTGGGCATCTGGAGGGAGACAGGCGGGAGGTATGCATCCTGGGAGTTTAGAGGAGATGCCAGGGCTGCTACAGACTTGGAAGGTTTGGACATTCAAGGCATTTAGACCCCAAGACTGGAGGAGGTGCCCCAAGAGGGCATGTGTAGATGGACCACGCCCCAGGGCCTCCCCCTACGAAGAGGATGCAGGAGACAAGGAGGCGCCAGCAAAGGAGATGGAGAGGGAGTGTCCGAGGAGGAAGGGGGGACCCGAGGGAGTGTGGGGTCCTGGAAGCTAAACGGAGAGCCTGCTTGAAGGACGGTGAGCAGCTGTGCCAGGGGCTGCTGGTGGGCCAAACAGGAGGGGGCAGGTGGGCTTTGGGATCATTGAGGGGTGAGCATTTGGGGTGATGTTGACAGCAGATCGGTAGACTTGTGTGATTAGAGGATGTTGAAGAGAGAACAGAAGAAGAGGAACTGGGTCCAGCGGGTGGAGACAGGGCTTCCCAAGAGGCTCAGTGGTAAAGAATCTGCCTGCTATGCAGGAGATGCGGGTTCGATCCCTGGGTCAGAAAGATCCCCTGGAGGAGGAAATGGCAACCCACTCCAGTATCCTTGCCTGGAGAATCCTATGGACGGAGGAGCCTGGTGGGGTCACATGGGGAGTCCATGGGGTCACAGAGAGTCAGATACGACTGAGCCTGAAGTGTAGACAGCTCCCTCAAGGAGGATGAGTGCAAAGGAGAGAGAGGAAGCGTGGCAGTGAACGTCAGGGATGTGGATGACACTGACCTTTGGTGGTTTATTTGGCTGCGCTGGGTCTTCCTTGTGGCGTGTAGAATCTTTAGTTGAGACATGTGGGATTTAGTTCGCTGACCAGGGATCGAACCAGGGCCCCCTGTGTTGAGAGCACCGAGTCTCAGCCACTGGACCACCATGGAAGTCCTGAGCGAAGCTTTCTTCCTTTTTTAAGAGAGAACAATCATTCATTCAACAGTTGTTCATGGAGCACCTGCTTTGTGCCAGGCACCGTGCTCCTGTCTGACTTACGTAATTCCCGATATATGTGGGACTTGCATCCACTGGAGTCGCCATGGGAGAGGCAGGTGTGACTGCTGACCTCCACGCTAGCTCCAGTCGTGCGTCGTCACCTGCCACCTTGCCTGCTCCTCTTGGATTTATGGAAGCCGAAAGGGAATGCTTGTCCTTCCTCCCAGACCTCCCGTCTCCCCGCGAGTCCTCGCGGTTGTGACAGTAACGGGTGGTCAGAACCTTAGTTGCTTGGAAACCACACAGATTATCTTTCGGGTCTGGAAGCCATGGATCTCTTTGGGTTTCGGCAGGATTGTGTTCTTTCTGGAAGCCCTAGGGGAGAATCCCATTTCCTTGCTCACTCAGGTGCTAAAGAATTCAGTTGCAGTGGCTTGTAGAGCCAAGGTCTTCATTTCTTTGCCGGCTCTCAGCAGGGGTCGCCCATGGCTCCTATCGGCTTTTCTGCACACGGCTCTGCATCTCAGACCCAGTGGTGGCAGGCTGGGTTCTTCTCACACTTGGACTCTGATTTCCCTTTGCCAGTGTCTCCTGTCTCCCTCTTCTGCCACCTCTCTCTTGGACTTCCAGCCAGAGAACGTTCTCTCCTTTTAAGGACTCATGTGATCGGATTGGTCACACTCAGGCAATCCAAAATCATCTCCCTCCTCAAGGCCCTAATCCCGTCTACACAATCCCTTTTTCTATCTAAAGGTAATATTTTCATAGCTTCTGGGAATTAGGGCCTGGACATTTAGGGGAGGGAGCCATCCTTCCCACCCACCCATCTCAGGAAATGCCACCAGCTGGCTGCCCAAACCAGACATCTCAGCATCATCCTGTTTCTCTGGATAGTTTGGCTCCCATGTCCAGCCCACCAGGAAGTCCTGTCAGCTCCGAGGTTCTTTCCACGGTGACGGATGGACCACTTCTGACCATCTCACTGAGGCCGGCTTGGGTCAGGCACCACTGTCTCTTGCCTGGACCTTTCCAGTAACTCCTGTCTGGTCTCCTCTCTTCCGGTCTTGCTTCTTTGTAGCCCATTCTTCACACAGAAACCAGGGTGATTTAAAAAGAACAGGAGCTGCTCCCAACAAGCCTGTCACTCAGGGGATTACAGGGCTTTTAGAGCCCTGTGTCGGGAACTGGCTCAAAGACCTACATATATTTCATAGTGTTTTATGATTGCTTTGTCTCTCTATCTTATTAGCTTAGGGGAGGAAGTACTTTCCATCTGCCCTTTTCTCATGGGACTTGTAAGGGGCTGGGAGTCGGTTCCTGAATTTGATGTCTCCCCAGTCAGAGGTGCCAAGTGTGGAAAGAGTGGTTATTTTTTTTCTAATATACAGTCAGACACCCTCGAGGACTTGAAGCCTCCCTTGGGAAATTTCCTTGACTCTCAGCAGGAGGGGGACTCCTGTCTTGTGTCATCATCTGACTGTAATAGTCAAGGACAAAGAGGCTTCCCTAAGCGGACCAGAGCCATCCCATCAGCGCAGAGACAGAGAACTGGATTCAACCCTGCGGCTTGGAACATTCCAGTTCCTTCCCCCAGGTTCCTCCTTGCTGCTCTCTCCTGTCCTGCTTCCTCCCTCCAGCTCGTTTTTGCTTTGGGCTCTTAGAAATAAATAAGGTTTTTTGGGGAAGTTGTCAGAGCTGCAGAACATCTCTGTGGGCTTTTTGAAGTGGCCTCCGGCCTGTCATTTATTAGCATGTTGCTCTAGATACATCAGGATCTCTTTGTCACGTGGGAGAGAAACACTCCAGGTGCTCAGAATGCCGCGTGGTCGTGGCTGGGCCGCCAAGTCCTTCAGTTCCGTCTTTGGGGAGGAGGCAGGGTGGCTCGCTGGCTGGTGCGGGGCCCTTGCTCTTTCTGTCCCCTGCTCCCTTGCCATTCTAACAAGCCCGAATTATGCTGGGAGCCCTGAGGAGCAAGATCGGCCCAGTCCTAGGGCAGAAACCTTGGATGGGGCTGTTCTCCCATCTCCTAGTCTCTGTAAGACATCCTCTCAATGTTTCATGCTCTGGTTCTCAAACATAGCTTGTGAATTGAAATCAAGCCAGTGTTTATTAAAAATGCAGATTCCTGGCCCTTCCCTCGGACCCGCTGAAGTAATTGCTTGGAGTCGAGGCCCAGGAACCTGCTGTTGACATCTTCTCACTCCCACCCCATCCCTCTCCAAGTCATTCTGAAGAGGGGGTGCCTACAGTCCATCCTTAGAGCCATGCTGACCTAGTGGACCTTCCTGCCAGGGTCACCACCATGCCCTTGACCCCCTGCCCTGTGTCCCCGTGTCTACAGCCTCCCCTGCCCCCCGCCCCGCCTCACAAATGCAGCCACGCAGACCTTTGCTCCTCTCTGCCAGCCGCTGCTTTTCTTGCTTTTCTGTCCCCCTAGGAGGCAGCTGCCAGGTTGAGGCTTCTCCGTGATCCCCTTTTTCTTTGCATCATGACCTGACCCCATGGCATTCTTTAGAGATGTGAGCTTTCAACATGATTTCTTTTCTAAAGCAGTCTCTTCTTACCCCTCCAAACATTAGGCTTCCCCGTGACCTTGAGTCTCAGAGATGATGGCTTTTCTTTTCCTGCCTGTGTTCTGGGCAACCCTTGACACTGCTTTCTGGTGGATCCCTGGAGCAGGGAAAGATTTTGAATTTTCAACATTAATTTTGTGTGTGTTTTTTTTTTTTTTTTTAACCCCTTCTGATAAAATCCTCTTTCTTGCCTTCTACAGTGTGGGTTTCCTCCACTGGCTTTGTCCTTTGGGCGTCCAGTGGGGAGGGTCCTCAAGTACTTGCAGGTGTCGCCTGAGGGCTGGACGAGCCGTCCTGTGGAGCCCAGCCTCCTGTCCCTCACAGCAGGGGTGGGGGTGTCCCTGCCCTGTAGCCTGAGGGTCCTGGAGACCCAAGGACTGAGTACATTTCAGCCTCATGCTATCTGTCCACACACTTACTCCAGCCCCACAGTGACTTTGTCATGCTTCCTCTGGAGCTTAGGGTTTAAATAATGAATATTGAAACCAAAATTGACTGGAAAGTCCTCTGCGGGTCCCATTGGTGAGGGTGCTGAGGCCCGTGGAAACGAAGATGTTGTTCAGGGTCACAGGACACTCTGTGCAAGTCTGGGGGTAGGGAGCATGCATCAGCTTTCAGAATTGAAACTGTATCCCCCCCCCTTGACCCACCAGCTCCATCTCAAGGATTCCATCGCAAAGAAAGCTTTACACACATGCAGAGGGAGATGGGTACGAGGCTGCAGAGATGGCGTTGTTCAAATGGGGGATCAGTAAAAGAAGGGTGGGATAGATTGTGGTTCCTTCTGGAAATGCAGCCGCTGTAAAGAAAGAGGTGGGTTTGTCTGTGCCTTGGGGCGTGGTCGCCCTTGCTGGTTGTGGAGGGAAGGGTAACTGTGCCCTGTGTGCTCCTTGGGTTTATAAAGATCAGAACCTGTAAGAGAACATCAGAGGGTGTGCACATCTGTACATACCTGGAAGAATAATCCTGGAATAGTAGTGGGAGGAACGGGATTGGGGAGGAAAGGTGAGCCATGATAGAGGGTGCCCCGGAAAGGTGAGCCCTGGTAGAGGGTGCCCTGCATTTAAAAAATTTTTTTCTATTGAAGTATAGTTGATTTACAGTGTTGTTAATTTCTGTTCATCAATCCAAAGTGATTCTTTGCTGTGCATATATATATATATATAGAGAGAGAGAGAGATTTTTACATTCTTTTTTTGAATATTCTTTTCCATTATGGTTTATCATAGGATACTTTTTTTAACTGGAGGATAATTGCTGTGCAGTGCTGTGTTAGTTTCTGCTGTACAGCAGCGTGCATCAGCTGTCAGTATGCGTATATTCGCTCCCTCTCCAGCCTGCCTCCCACCCCTCTAGGTCATCACAGCCTTGCTCTTTCTACGCTCAATGCTTAGGCGTTTGAATTTTTTACTGAGATATAATCTGCATACCGTACAGTTCACCTGTTTTAAGTGCACAGTTCAGTGTTCCTTAGTGCGTTCACCAAGCTGTGTAACCATTACCATTTTATCACTTCATTCTTGTCACCCTGAAGGAAACCCTGAATCCAGTAAGTCAGTCCCACCCTCTGCTCCCCCAGCCCGCAGCAGCTGTGAAATTACTTCTGTTTCTATGAATTTGCCTATTTCGACATTTCGTGTAGATGGAGTCACAGTCTATGTGTCCTTCTGTATCTGGGTTCTTTTACTTAGTGTCATGTCCTCAAAATTCACCCACTTTGTGGCATCTGTCAGCACTTCATTCTTTTAAAAATATTTAAATATTTCAAATCGTGGTGGCATACATATAACGTGTAACTGGCCATCTTAACTGTTGTGAAATGTACGCTTTGGTGGCAGGAAGTCCATTCACACTGTGTGTAACCATTGCCACCATCTGTCTCCAGAGCTCTCTCCGTCTTTCTAAACCGAAACTGCACCGTTAGACAGATCGGATCAGATTAGTCGCTCAGTCGTGTCCCTCCCCGATTCTCCCGCCCCTCAGCCCCTGGCAGCCACCATTCTCCTTCCCGGCTCTATGACTAAACTTGACTAATCCAAGTGCTTCTTATAAGTGGGTTCACACAGTGTCTGTCCTTTAGTGATGGACTTACTTCACTTAGCACAGTGTCTTAAGGTTCATCTGTGTTGTTGCGTGGGTCAGAATCTCTCGCCTTTTCAAGGTCAAATGACTGTACATTATGTACAGATCAGATAGTGTTCATTCGTTCCTTCATCCCTGGACACTTGGATTGCTTTTGCCTTTGGAACCATTGAATACCAGTTTTTTTTTTTTTTTTATACCTTCAGTTCTTTTGGGTTGAATCTTTTAAAACTACAAACTTATGCTCATGGATTGATTTCTAATTTTTAATGAAATGGGGAAAAGAAAATAAGTAGTCACATCCACGATATCAAGGTTTCCTCACTTGTGGTGCTTTCTTCTGGGATGTGGTATCACATGGGGGGAATAAACCAACCTCCCAGAGAAGAGCAAACCCAGTCTGCCTGAGGCTTGCTCAGGCTCTCCCTCTGGAATCAAGATTCCCATCCATCTCTGCCAGGCCAGAACTCCCACGTTGGAGCTCGTGGGCAGAGATGCGGCATCATGGTTCAGATCGCAGCCTCAGAATGCAAAGGTGGATGCTTCGTGTCACTGCACGAGAAGTGCTTACCGTCAGGTGAGCGCTTAGCAAGCATCCGGTAAATATTAACCGTTGCTATTCTAGTCTCATCCTCTAGGCAGTTCCCCCAACCCCTGAACAGTTGTATGGGCCAAGTGAGAGGTAGTGTGTACACCCCTTGGAAGGAGTGTGAACTGCACTCTATACGAGAGTCTAGAAATATAATGGATTATCCTATAACTTGTTGGCTGGGTTGAGATTTATTCCTGGTTAACGTCCCTTGATTTCAGTTGTCTGGTGTATGACAGGGGCTTGAACATATTAAGATGGATTATTTTTCCTGCAGTGAACATGTGTTACTTTTATAATTTGAGAAAGTAAACTTGTGGAAGAAACAAAGAGGAGACATAGCCACAGGGTCTGAGAGCCACACTAAAAAATGTGCCTCGGTGGCTCAATCGCATCTCCAGTGAAAGTGGCTGACCGATGTTCTTGATATATTGGTACATTCCGTTTCTAAGTGATGTCGGTCAGCCACCCAGGAAGTATTGAGAATCTAAAATGGACCTCATCGGATTCTGGACTTTTTGTGGGTTCGGAGAAACAGGAGGGAGCTTTTGCCTTTTAGGAGTTTCTAGGGCTTCCCAGCTGACTCAGTGGTAAACAAGCCACCTGCCAATGCAGGAAACCCAGGTTTGATCTCTGTGTCGGGAAGACTCCTTGGAGGAGGAAATGGCAACCCACTCCAGTATTCTTGCCTGGGAAATCCAAATCCCCTGGACAGAGGAGCCTGGCGGGCTGTAGTCCATGGGGTCACAGAAGAGTCGAAGATGACTTAGGGACCAAACAGCAGCAGTCTGGGTATGGTCAACGTCACCGTCTGATGTTCCATTAATCACCCTGACAGCCCCCATCACCATGACCACGTACACAGCGTGTTCTCTGTGCTGGGCCTCTGCTGGTAGCTTTGTCTGTTTTCTCTCTGAATCCTCCACGGTTGCCCTGCAGGATGGGTGTGTTATTACATCCCCTCTTTACCAAGCAGGAGACTGGGCCCAGGGCAGCCGATGGCCTTGCAGAAAGGGGCCGAGCTGATGTTTGAACCCAGGTCCAGCAGACTCTGGCTCTTAAGCCTTTGGCACTGTCGCGTCCGTCTCAGTCTGTTGACACGTTCTTCCTTTCTTTCTGGCCATGCCGCTTGGCTTGTGGGGTCTTAGTTCCCAGCCAGGGATTGAAGCCCGGCCACGGCAGTGAAAGCACAGAGTCCTAACCGTTGGACCACCAGGGAAGTCCCAGCTCATTTCCTTTTTAAAAAAAGTGCACGACATCTGCGCGGGGGATGGCGCAGAGTTCCAGCACTGAGGCAGTCCAGAGAAATCTTCCACGCGGCCTTTTGAAATTTCAGGAGGCTCTTTTTAAAGGCAGGTCGTACGGTGATTTCCCAAGGAAGATTTGATGCCCATGAACCTGAGCTTACAGACAAGCAGTTCCTGCCTCTGATAAGCATGGCACTGCTGCTATAGGGATGAACTGTGGACGTCACACGTCCTTGTTTGGAATAAAATGATTCAGAGGTTTACAGGGAAAACTGATTGTCGTCCACGGCTCTCCACACCCAGGTGACCAGTGTTAGCAGCTCGGGTTGGCCCTGCGTCCTAGACAACCAGGTTCAGATCCAGATCATCCTCCTCCCTCCCCCCTCCATCCCCCCTCCCTCCCACCAAAATGGAACCGCATCACACACATATCTGCTACTAGTGGGATTCTGGACTTAGACATATCTGTGTTTTGAAAGGAACAGCTTTACAAATGGCATTCGGAGCCGTCCGTGTCATCTTGCATCTCTGCTGACAAGCTGGCCCTCGTGGGTCCGTAGAGTGTGGTCGGGTCCAGAGCTCTTTTCGGCAAATGCTTTCGCACCGCTTAGATCGTGGCAAAGAAATCGTTCCGTCTGGCATGCCTCGCTGCCTGTTTTATTCCAGCAACAGAGTGGTTCTCGCTCTGAGACTGGTTTTCACTTTAAGGGGAAGAACACAACTCTCCAGTTTCCATCAGAGCCTCTGCTGGACTGCATCACAGGGGCAGGTGGAAATGTGGTTGGTGACGGGCGTGATGACAGTTCTGGTTGTAGGCAGCAGTCGCCCCCAGCTGTCCCTGTGCACGCGTTATGTATTTAGATGATCCCTCGCAAGAGAGATGCGACGTCTAAACAGGTGAGCAGATGTCTCTGGCAAGACCTGTAGGAGATGGAAACTTCTAGTGAACAGACTTTTGATTTGAAAAAGAAGGCAGGATCTCACTTTATATTTGCCTTAAAAAAAAACTATCCTAGGGATTTCTGTGGTGGTCCAGTGGCCAGGACTCCACACTCGCAAAACAGAGGCCTGCTCAGGCAACCAGATCCTGCGTGCTACAGCTAAAGATCCCACATGTCACAACTAAGACCTGGTGTAGTCAAATAGGTAAATAAATATTAAAAAATTATCATATCTTTAATGCATGAGGCGAGAATGTAAAGTAACTTATATTCTTCTGTTTAGTCCTCACAAGAGGTATTATCCCCTTTTACAGATGGGGAAACTGAGGCTCAAAGCCATGAAGTCATGTGCCTCCTATTTCACTCTGCCTAGTGACAGAGCCAGGGTTTGAATCCAGGGATGCACTTGTGTCTCTGCTTCTAGTATATTTGTCGCTCAGTCGTGTCCATCTCTTTGTGACCCCATGGACTGCTTGGAAGCAGGAAGCCTGCCAGGTTCCTCTGTCCATGAAATTCTCCAGGGAGGAATACTGGAGTGGGTAGCCATGCCCTTTTCCAGGGGATCTTCCTGACCCAGGGATTGAACCTCGGTCTCCTGCATTGCAGACGGATTCTTTGCCGTCTAAGCCACAAGGGAAGCCTTCTCATCCTATATAATTACTCGTCTATTAGAAACAGTATCCCCCTCGATCCCAGAGTTCCTGGTCCTATTCTTGAAGGATACAGATGAGTATGCATCCCTTGGGGCAATGATGTGGGTGTAGATGTCACGTTCTAGGATGTTGTTTAGGTAACATTTTCTTGGCTTGGCTCTCTGTGAGGTGACTAGGTATATATCAGGCTTTTGGAAAATAAGGTTTCAAGTTTCTGGAGGGTTTGAAATTTATAGTTACCCACGAGCAGGCAACCAAATATGCATACATGTGGTGTGTGTGTGCATGCATGTGTGTCTGTGTGTGTGCGTTTGATGCATTCAGGGAGGCAGGTTTCCTCTGGGGTTTTAGCACGTGGCCTGGGAAGTCTATCAGGTGGAAGTTGGTGACATGGTGGCCAGTGGGCTCAGGAGGTAGGGAGGCAGTGTGGTGAGTCTGGGAGAGCTTGGGGCTTTGAAGTCAGGCAGACAGTGGTTTGCAGTACCAAGTACATTGATTGCAGTGCTGTAAAAGAAGCCACACCCCCACTTCCTCAGTGCTGTGCAGGAGATCCTGCATAGTGGTGGTTCAGGCCGGGTACAATATGATAGAAATCATTTGCTCATCAGGCTCCATGAACAGTAGTTTTCCCCCTTTCTGCTGCCTGTAGATGTTCTATGCTGCATCCTGAGACCCCGGCACGGAGGTAGAACCTTCTCTCACTCCAGTCGGGAGCAGCTATTCCTTTTCAGTGCCAGGATCTCTTGTCTGTTTCAGCACCTTTCCCCCCAAGTACTGTGGCTTGGCTTCTCATGGAAACTCCAGGTTGAATCAAGATTTCTCAGTTTGGGGGGCAAGTACTCCCTTCCCCAAGGTTGAAATGGGCTGACTCGGAGCCTGAGTTCATCTGTTCCCCATCCCTGAAAAGCCTGCACACGTTCAGTGGTAACTCAGAAAGCCCCCAAGAGAAGCTGTCCTGAGAGATGCCGGAGACTTGCTGCCCTGGTGACAGCTGGTGCTGTGAGACGGGAGCCGGGCTGTAACCTGGGGTCAGGAGAGGAGCCACCTCCCCTGACCCCAGCCTGTCCTTGACTTTCTGGGCTCACGAACACCTGCTGAACAAAGGTCTGAGCCAGAGACTGGGTGTGTCCCCTCTAGTTACGCTGCTGCCGACGGAGCTGGGGCAGGAGCATGTCAGGGGAGGAACAGAGGCTTGGGTTTCATCCTGAACCTGCCCTTTGGTACCTGTCTGATCTTGGGCTCATCCCATAACGCCTTGGAAACTCATTTTTCTGGGGTTAATAATATCTACCATGTATGTTCACTGTGAGAACAGTACGTAATATATATAGTAACGTGCCCAGCAGAGTGCATGGCAAGGCGGAAGGCGTTGAAGGATGACCCCAGTGGTAACGGCATCTGGACCCCTGGCTGCACACGAATTGAGTGCTTTGCCTGCTTTATGGTGTTTCATCCTGTGACTGTTTGGGAAAAGACCCTGATGTTTGGGAAGGTTGACGGCAAAAGGAGAAGGGGGGTGGCCGAGGATGAGACGGTTAGGTAGAATCACCAACTCAAAGCACATGCATTTGAGCAAACTCCAGGACATAATGAAGGACAGGGAAGCCTGGTGTCCTGCAGTCCATGGGGTCACAAAGAGTCAGACACGACCTAGCAACTGAACAACAAAAACCAGGGTTATTATGAAAGGGCTTCCCTGGTGGCTCAGTGGTAAAGAATGTGCCTGCCAATGCAGGAGACACAGGAAACATGGGTTTGGTCACTGGGTGAGGAAGATCCCCTGGAGGAGGAAATGGCAACCCCCTCCAGTATTCTTGCTGGGATACTCCCACGGATAGAGGAACCTGACGGGCTACAGTCTGTGGGGTCTCAAAGAGTCAGACATGACTGAGAGACTTGCTGTGTGGGCATGTCTAGTGCCTGGTGTGTAATGAATCGTAAGTAGCTAGTTGTTGAGTGAGTGGATGAAACCAGGGTCTCTCTCTGGTGAGTGGTGGAACCAGACTTTGCACTTGGCATCTGTCTGATGGCAGAGCACACAGTGTCGTCTTCACCGTGCCCTCCCCTTGCCGCAGCAGCGAGCGCTCAGAATGGTGGGTGCTGTTGTTATGAAGACTCATTCCTTTGCTGGAGCAAATGTGGGTCCCTGCTGCCTTGTGAGGTCACTGTCACCATGCCCAGGAAGAGTGGTTCTCCTTTGGAGCCTCCAGGTGTCCCCAGTCCCCATCACACCACACCCGGCCTGCGGTCACAGGACCTGGCACACCTCCTCGTGTCCATAAGAATGTTCAAGGGAGCCGTCTCTGAATTTTAAATGGTTCCTTATCCTCTTCCACGGCCTGCACCTCATGCTGTTTGCAGCTGGGGTCATGCTAAGATTGTTCATATTGAAAGGAAAACAGTAATCTTATCATACTGTTTGCCAGGCCGCTCTCCGTGGTAGCCAAAGCTTGGCTTAAAATAATTTAGGCAAAAAACCCCATGTGTTCTCTGGTGCCTTGCCTGCTAGTGAGACCAGCTTAGCATCTGCTTATTTCAGGTGACTTATCACAGATACCTTGGTAGGCTGCAAGGATGCGAAAGACTGTCCTGTTCTCCAAGTGTAAATAACAGTGGTGCTAACAAACCCACAGCCTCTCTAGAACACGAAAGGTAGTTCTGATTAAAGTGAATGTGCTTGTACCAGACACACTTTCCGTGTCTCTCTGGGTGTAGAGAAGGCTTATTATTTTTGCCAGTGTTTTTTCCATTTGGAATCTAACTTGGATAATTATGCCATCAAGGAAATACATACAGGAGAAGACTGCTGACTGCTCAGAGTTTGTACAAGTAAATAAAGTGTAAATTTTCCCATGACTAATGTGGATGTTAAGTAGGTCGCCTGGGTTACGAGGCATTCTGTGCTAGACAGATAACCTAGATAGCTTCAGCTCTGGCACAAACCTCAGCTGGCCAGATTGAGTCCTGTATGGAGGTTTCTGTGAATGGGGCATTTGAAGATGCTTGGTCAACTCCAAAGTGCCAAGTAAGATGAAGCAATTATCACTGTTTTATTTTTATGAAGACCCATTGTGTATGGATGTAGCTTTCAAATTGTGTTTAGCAAATTAAATCCAGCCCTTTCTCCATTTTGCTTTTGGACTTATGTTTTGGCCATTTCGACACTGTATCCCTTATCCCATCCTCCACCCTCTGGCCACCATCCCCCAGGGCTATGTTCTAAGACCCCCAGTGGGTGTCTGAAACTGCGGATAATGCCAGATCCCATATATGCTGTTTTGTCCTGTACTAATAGGCGGGTTGTATATACAGCATTGAATACACTGGACAAAGAGATGGTTCACGTCCTGAGCAGGGCAGGATGGTACAAGATTTCACCATGCTACTCAGCATGGTATGTGATTTAAAACTGAATGTTTATTTCTGGAATTTTCCATTTAATATTTTTGGACCACAATTGACCACAGGTATCTGAAACCATGGAAATTAAATTGCAGATGGGGGCAGACTACTATACAACTTTCTCCTCCATGGTTGAAATATCTAAACACGTGGGTCAGAGTTTCTTTCGGTCCTCTTTGTGCAGCGCTCGAGCAGGGCAGAAGTCACTGTCAGAGTAACTCAAACTGTGGACGGAGATTGTTAATGAAAAAGTTTAGGCTTGAGATGGCATTGCTAGCCAGTGTTTTTAAGTCTTGTATTCTGGAATTCAGAGTGAGCTCTTTTGGACCCAAATTGTTTCTTCCTGGGCTGTTGAGTTGTCTTTCTGTGCCCAGATTTAATAGATCACTCTCAGGAAACAGATATCTTAAAACAGCAACAACAAACATGAAGTGCAATCAGTCACAGAAGTGTGTGTCTGTCGTTCAGATTTGATGTGCAGGATTCAATGCCAGTTACCCTCTCCAAGGTGACTGGTTTGCTGGAGGATGTGCGGAGAGGAGGAAGCGGTGCTGTAAGCTGCTGTTTTTGGCTCTCATATGACTTGATGTTACTCACACTTTTATTGTGCTGCTTTCCTTGAACACCTGCCTGTTCTCTTGCTCCCATGGCAGGTGAAATCTTTTGGGCTAGAAAACACACTGATCAGATGTGATGCTTGTACAAACTTCAACTAAAGGGACAAGTGGCTTCTGGTGCCTCGCCCCAGATTCACCTTGCCAGTAGAGAGGTGGCTCCCCTCACGTTCCTAATATTGATCTGTAGGCTGTAGAGGTACATCTTCTTCCATTCACCTGTTGATGAACACTTAGGCTGTGTCTATGTCTTGGCTATTGTAAATAATGTGCTGCTATGAACACTGGGGTGTATGTATTTTTTTTTTTTTTTCCAAATTAGTGTTTTTATTTTCTTTGGATATATATCCAGGGGTGGCATTGCTGGATCATATGGTAATTCTATTTTTAGCTTTTGGAGGACCCTGCATACTGTTTTCCACAGAAGCTGCACCAGTTTGCTTTCCCTCCAGCATTTATTGTTTGTGGTCTTCTGATGATTAGCGGTTTTGACGGGGGTGATGCCGCATGGTGGTTTTGATTTTTATTTCTGATGATTAACTGTGTTGAGCATCTTTCCATGTGTCTGTTTGCCATCTGTATATCTTTTTTTTTTTAATGTCTATTTAGACCTTCTGACCATTTTAAAATTGGGTTGTTTGTTTTTTAGATATTGAGCTGTGGAGAGCTGTGTATATATTTTGGGTATTAACCCGTTATTGGTTATGTGAAAGTCGCTCAGTTGTGTCTGATTCTTTGTGACTCCATGTACTATACAGTCCATGGAATTCTCCAGGCCAGAATACTGGAGTGGGTAGCCTTTCCCTTCTCCAGGGGATCTTCCCAACCCAGGAATTGAACCCTGGTCTTTTGCATTGTAGGAGGATTCTTTACCAGCTGAGCCACCAGGGAAGCCCAAGAATACTGTAGTGGGTAGCCTATCCCTTCTCCAGCAGATCTTTCCGACCCAGGAATCGAACTGGGGTTTCCTGCATTGCAAGTGGATTCTTTACCAACTGAGCTATCAGGGAAGTCCTGATACAAATAAAAAATTGGTTATGTTATTTGCAAATATTTTCTCCTTTTGGTAGCTTGTCTTTTTTGTTGTAGCTGATGGTTTCCTTTGTTGTTCAAAAGCTTCTAAGTTTAATTAGATCTGTTTGTTTATTTTTTGCTTTGCTTCGTTTGTCTTAGGAACATTGAAAAAATATTGCAGCACTTTATGTTGAACAGTGTTCTGCCTATGTTTTCTTTTAGGAGTTTTGTACTTTCTGATTTTATATTTAGTTCTTTAATCCATTTTGCATTTATTTTTGTACATGGTATGAGAGAATGTTCTAATTTCATTCTTATACATGTATCTGTCCAGTTTTCCCAGCATCACTAGTTGAAAAAACTATCTTTCCCCCATTGTATATTCTTGCCTCCTTTGTTTTAGATTAATTGACCTAAAGTGTGGGTTTATTTCTGGGCTTTCTATTCTGTTCTCTTGATCCTGCTGTCCTTTTTTATGTGAGTACCATACTCTTTTGATTGCTGTAGCTTTGTAGTGTCTGAAATCAAGGGAGTGTGATGCCTCCAGCTCTGTTCTTTCTTAAGATAGTTTTGTTTATTTGGGTCCTTAGAAGTATTTTAGTTCTGTGAAGAATGCCATTGGTATTTTGATAGGGATTGCATTGAATCTGTAGATTGCCTTGAGTGTTATGGTCATTTTAACAATATTAGTTTTTCTGTTCCATGGACACAGTGTATCTTTCTACCTGTTTGTGTTGTCTTCAGTTTCTTCCATAGGTGTTTTATAGTTTTCTGAGTACAGATTTTTTACCCTCTTGGCTAGATTTATTCCTAGGTATTTTATTCTTTTTTATGTGACAGTAAGTGGAATTGTCTTTTAAATTTATCTTTTTTTATGGTTCATTATTAATGTATTGAAGTACAATAGATTTCTGAATATTTTTTTGTATCCTGTAACTTTACTGAGTTCATTAATGAACTCTAGTAGGTTTTTAGTGGTATCTTCTGGATTTTCTATATATAATATCATGTCATCAGCAAACTGTGACAGTGTTACTTCTTCCTTTCCAATTTGGATTCCTTTTATTTCTCTTTCTTGTCTGATTACCATGGCTAGGACTTTCAATGCTATGCTGAACAAAAGTGGTGAGTGGGAATCCTTATTTTATTCTTGATCTTAGATTAAATGCATTCAGCTTTTTATTTGAAAACTAAAGGTTTTTTTCACCAAATAAAATTGAATTTAGTTTTTCAGAGAATTGAGTTTTAGTACAATATGAGCTTTGTCGATAAAAGACCTGATGCTTCCAGCCACCATCTTCCCCCACTTCCCACTGCTCACAAGCAAACGCTTTAAACCATTTTTTAAACAGTTAATTTATTATTTTTGGCTCTGCTGGGTCTACATTGTGGCGAGCAGGCTTTCTGTAGCTGCGGCAAGTGGGGCTCTTGTTCGTCGTAGCTTCTCATCGCAGTGGCTTCTCTTGCTGCGAAGCAGGGCTCTAGGCCCACAGGCTGCAGTGGCTGTGGCCCCCGGGCTCAGCTGCTCTGATGTAGAATCTTTCCAGGCTCGAACCTGTGTTCCTTACCCACAGTTCTTACCCACTGTCCACCAGGGAGTTCCTACTGTAAGCTTTTAAACCCATTCTTTCAGCAGTTACCTTGATAGCTCTGAATAATTTGTCTATTGTTTCTTGTTGGTTTTTTTTTAAGTTGTTCAGTTCAGTTGCTCAGTCGTGTCCGACTCTTTGTGAGCTCATGGACTTCAGCATGCCGGGCTGGCTTCCCTGCCCATCACCAACTCCCAGAGCTTGCTCAGACTCCTGTCCATCGAGTTGGTGATGTCATCCAACTGTCTCATCCTCTATGGTCCCCCTCTCCTCCTGTTTATGGATTTCTTATTGTGGAAGATGAAGGGTAGCATTCTCTGGTCCTTCACACCCTTGAAGTATGTGTGTACACACACACACACACACACACACATGAACACACAGAAACACACACCCTCCAGTTGTCATATAATCTAGCACAGTCACGCAATCATTTTGGTTCAATCAGTAGTCCGTGATTACATTATTACGACTCTGAAAATGCTCTCCACAGCTCAGCCATGAGATACATATATACATGATCAGTATTTTTGGACAACTTTTACATTTCTTCAAAGTTAATGCTTAACTGTTTTGAGTTTAAAAAATTTTTTGGTATTAAGTGTACTTTTCACTAATTCAACTCCAGAGGCTCCCTCAGTTGTATAAATCTCAGTATTTTCAAACACTTGAGGCATCGGCGTCGTCCTGAGATGGTCTCTCCTGGAGTCCTCCGACCTGCAGCTGGAAGCAGCCTGACTCCTCTGTGCACCTGTTCTCTCCAGTTCAGTCCTCGTTTATCGCAGTGCGATTCACATGCTGCACCAGTCACCCCTCACAGTGCACGGTTCACTGCTGCTTGGTACGTTCGTAAGGTTGTCCAAGCATCATTTTCTAGAACAGTTTTATTACCCCAGGAAGAAACCCAAGACTCACGAGCAGTCACTCCCCATCCCTCCTTCCTCCAGACTTCTGGAAACCAGTACCTGCTCTGCACGTTTCATGATGGCATACAGTGTGAGGCCTCTGTGGCTGGCTTTTTTCACTCAGCAGCAAGTTTTCAAGGTACCTCCATATTGTGGCAAGGGTCAGCACTTCATTCCTTTTTAAAGCTAAATAATAATCCATTGGGCTTCCCTTGTGCTCAGCTGGTAAAGAATTCGCCTGCAATGCAGGAGACCTGGGTTCCATCCCTGGGTTGGGAAGACCCCCTGGAGAAGTGAAAGGCTACCCACTCTAGTATTCTGGCCTGGAGAATTCCATGGACTACAGTCCATGGGGTTGCGAAGAGTCAGACAGGACTGAGCGACTTTCACTTTCACACTTTCACACAATGATCCATTGTGTTGGCACACTACACTTTGTTTATCCATTTATCCATGATGGCCCTGTGGGTTTCTTCCACTTTGGTTGTCATGAAGGATTTTCCCACAACTCACTTTTGTGTTGGATCCCCGATATCTTGGCATCTCTGTGTTCCTCATTTTAGATTTCTTCTCTTCTTTGGGTGGGAGATAAAATTTTTGAGACGTTGCTTGTCTGTAAACGTCCTTAGCATTTCTCACATGGTTTGGCTCTGTAGATAACTCTAGGTTGG
The DNA here is from genome assembly GCF_029407905.1 of Bubalus kerabau. Classification (NCBI taxonomy): domain Eukaryota; kingdom Metazoa; phylum Chordata; class Mammalia; order Artiodactyla; family Bovidae; genus Bubalus; species Bubalus kerabau. The sequence continues at coordinate 11,963,980 of NC_073646.1, forward strand.
AAATCATTCCTCTCAGGGTGTTGAAGATAGCCCTTTATTGTTGTCTAGCTTACACTGATGCTGTTTAGAAATCCTTTGCCATTTCTGATTTTTTTTTAAGCATAAACTATTTATTAATTATTATTATTATTTTACTTTACAATATTGTAATGGTTTTGCCATACATCAACATGCATCTGCCACGGGTGTACACGTGCTCCCCATCCCGAACCCCCCTCCCACCTCCCTCCCCATACCATCCCTCTGGGTCATCCCAGTGCACCAGCCCCAAGCTTCGTGTATCCTGCATCGAACCTGGACTGGCGATTCATTTCTTATAAGATATTATACATGTTTTAATGCCATTCTCCCAAATCATCCCACCCTCACTCTCCCACAGAGTCCAAAAGACTGTTCTATACATCTGTGTCTCTTTTGCTGTCTCACATACAGGAAAAAAGACCTAAAGGGCTCAATGTGGGAGGCTTTTCAGGGAAATGGCACAGATCCACCACCCCACCAGGAAATGATCAGGGACAGTTTTTAATCAGTGTTTTAGTGCCCCACTCTTGCATTATCGTTACCATCTTTCTAAATTCCATATATATGCGTTAGTATACTGTGTTGGTGTTTTTCTTTCTGGCTTACTTCACTCTGTATAATATGCTCCGGTTTCATCCACCTCATTAGAACTGATTCAAATGTATTCTTTTTAATGGCTGAGTAATACTCCATTGTGTATATGTACCACAGCTTTCTTATCCATTCATCTGCTGATGGACATCTAGGTTGCTTCCATGTCCTGGCTAATTTTTCATCCTTTGTAAAAATTCTCCTTCCACTCTGGGCACTTACACCCTCTCATCTTCGTCTCTGGTGTTCTGAAACTTCACTGTTAGCTTGTGATCGCCGAGCTTGTCCTCATGGAGCTCTTTCCTACTGAGCTCTTCGACCTCAGCACTCATGTCTGGGACATTTTGGTTCTGGGACATTTCTTGAATTGTGTCTTTGACTTCCTCCTCCTCTATTATTTTGTTTTTTCTTTCTTGAGCTCTTCTCACTTGGTAATTTGTGATTTCCTCTTTTGTTCTCTGTTTTGTCATCCTTTGGCTCTGCTCTCTAGAAGTTTCTTTGCCTTCTGTTCCCTTGTGCCTGGTGTTGCATTTCTGCTGTCATGGTTTTGCTTTCCAAAGGGCTTTCTTACACTCTGTGGGTTTTTTCCAAATATCCTTCTCTTCCATTTCTCAACTTGCTGCTTCTCTTCTCTCTGGGAGTGTGACACATAACTTGTTTTTGAAGTGTTCTTCTTGCTTAATAATTTTCCTTTCCTACAGCTTCATTTCTCTGTTTTTTTATTCTAGTCCCTATCTTTCATTTTAGGGGCTTGCCTTAAATATAAAGTGATTCCTGTCTGCTCACATGCAAGAGTGGGGCACTAAAACACTGATTAAAAACTGTCCCTGATCATTTCCTGGTGGGGTGGTGGGTCTGTGCCATTTCCCTGAAAAGCCTCCCACATTGAGCCCTTCAGGTCTTTTCTCTTTGGCTGGTAGATTCTTAGGATCATGCTATTAGTTCCCTTACCTGGAGATATATGCCTACTCCTCTGGGAGTTGGGTGGGTGGGTGGTGGCTCAGATGGTAAAGATCTGCCTGCAATGTGGAAGACCCAGGTTCAATCCCTGGGTCAGGAAGATCTCCTGGAGAAGGGCATGGCAACCCACCCCAGTATTCTTGCCTAGAGATATCCATGGACAGAGGAGCCTGGTGGGCTATAGTCCATGGGGTGCCAAAGAGTTGGACACGACCGAGTGACTAACACACTGGGAGTTGGGAAGGAGAGAAAAATGGGAGAACTTCAAAAGTTTATTATGTATTATTTTTACCTCTATTGTGAGTAAGATACCCCTACCTTCAATTCAGGCACAGCTACTTTTTTTTTTTTTTCACCTTTTCCAAAGACTAAGCTCTTTCATCATCTGCTAGTTGCTTCTTAAGACCGACTCGTTAATCCCTTCTTTGGACTGTTAGCTGGTGCTCACTCACCCTTACTCCTAGAAGTGTCTCGTTTAGCAGTTTAAACAAGTTGTTCATTTTAATCAGAGTGTATTTTGGAGTTGCCCACTTGCAGCTGAGAATGAAATTTTCTCAGGTCTGTCAAATTATTCACCAGTTGCTGGTCTACTTCTCAGCTTTTAAAATTTTGTTGTGTTTTCTTTCTGATTCTCATTTTCTGTAAGGGTGATGCCTTTAGAAAGACTAAAAAAAAATCAATACTTACTCTTTATTGTGTCTCTGTTGTGATGTCCTTGTTCATTCGCTAAGTCGTGTCTGATCTTTGCAACCCCATGGACTGCAGCACACCAGGCTTCCCTGTCCTTCACCATCTCCCAGAATTTGCTCAAATTCAAGTCCATTGAGTCGGTGATGCCATCTCATTCTCTGTTGCCCCCTTCTCCTCCTGCCTTTAGTCTTTCCCAGCATCAAGGTCTTTTCCAATGCGTCGACTCTGCATCAGGTGGCCAAAGTATTGGAGCTTCAGCATCAGTTCTTCCAAAGAATATTCAGGACTGATTTCCTTTAGAATTGACTGTTTGATCTCCCAGCAGTCCAAGGGACTCTCAAGAGTCTTCTCTAACACAACGGTTCAAAACCATTAATTCTTCAGCGCTCAGCTTTGTTTACAGGTTGACCCTCACATCCATACTTGACTACCTCACATCCATACTTGACTACTGGAGAAACCAGAGCTTTGACTAGACAGACCTTGGTTGGCAAAATAACGTCTGTGTTTTTTAATATGCTCTCTAGTTTTGTCATAGCTTTTCTTCCAAGAAGCAAGCATCTTTTAACTTCATGGCTGCAGTCACCATCTGTAGTGATTTTGGAACCCCTCAAAATAAAGTCTCTCACTGTTCCCATTGTTTCCCACCTACTTCCCATGAAGTGATGGGACCAGATGCCATGATCTTCCTTTTTTGAATGTTGAGTTTTAAGCCAGCTTTTTCAGTCTCCTCTTCCACTTTCATCTAAAGGGCTGTTTAGTTCCTCTTCATCTTCTGCCACAAGGATGCTGTCATCTGCATATCTGAGGTTATTGATATTTCTCCCAGCAAATATCTTGATTCCAGCTTGTGCTTCATCCAGTCCAGCATTTCACATGATGTACTCTGCATATAAGTTAAATAAGCAGGGTGACAATATACAACCTTGATGTACTCCTTTTCTAATTTGGAACCAGTCTGTTTTTCCATGTCCAATTCTAACTGTTGCTTCTTGACCTGCATACAGATTTTTCAGGAGGCAGATCAGGTGGTCTGGTATTCCCGGCTCTTTCAGAATTTTCCAGTTTGTTGTGATCTACACAGTCAAAAGCTTTGGCATAGTCAATAAAGCAGAAATAGATATTTTTCTGGAACTCTGTTGCTTTTTCGATGATCCAGTGGATATTGGCAGTTTGGTCTCTGGTTCCTCTGCGTTTTCTAAAACCAGCTTGAACATCAGGAAGTTCATGGTTCACATATTGCTGAAGCCTGGCTTGAAGAATTTTAAGCATCACTTTACTAGTGTGTGAGATGAGTGCAATTGTGCGGTAGTTTGAGCATTCTTTGGCATTGCCTTTCTTTGGGATTGGAATAATGAAAACTGACCTTTTCCTGTTCTGTGGCCACTGCTGAGTTTTCCAAATTTGCTGGCATATTGAGTGCAGCACTTTGACAGCATCATCTTTTAGGATTTGAAATAGCTCAACTGAAATTCCATCACCTCCACTGGCTGTGTTTGTAGTGATGCTTCCTAAGGCCCACTTGAGTTCGCATTCCAGGATGTCTGAGTCTAGCTGAGTGATCACTCCATCATGGTTATCTAGATCATGAAGATCTTTTTTGTATAGTTCTTCTGTGTATTCTTGCCACCTCTTAATATCTTCTGCTTCTGTTAGGTCCATACCATTTCTGTCCTTTATTGTGCCTATCTCTGCATGAAATTGTTCCCTTGGTATCTCTAATTTTCTGAAAGAGATCTATAGTCTTTCCCATTCTATTGTTTTCCTTGGTTTGTTTGCATTGATCACTTAGGAATGCTCTCTTATCTCTTCTTGCTATTCTTTGGAATTCTGCATTCATATAGGTATATCTTTCCTTTTCTCCTTTGCATTTTGCTTCTCTTCTTTTCTCAGCCATTTGTAAGGCCTCCTCAGGAAACTGTTTTGCCTTTTTGCATTTCTTTTTCTTGGGGATAGTCTTGATCACTGCCTCCTGTACAATGTCATGAACCTCCGTCCGTAGTTCTTCAGGCACTCTGTCTATCAGATCTAATCCCTTGAATCCGTTTGTCACTTCCACCGTATAATCATAAGGGATTTGATTTAGGTCATACCTGAATGGTTTAGTGGTTTTCCCTACTTTCTTCAGTTTAAGCCTGAATTTGGCAATAAGGAGTTCATGATCTGAGCCACAGTCTGCTCCTGGTCTTGTTTTTGCTGACTGTATAGAGTTTCTCTATCTTTGGCTGCAAAGAATGTAATCAATCTGATTTTGGTATTGACCATCTGGTGACGTCCATGTGTAGAGTTTTCTCTTGTGTTGTTGGAAGAGGGTGTTTGCTATGATCAGTGTATTCTCTTGGCAAAAGTCTGTTAGCTTTTGCCCTGCTTCATTTTGTACTCCAATTTCATACTTGCCTGTTACTCTAGATATCTTTTGACTTTCTACTTTTGCATTCCAGTCCTCTATGATGAAAAGGACATTTTTTTTTGGTATTAGTTCTAGAAGGTCTTGTAGGTCCTCATAGAACTGTTCACCTTCAACTTCTTCAGCATTAATGATTGGGGCATAGACTTGGATTACTGTGATATTGAATGGCTTGTCTTGGAAACAAGTAGGGATCATTCTGTCATTTTTGAGATGGTACCCAAGTACTGCATTTCAGACTCTTGTTGACTATGAGAGGTACTCCATTTCTTCTAAGGGATTCTTGCCCACAGTGGTAGATATAATGGTCATCTGAATTAAATTCACCCATTCCGGTCCATTTTAGTTCACTGGTTCCTAAAATGTCGATGTTCAGCCTTGCCATCTCCTGGTTGACCACATCCAGTTTACCTTGACTCATGGACCTAACATTCCAGGTTCCTATGCAATATTGTTCTTTATAGCATTGGACTTTATTGCCATCAGCAGTCACATCCACAGCTGGGCATTGTTTTCGCTTTGCCTCCGTCTCTTCATTCTTTCTGGAGTTATTTGTCCACTTTTCTCCAGTAGCATATCTGGCACCTTTCGACCCGGGGAGTTCACCTTTCAGTGTCGTATCTTTTTGCCTTTTCACACTGTTCATGGGGTTCTCAAGGCAAGAATACTGAAGTGGTTTGCCATCCCGTTCTCCAGTAGACTGTGTTTTGTCAGAACTCTCCACCATGGCCCGTCCATCTTGGGCGGCCCTACACAGCATGGCTCATAGTTTCATTGAGTTAGATGAGGCTGTGATCCATGTGATCAGTTTGATTAGTTTTCCGTGATTGTGGTTTCCATTCTGTTTGCCCTCTGATGGATAATAATGAGGCTTATGGAAGCTTCCTGATGGGAAATCCCTTACGGTTTTATTCTAGCATGTTCTGTATCGTCACTCAGATGCCTGGACCAGCTGCAGCCTGATGGAGGCTCCATGAAGGGCTGAAGGTGGAGCCATGGATCAGTTCAGGCCCAGAAGCCACTCCCATTTTGCTCAATCTTTCCCAGTGTTGACTTCTGCCTGAGTGCCTGACCAGCATCCATGCCTCCCACATCCCAGTGGCTGGAGGACTAGGCGTAGCTTCCTGTTTTGCCTCATTGCCATCTCATCACATTTGATTGGAGCATCCAGGAGTCTCATCTCAGGACACACAGGCCTCTGCATCCCTGATGCTTGTTTTCAGACCCGGCGCGAGTCTACAGTCTTAAATCACTCCACTGGATTTTCTTAACTGCTCATGTGGCCATTTTTCCTACTCTTGTTCTCCTACTTATCTTGGAATTATCTGGCTCTTTTCCAGGTTTTGTCTACTTCTATCATATTTTATCAGTTTCTATTGTAGAAGCAATTTCCATGGGCATCTACTGTGCAGATTTTTTTATTGAAGTCTAGTTGATTTACAGTGTTGTGTTAGCTTCAAGGATATAGCAGAGTAATTCAGTTGTGCATATATATCTTTTCAGATTCTTTTCCATTATAGGTCACTTTAAGATAGAGAGTGTAGCTCCTTGTATTATACGGTAGGCCCTTGTTGTTTTCCTATTTTATATACAGTCATGTATATATGTTAATCCCAAACTCCTGATATAGCCACCACTGAACTACCACCTTTGGTAATCATAAGTTTTTTTTCTTTGTGAATCTATTTTTGTTTTGCTGAGAAGTTCATGTACCTCAGTTTTTTTGGTTCCACATATAAATGATACCCTATGGCATTTGTCTTTCTCTGTATGACTTACTGCACTTAGTATGACAATCTCTGGGTCCATACGTGTTGCTGCAAATGGCATTATTTCAGTCCTTTTTATAGCTGAATAGTATTTCATTTGTATATGTACCCCGTCTTCTTTACCATTCATCTGCCAATGGACATGTAGGTTGCTTCCATGTCCTGGCTGTTGTAAATCATGCTGCTGTCAATTGGGATGCATGTATCCTTTCAAATGAAAAGTTTCCTCTGGGTAGATGCCCAGGGTCTAGAATTGCAGGATCCTATGGTAACTCTATTTTTAGCTCATACAGCTTAATATGGGAAAAACAACCCAATCAAAATGAGCTGAAGACCTAAACAGATAGTTCTCCAAAGAAGATATACAGATGGTCAACAGGCACATGAAAAGAATCAATATCACTACTTATTACAGAAATACAAATCAGAACTACGATGCGTTGTCACCTCACAACAGTAAGAACGGCCATCAGTAAGTCCACCGATCGTGAATGCTGATGATGGTGTGGGAGCATGGGGGCCCTCCTGCACCACAGGTGGGAGCGTAGCTTGTTGCAGGCGTTATGGAGGACAGTGCGACGGTTTCTTACAATACTGAGCTGACTCTTGTGCTGATCTGAGAGCCGTATCTCGTGGAGATGTCTTTGCATTATCATTGTGCACTGGCTTTGGAGTTTTTCCAGAAGCTTCCTTGATTCTAGATGCTGCCTGAGCGGCCCTACTGCCATCTCACTTCATGCTGTAGGCAGGTACTACCTCCCTGAAAAACTTTTTTGTTGAAGAAAAAGAAAATTAACCAACATAGAAGATGCGCATGTAGGCTCTTATATCTTGCCAAAGCATCGTCTGTTTCCCCTGAAATGGAAAGTAGCGACAAGATCGTTCCCTAGACTTCTGTGCATCTATCTCGAGGACAGTTATTCCATTTTTTAAATATAGCTTATCATTCACTTTATTGTACTTGTGTGAAAATGATGCAATGTGGAAGTAGTTAGTAATTGTGATTTTTTTTTTTCTTCTTTAGCAAGAGCTTTCTTTCCAGAGAAGCCATTTGGAAAAGAAGAAAAAAAATTTTTTTCTTCAGAAAAAAATTCTACAGAAAAAAAATTTAATTGAGGGAATTATAGTTGATAAAGTTACTTACGGAAGTCTTTCTTTTCCCAAAAGTTGTCCCAAATCTTTGGAATGTTGATGGAGAAGTTACAGTCCCTGAGCAGAAACCTGGAGAAGTCGCCGAGGAACTCGCAAGCTCCTATGAAAGAAAGCTCATCGAGGTAAGGCTGATGGCGTCGATGTGTATCTCCGACATTGGTTGCCTAGAGGACTTTTCAGACACGGCCCTAGTGTGTTAGACAGATGTTAGCAAAACGACCAGTGGCCACTGCCCCACCACCTCCCCCACCAACAAACAAAACGTAAAATGATTAAACCACATTGTAATTGATATAGAACCCTAAGACGCGGTTCTTTGAAAGGTATCATTTAATGAGAAACCTGTGGTAAGAGAGAAAACACATATCATGTGAAGAATAAGAAAACAATGGTACCCTTGGATTTGGAAAATATTTAAAACAGAAGAGAGTATCACATACAACTTTGTGCTGAGAAATGGGATAATATGGATGCAGTGGACTGCTAGAATCACATGATGCGGTTAGTTTCTGGGTCATCTCTGGCCAGTCTCTCCGACTCTGGGACCTTCCTGGTGGCGTGCGCATTGCTTAGCCAAGAAGGATTCCAGTGGGAAGCCTTCTGGGAGGTTGGTGGGACTTGTGGGCTGGTGTCTTCTCTTTCCTTTTGACCTTTCCTGAATTCTTCTGGTTGGTGGTAGCTTGTTAGTTCCATGTTCCCTCCCAGGACCTCCTGCTTAAGATAACTCATGCAGGTGAGTTACTATGGCACCTGGCCAGGGTGGGTGGTTTTGGTCAGTGGTTCCTCTAACACCTGGAGCGTCTCTGCCACCACCACACCCATCTGTGGACCCTCATTCTGTGGGGTCATGAGACCAGAGTTGGCTGTTGGTGGAAAGCCCAGGTGGAGAGAGGAACAAGCCCCTTACCCTCAGGAGCTGGCGAACTCTGAGTCTCTGGGTGGCAGAGGCTCTCTTCGATCTCTGTATTCTCACTGACCATTTGTTGCCAAGTGGTGACTTTAGCTAAATAGTCCTAGAATGAAAGTATTTGAAATTCTCCTGGGACAGGGACATCTCTGGTTGCTGAATGAATGAAGAGCCATTGAGCTAGGAAGGGTGAAGGGTTCTGGCCAGGGGGAAAGGGCTTGGGAGCTTTTGTCCTGTCAGGGAAACCAGGACAAGGTGTCCACTTGTACGGATGTCGACAGACCCGCTAAGTGTAGAGACCAGTGTTCGTGTCCCCGGATTCCTTTGGACTCTGGGCCTGGGGTGGCGATCTAGGGGGCGGACATGCTCACCGGAAGCTCAAACTTGAAAGAGGGTCAGGAGGAAGTAACTGCCTGACCCACTGAGGAAGCACCACGGTCCATTCATGGGCTGGCTGCTCGGTTGGTTGGCTGGTTGATTCAGTGTTCATTGGGTGCCCTCTCCCCACCCCCTGTGACTGTGAGAGGGTCTCACAACCTCCCTGTGTTCCAGCATTGACGGGCAGGAAAGATCTAGGTGTCTGATGTGAAGTTGGTGTTTCACCCCCTGACATCATTGCTCTTGTGGCCTGCGAGAAAGATCAGTGCTGAACTCCTACATCGGAGGGAATGGCAGTCGGGGTAGATTTATCGTGCCAGCCTTAAACCTTCTCCATGTCTTTGTTACCCCTGGGAGAAGAGGAGTCAGTGTCTCTGGTCAGTGAGCTCGATGAGAGGTGAGGTTGGAGTGGAGATGGTCCTCCCATGGCATTCACTACTGTGCATTGATTTTTCATTGTTTTTGTTTGCAAAGTGAGGTCCTGTCAGCCATCTTTCATTTGTGAATAGCCTTCGAGCTGCATTTTATCACAACTTCTGCCAAACCCTCTCTGTTGACCTTAATCAAAGCCCTTTCTTCGTGATGCTCGTCTGTCATTTTATTAATGGGCTGGTTTTTACCAAGAAGAGTTGTAAACACACGTTGGAGTGGAGTAATGAAAGGATGTGGGGGAAGAGTCCACATGTTCTCTTTCCATTTCAAAAGGGCAAAAGAAGCAAAAACATTTTGTTTGAAGTAATATGACTATTTAAAACACCCCAGCAGTTGAATGACTCTCCTCTGATTCATCCCAGTGAAATGGGAGTTCCCGAACCTTCTTTCTCTAGGTGTCTTTCAGAGGATTAAAACCATTCCACCCACCTGCACACGGCTGCACCGAAAGCTCAGAAGCCAGAGCAACACCGTACATAGTGGCTGGTGAGACTCAGGGGCCCCGGACTGGAAGGAGTGTGCAAAGATAGTTCCTGACACCCTGTGATGGTCAACTTTTGAAATCAGGATGGAAGAGAGTCCTGGCAGGCATAGGTTAATCTGGCAGGAGAGAATACTAATATCAAGCATCGTGTAAGAGCCGCGGTAATCCTGGCAGCCTGCTGGCAGCACGCACTTTCAGTTCTGCTTCTGCACTGAGGCGTCACGTCTGCATCCTCGCGGTCTTCAGCCGAGTTCCTTGAGGAAGCCGCTGCCCACTGATGAGATTTTGAGATGTGAAGTAGCTTGTCGGGGGTTCCCCAGCTGATAAGAAGCAGGGCTGAGTTTGAATCCCTCAGGGCGTCTAGCCCCAGGGCCCAGACCCATCTTCCAGCTGTGTAGTAGAAGGCTGGGCTCCCTGAGGAAGAGAGTCTTTAAAGAGAAGGGCTAGGCAGTGGTCCCATTGAACCAGGCGTGGAGGGAGATGAGGGGGTCCCCAGCGGTAGCTGACAGACGTGTGGCCCGTCAGCCATTTGGAACCTGCTGGAGGGGGCTTCGCTCACACCCTCACTTACCACGTGAGGAAGAAACTCGTTCTATCTGCTCTCGTACCAACCTACTTCTGAAGCGACTTGCAGAAGAATGCCTGCTGGGAGCCCCTCTGGCGACCTGTGGCTATTGACTTTTTCAGGGTATATTCATTGCCCAGTTCGGCTCCAGCACACAGTAGGAGCTTTATAAGTATTGAATGGATGACAGCCAGTCACGTGGGTTCAGCTACTCAGGGTCAGGTTCAAAGAGTGGTAGACGGACTTCTCTCACCGCTCAGGGTGAGAGAGGGAGTTGTACAGGGCACGCCTTCCACTCAGAGCATCCTGGTGGAGGGGATTCCATATCTAATAAGAGGAATCAGGGCTCTTTGGAGGAGACGCACATTTTTCTGCTGTCAGTTTTAGGAGGAGTTTTAGCTTGGAGAGTCTGGAGGGGACTTTGAGTGACAGATGGGCGGTACCAACTCATCCAGCACATATTTACTGAGTCCCTCCGGAGTGTCCAGCCTTCAGCTTCCTGTTCTCTACCTTCAGCAGCTTCCCTTCCCCCAGGAGCAGTAGAATTGATAACTCTAGAAAGTGAGCCAACAGAGATGTGAGTCTGAAGCAGAGACGTTCCTCAAATGGCTTCTTTTTCCCTAGACTGTTTTCCTTCATTTTTGACTGCAGAGTCAGTGATGTTTCATCCATGGGAAGCATCTGTATAACCAAGGCTCGTCGGTGTCGGTTACACAGATGAACAAGACACAGTATCTGCCTCTGGGGAAGCTCGCCTGGGTGGGGGGTGAGGAAGACATGTCCATTATGATCATTAAGAAACAGGTTTGAAGGGCCAGAGGTGCAGGCATAGAGTGACACCTGCCTCATGGGCTCCTTGAGCTATGTCTTCGGCAGTTTTGCAGTTTGGGTGTCTACTTGGAGCTTCTCAAATGTTCCTCTCCTTTTCTTTGGGACTGTCAATGATGATGCTCAGAAATTTCTTTTGTCCACTTCCCATCCCTCCTGAAGATCTCAGCCTCAGAGGAAATGGATTTGTTCTCACCAAGGGCTTTGAGGATAAAAGATACTGGACGTGTCCAAGATAGATCTGCTCCAAGATTCTTCTTTAACACTTTCAAATACAGTTCTCTTGGTTTGGACTCATTTCCCACTTTTTCCCTAGCAGTTGCCATCAAGAAAAATGGAGAATGTTGATAGCATTCAGACTTTGGACCCACGTCGCCTCCTATAGCCTGGTGGCTTGGAGAGCACAGGTGTCCTGTGTCAGACTGAGTTCAGCTTGGCCCTCTCACCACCGTGTACCCCTGAGCAGGTCACCTGACCTCTCTACACCTCAGTGTTGCTGTCAGTAAAACTGGGCAGATAATACCTACTGGTCGGGTTGCTTTGAGGATTAAATGTAAAGAATCCACTTCAGTGCCTGGAGTGGATTGGAGTTTCCCTTGTGCTTGCTTCTTGCCTTCTATGCCGACGTTCTTTGGAGAATGGTGGCCCCACCATGTCCTGCCATCTCAGTTGGGGGGTAAACTCTGCCATCCTTTGGCCTGGGGGCAGGCCTGTAAGCTGAGCCATGGCAGTTGGGGCTTTAGCTCCTGAATTGACCAAGAATGGCAAGAATGCTTGAGAGGCCATTTATTCAACAGCCAGGTCCTGATGACTTTCTGTTTGCTCCTATGGGAACTGGCCAGAGCTATTCTGGCTTCATTTCCTTCTCTGGGTCAAGTTCTCCCAATTTCCTGACTGTTGACAGTAATTTCTTTGTAGCTCAGGTTAGAATCTGTCTCTCTTACCTCCAAAGTACCTTAGCTCAGGGGTCCCCGACCTCAGCAATCTAATGCCTGATGATCTGAGGTGGAGCGGATGTAACAATAATAGAAATAAAGTGCACATATAAATAAATGTAATGCACTCGAATCATCCCCAAACCATCGTCACCCCCTGACCGCCAGTCTGTAGAAAAATTATCTTCCGTGAAACCTGCTGGGGCCGCTGCAAGGGTTGGGGGCCGCTGCCTTAGTTGATACGAAGCTTTGAAAGAGTCAGCGATGCACAGATGCCTTTCCCTTCCCTGTCTGTCCGTCCAGGCTCCTCTGTTCTGCCTTCTCCATGCTGTCCTAGGTCTTGCTCACAGCCCGTGCTTCTCCCCTGTCTGCCTGCCTGTGTGCTGTGTACGATGCTGCCAGTCCATCCTCAGCAAACAGATCTTTACTTCGTCCTGTGTGGAAGGACTCAGCTAGCTGTTGATTGATTTTTCAAATTATAGGATACTTATCATTTACTGTGTGAATGTAGTTAGTCCCTGAATTTTTGCTCATGGGTGAAATAAATGTGTATTAGTGACATTTGTTCTCATTATAAAGGCAGAGTTACTATTAATGGAAAAGTAAGCTTAAGCATCAAACTGGTAAAAAATACATTCATAATCACATGCTGTGGATAACTGTGAATGTGATCATCATTTTAATAAAACGGAAGAGTTCCTGAAGCAGCCAGGACCTTGGGAGGAGTTATACCAGCAGGGCTGGCTTCATAAATTGGCACCAGTGGGTTCCAACACTCTTGATGGATCTGAGAGTCATTTTTATACAAACAAAAACAGACTTTTAAATAGAAGCCTGGGTTCTGTGTAAGGGTTCAGAATACCAAACTCTGAGCTGAGATCTCCATTAAACTGTTCCTCAAAATGAAGCATTGGATGTGGGTTTGTTTTTGTGTTTTATTTTTATTTTTTTTTAATTTAAATTTATTTATTTTAATTGGATGCTAATTACTTTACAATATTGTATTGGTTTTGCCATACACGAATCCACCACGGGTGTACACATGCTCCCCATCCTGATCCCCCCTCCTGCCTCCCTCCCCATACCATCCCTCTGGGTCATCCCAGTGCACCAGCCCCAAGCATCCTGTATCCTGCATCGAACCTGGACTGGCAATTCGTTTCATATATGATATTATACATGTTTCAATGCCATTCTCCCAAATCATCCCACCCTCTCCCTCTCCCACAAAGTCCAAAAGACTGTTCTATACATCTGTGTCTCTTTTGCTGTCTCGCATACAGGGTTATCGTTACCATCTTTCTAAATTCCATATATATGCGTTAGTATACTGTATTGGTGTTTTTCTTTCTGGCTTACTTCACTCTGTATAATAGGCTCCAGTTTCATCCACCTCATTAGAACTGATTCAAATGTATTCTTTTTAATGGCTGAGTAATACTCCATTGTGGTTATACGTACCACAGCTTTCTTATCCATTCATCTGCTGATGAACATCTAGGTTGCTTCCATGTTATTGCTATTATAAACAGTGCTGCGATGAACATTGGGGTGTCTCTTTCAATTCTGGTTTCCTTGATGTGTATGCCCAGCAGTGGGATTGCTGGGTCATAAGGCAGTTCTATTTCCAGTTTTTTAAGGAATCTCCACACTGTTCTCTATAGTGGCTGTACTAGTTTGCATTCCCACCAACAGTGTAAGAGGGTTCCCTTTTCTCCACACCCTCTCCAGCATTTATTGCTTGTAGACTTTTGGATCACAGCCATTCTGACTGGCATGAAATGGTACCTCATTGTGGTTTTGATTTGCATTTCTCTGATAATGAGTGATGTTGAGCATCTTTTCATGTGTTTGTTAGCCATCTGTATGTCTTCTTTGGAGAAATGTCTATTTAGTTCTTTGGCCCATTTTTTGATTGGGTCATTTATTTTTCTGGAACTGAGCTTCAGGAGTTGCTTATATATTTTTGAGATTAATTTTTTATCAGTTGCTTCATTTGCTATTATTTTCTCCCATTCTGAAGGCTGTCTTTTCACCTTGCTTATATTTTCCTTTGTTGTGCAGAAGCTTTTGATTTTAATTAGGTCCCATTTGTTTATTTTTCTTTTATTTCCAGTATTCTGGGAGGTGGTTCATAGAGGATCCTGCTGTGATTTATGTCGGAGAGTGTTTTGCCTATGTTCTCCTCTAGCAGTTTTATAGTTTCTGGTCTTACGTTTAGATCTTTAATCCATTTTGAGTTTATTTTTGTGTATGGTGTTAGAAAGTGTTCTAGTTTCATTCTTTTACAAGTGGTTGACCAGTTTTCCCAGCACCGCTTGTTAAAGAGATTGTCTTTTCTCCATTGTGTAGTCTTGACTCCTTTGTCAAAGATAAGGTGTCCATAGGTGTGTGGATTTATCTCTGGGCTTTCTGTTTTGTTCCATTGATCTATATTTCTGTCTTTGTGCCAGTACCATACTGTCTTGATGACTGTGGCTTTGTAGTAGAGCCTGAAGTCAGGCAGGTTGAATCCTCCAGTTCCATTCTTCTGTCTTAAGATTGCTTTGGCTATTCGAGGTTTTTTGTATTTCCATACAAATTGTGAAATTATTTGTTCTAGCTCTGTGAAAAATGCCATTGGTAGCTTGATAGGGATAGCATTGAATCTATAGATTGCTTTGGGTAGTATACTCATTTTCACTATATTGATTCTTCTGATCCATGAACATGTTTTTGTGTTTTAATATTCCATGTTGCTGGGTGGATTGAGACTATGCTCTTACTTTCTAAGAGGAAGAAAGATTGCTTACCCTTCAGAACTGGGTATTGAAGTGCAATTGTTATGTGTGAATGAATACTGGTGAGGAATCCTCCTTTCTGGAGGGCTAGGGATAATTCTCAATAAAGTGTAAATGACTAACAAGGCTAAATTTCCAAGGAATTCTTAAAATCTTTTTATTATAGAAAGGTACCAAAATGGAAGAGTTTCATCAGCCTCCAAACACCCATAATGTGGCTTTGACAGTTGGTATAATAACTCCTGGCCAGTCTTGCTTCATCTCTGTCTCGTCCTACTCTCCAGTTTCTCGTGGTATTTTGAGTTTTCATATCATTCCACTTCTAAGTATTTCAGGCTGTAGCTATAAAAGATGTGCTCAGCTGCTTAGTCATGTCTGACTCTTTGCAATCCAATGGACTGCAGCCTGCCAGTCTCCTCTGTCCATGGGATTCTTCAGGCAAGAATACTGGAGTGGGTTGCCATTTCCTTCTCCAGGGGATCTTCCCAATCCAGGGATTAAACCCGAGGCTCTTGCATCTCCTGCATTGGCAGGAGGATTCATTACCACTAGCACCACCTGGGAAGCCCTATCTGTAAAAGGTGTGTTTGTGTGTGCACGCACTAGTCACTCAGTCATGTCCAACTCTGTGTGACCCTGTGGACTATAGCCCACCAGGCTCCTCTGTCCATGGCATTCTCCAGGCAAGAATACTGGAGTGGGTTGCCTTTCCCTTCTCCAGGGGATCTTCCCAACCCAGGGATAGAACACGGGTTTCCTGCCTTGCAGGCAGATTCTTTATAATCTGAGCCACCAGGAAAGCCCTAATATGCTAGAGCGGCTCACAGAACTCATACATTTTACTCACTAGATATCTGGTTTATTGTAGAACAGTGTAAATTAGAAACAGCTGGATGGAAGAGACATGTAGGACAAGATATGCAGAAAGAGAATAGGGCATCCATGCCCTCTCCAGCCACTCTGCTCTCCCCAGACCCATGTGTCCACCACCCTGGAAGCTTTCAGAACCCTGTCCTCTCCATTAAAAACAGAAGATTCATTACAGAGCAGGAGTGATGAAATCATTGACCATGGATGACTGACTCAACCTCCGGCCCCTCTCCCCTCGCTGGAGCCAGGAGGTAGGACAAGAAGTTCTAACCCTGTAATCATGGGGTTGGTTCTTCTGGCTCCCAGCCCCCATCATTAGGTGATTCTGAAAGTCACCTCATTGACATAACAAAAGATGCCTTTCTAAGGCGTTCTGAGTGTTCTTTCTAAGTGTTTATTTTCAACACTTAAGAAATTCTACGGGTTTTGGGAACTGAGAACTGTGGCCCAAGACCAAATGTATATTTTGTATGTATGTTCGGTCATGAAGTTGTATCCAGCTCTCTGCAACCCCATGAACTGCAGCACACCAGGCTTCCCTGTCCTTCACTATTTCCCAAAGTTTACTCAGATCCATGTCTGTTGAGTCAGTGATGCTATCTGACCGTCGCATCCTCTGCCGCCCACTCCTCCTCCTATTTCTTATGAGTAACAGTATTGCAGGGCCTCTAGCTTTCTGTTCACCCTCTTCACTTTGCTGAGGAAGGAACCTTAGCACCTGATTCATGGGAGATGCTAAGCCCAGGCCTTCCTCCCCTTTGCTTGGCTTTCTACATTAGTTCCAGTTAATATCAGCCACAGCCCTGTCTCCAGGACAGCTGCATTGACCCTTGGATATGAAGCAGGTTGGAGAGAAGGAGATGTGGTTTCGAGGCTCTCCCTGTGCCCTTGTGCACGAATGAACTAGTTCCGTGATAAAGGTCATAGGCAGTCCGTTTTTTCAAAGTACTTATTTTGTTTTGTTTTGTTTTTTTGTTTTTTTAAAAAGAACTCTATCTTTTAAAATTGAAGTATAGTTCATTTGCAATATCTTGTTAATTTTAGGTGTATAGCATAGCGATTCAGTTATACATACAGGTGTGTATGTATATGTGTGTGTGTGAATATATGTATATATACGTGTTCTTTCTTCTTCAGTTTCTCTTCCCTTATTTAAAATGTATTTTTATTATGGAAACTTCGAATATCAGAATAGACAGAAGAGCATAATGAGCCTTTAGGTGCGCACCGCAGCCCAGCTGCCTTGGTGGCCGTCGCAGCCAGTCTGGCCGTGTCCGTGCCCCCTTCCCCAGCTGCTCTTCGGTGCACTGAGGCTCATCCAAGCCACGGTGTTGTTTTCCTCCCAAAGTATTTGGGAAATTGTCTCCAATAAACATAAGGGCCCTTCTACTTTTTAAAAGAAAAAAGAAAGTCCTATGATATCACTCCTAAAAATTAGCAGTAATGTCTTAACATTATCAAATATCTGGTGAGTATTCAAATTTTCAAACAAACACTTGAATAGGGTTCCAAACGGGGTCCGTCCACACATTGTAGGCTGTTAATACACTGCTTCAGCCTCCTTGAGTCTACAGATTTCCCAACTGTTTTTTCTCTCATTCCCTGCTTTTTTTTAAAATTGATTTTATTTATTTTTATTTTACGTTGGCTGCCATGGGTCTTCGTTGTGATGCGTAGTTGGAGCACGCAGGTTTAGTTGCTCTGCGCATCTGGGGTCTTAGTTCCCCAACCAAGGAGCCAACCCGCACCCCCTGCTCTAAAAGGCAAATTCTCAACCACTGGACCACCAGGGAAGGCCCCTCTCCATTTAATCTTTAGTTGAAGTTTATTCGTGGAAGAAATTAGATTGTTGGTCCTGGAGAATTTCTCGCCCCAGTGTCTTGTGAGGGTCTGTTATGTGCCTGGTACTCTGTGACCTCTCTTAGGCTTTTGGTGGCATTTTCTTAGAGAAAAGCAAGCCCCGACATCGGCGACAGTGATGGTAAGAGCAGTCAGCCTAAGTTGAGGGCTTGTTCTCTTCTTCGGCCCTGTGCTCACTGTGTCATGTTGGACTGTCTGATCTAATGTTTGCTGCGTCTTTTGTTGTTGTTGTTCAGTCACTGAGTGGTGTCCGACTCTTTGCGATCCCATGGACTGCAGCACGCCAGGCTTCCCTGTCCTTCACTCTCTCCTGGAGTTTGCTCAGACTCATGCCCGTTGAGTCAGTGATGCCATCCAACCATCTGTCATCCTCTGTCACCCCCTTCTCCTCCTGCCCTCAACCTTTCCCAGCATCAGGGTCTTTTCCAGTGAGTCGACTCTTTGCATCAGGTGGCCAAAGTCTTGGAGCTTCAGATTCAGTCCTTCCAATGAATATTCAGGGTTATTTCCTTTAGTATTGATGGCTTGCATCTCCTTGCAGTCCAAGGGACTCTCAAGAGTCTTCTCCAACACCACAGATCGAAAGTGTCAATTCTTCATGCTCAGCCTCCTTTATGGTCCAACTTTCACATCTGTACATGACTACTGGAAAACTATAGCTGTGTCTTTACAGATGAGGAAACTGAGGCATGGAGATGACAAGCCACCTGCCCACGGTCACCAGGCTTCACATATTGAATGAGGTTATGGCCTTGGCTGTCTGACTCCAGAGTTAGTGCTCTTTGTATCCTGTTGGCTAGAAGCAGGAACCAGGCCTTCCTAGCTGGCTGGTTCAACTTTTCACTCTAAGGGGGATGACGGCGATGAAAGCATTGCCCAGCATGCTAGCTCTGAGCTTGTCAAGCCTGAGGGACTTAATGAAGGGATGAGGAGGGATAATAGGAAGAAATTGTGGCTGATATAGTCACTGCTGAAAGCCCAAGCGCTGGCTTAGATGGCCTCTTCTGATGCCTCTTTTGCTCGTCATATGTCCCCAACCGTTCCTGTGCTCAGGCGACCCTCCAGGGTAGCAGAGGGGAAGGTTCCACTTGGGGCAGCATGCCCTTCTTGCCGAGTGGGACCTCTTTATTTTTTGCAGGTCCCCTGGCCCTTCATCACTCAGTGCAGTTGGCCAGGGGTGTTGAACGGGGACAGCCGGGCTCCTGTGTGGACACGCCCACATCCCAGCCTTGTTAGCTCTCTCACATCCCTGCCCATCTCCTGGTCCATCATCTCCTGGTCCCTCTCGTGGATCTTTGGATTTCTCTTCTCCATCTCATGGTGTGGCCCCCGCCCTCCATGGATGATGATACCATAGGCCCTGTTTTTGCTTGGTGTATCCACCCTGGGATTTCTCTTTGGCTCCTTTCCTGCTACAGCCTCGTTTCTGGTGGCGTCTCTGGAGCCCGCAGCACTTGAGACGGAACAGATGAAGCTCCTTAGAGAGACACTTGGAAAATGATCTGCTACTCCTTTTTGGGCAAGGGATAAAAATACTTGTAATTATGGTGGCTGGTTTTCAGCTTTTCAGACCCACACTATTTTGGGTCTGTTTTATATTTGCTTTCCCTCTTGAGGTGGGAAGTGGCTTCATGAAGCTGCCTCCTGGGGAGGAGTTGTGTGGTCTGCGTGGAGGGGTGCAGGAAGCACTGTGCTGTCAGGGTCGGGCTCCGTGTGGAGGAAGGGGCAGGGCTGTCCCGCGTGGACCCGCCCACCAGGAGCATCTAGGGGGTGTCCTCAACAGTGGGGAGCCACGGGGGGGTGGGGGGGTGGGGGCAGGCAGATGCTGAGTTGTGGGGAGGGAGGTGGTGAGTTTAATGCACGTGGACGGAATAATGAAAAACTACCCCAGGGCTATCTCCCAGCTTAAAATTCCAGTGGCTCCTCTTTGGCCTTTGAGTTGCTTAAATGTAGTCCCCACTCCCTTTTTAAGACGTTTTATTTTATATTGGACTACAGCAGATTGACAATGTTGTGATAGTTTCAGGTGGACAGCAAAGGGACTCAGCCATACATATACAGGGATCCATTTTCCCCCCAGACTTCCTCCCATCCAGGCTGCCACATAACATTGGGCAGAGTGTCTTGTGCTAATACAGCAGGTCTTTGTTGGTTATATAGTTTAAATATAGCAGAGTATACACGTTGATCTCAAACTCCCTAACTATCTTTGCCCCTGGGTAAATGTAAGTTTGTTCTCCGTCAGAAACATCTCTTTCATAAGTTCATTTGTACCATTTCTTTTTAGATTCCACATATAAGGGATGCCATCTGATATTTCTCCTTCTCTGACTTAACTTCACTCAGTATAACAATCTCTAGGTCCATCCAGGTTGCGGTATATGGCATTATTTCTTTCTTTTTAATGGCTGAGTAATATTCCATTATATGTATGTTTATATATGTATACATATGCACATACATGCCACATCTGCTTTATCCAGTCCTGTCAGTGGACACTTAGCTTGCTTTCGTGTCTTGGCTGCTGTAAACCGTGCTGCAGTGAGCACTGGTGTAGCCCCTTCCCGTATGTTGCTGGGAGACGCTGTGTGCCATGGCTCCTGCCTCCCCCTTTGCCCATATTTCCCAGCTCACCGTGAGCTGGTGTCCGTGTCCACATGCACGTGGCCTCACTCATCTTTGGACCTTGCCACCTGTTGGTTTCTTACCTGGAACCCTGTTCTTTCTCCTTATTCCCTCCCTTCCCCGTTTTCCTGGACTGACCTCTGAGCTTTCAGAGCTCACCTAGAGGCCGCCCCCAGCCACCCTCTGCACTCCCAAAGGCCGAGCTGCTTTCGCCAGGTGTCCTGCTTCTCCTGCCCTCTTCACCCCCCCTCCCCCGCCGCCCCGCGTCTCCACTCCTCGTCCTGACTGTGCCGGGTGTGTGTGCTGTCTCGTCTGTGCTTGTTTCCCTCATTTCTTCCCCTGCCTCTCACTGTGCCGTGGGTTCCGCCGTGGCAGCTCCTGCATCGTCCTGTTCACTCTTGTGGTCCCGGCGTCTCCCGTGATCCCTGGCACCTGGCTGGTGCTGATGTAATTTCAGAGTCTTTTGTCTACAGGTGACAGACAGCATGGCTGATCCCGTGGTGGCAGAGACTGTGCTGTGTGTTCATCAAGCTTGTCTCACTTCGCTCTCCCTGGATGAGCAGGGCTGGTCCATTTCCCAGTCTCCCTTAGGTTAGACTGGGGCCATGGGACTCGTTCTGGCCAGTGGGCTCTGAGTAGAAGTGATGAGTGCCCTCCAAGGCTGAAGCAGAGAAAGCTGGTATGAATTCCCTTTGTTCTCATTGTCCTTGCTGTGATGGTCCTGGGAGCCATGTGCTCCCTGTGGTGTAGCTACGGGGTGATGCTCACCTGCATCCCTGCATCACTGCCTGGAAGGGATTGGCCCCATCATGCTGCCAGGCCTGCTGCAGACTTGGGGAGAGCAGGAATAGACCATTATCTGTGCAGCTGTTAAAGTATCAGGGTTTGCTTGTTATTACAGCAGAGCATAGCCTACCCTGATTCTGCCTAGAAGGAGAATTTCTTGATTGAAGGGAGAGTTTGGCTTTAGGTGTGGCTGAATCTTGGCATATTGGAAGATGCCAGGCTCTGTTACGAGGCTCCTGTCTCTGTCTGTCTGTCTCTCTTCCTGACCTCTACCATGTCTGGGTTAATATCATTTTGGTGGGTTTATCCCCCTCCTGGTCACAGCTGGCTGTGATAACCCCTGGGTGGATAGTTCTTCCAGGTTCACATTTCAGGGGAAAAAGAAAGAGTCTCTTTCTTGATTTCTGGGGAAAGCCTTGAGTTCCTTCTGATAGAGCAAGCTTAGCTTCCCGCTCCCTCTTCAACCAATGGCAGGGTACCTCTCATGTGCCAAGGCCAAGGGAAGAGCCCAGTTCAGACATGAGAATGAAGGCTGGGGTGTGCGGTGGATCCTCAGTGAACACTGAGCCTGTTGCTAGACAGGAAATAGGCACCAAAGGCGCAGGTGACCAAGATCTGCTTCAGTGCTCAGTGAACATTTAAATGTGTGCATGAACGAATGAATGAATGAGTGCCAGATTAGTGCATACATTGATGACGACTCACCCTCTTCTCCTGCTCCAGGGGGCTTGCAACCTGGCAGGGGAGTCGGCATCATAAAGGAGTAGTCAATAGTAGCAATTGATCAGGAAATCAAAAAAAGTCACACAGGAAAGGAGGGAATTCATCAGAACTGGTCATAGAGGGGCATGGCTCAGGGTGTCTCAGAGACAGTATCATGGAACCATTCATTTCTAAGTTGGGTTCTGAAGGTAGAAAAGGAGTTTGCCAGAAAGATAAGGAAGGACAGGGCAATCCGGGTTGCAGGCACAGCATGAGCAAAGGCTTGACCAAGTTCTCAGGAGGCGATTAACTGATACAGAATAGAGTGAGACGGAGGCAGGCATCTTCAGGTTTTCTTTTTATCAGCACTTTCCATTTTTCATTCCTCTTAGAGTCTTTTCCTCTTCAGGTGCTACGGTTAATGTTTATTTTTCTGCACTCTGTACAGTGGGGCAGCTGTATCTTTCCTTTGCCTTCTCCTGCCCACCTGATTTTCCCTGACACCAGGACACGTGGACTGCCACACATCCCATCCCCTCTCTGCCCTCAGCCTCTGGATAGAAATTCCTTTCTAAAGTCCAGCCAGTCATCTCTGACGTTCTCAAGAAGATGTAGTTTTGTGGGTCAAGCCGGTGGTGCTGAGAGACTTGTTTCTCTGCAGTTGGGTCCTCAGGAAAGTACCTGAAGGCTTCCAGCATGAAGATTTGTATTAATAGCAGTTTTCTTGGGTGTGATTGGGACATATCCTGTGAAAACATTGCCTGAGGGTGTCCATCATTTTAGAGGTGGCACTTCTCCAGACCTGGGACTTTGCCTCCAAATAGCTTGATGCTCTTGCTTGTTTTATTTAAAGGATCTAAAACTTTCCATCACCTGTCTGTCTTCTTGCACCTAGAGGCCAACGCATAGCACAGTGGCTCTGGTGATAGGCTTGCAAAAGCCAAGGTTCGACCAATGCTGTCCAAGCTTGTATGTGAACATTGCTGCTACCATCTATCTGAACAACTTTCTTATGTGGAATAAGTCAGTTACGCCCAAAGTGGTTCACTCACCTGGAAGTGAATGAATGATTACTAAGTACAAAATAATTCAGTTGATACCATTTAATAAGTGCCTGTGTGTGTGTTCAGATGCCAAGTTGTATCCAACTCTTTGCAACCCAATGGAGCGTGGTACACCAGGCCTCCCTGTCCCTTACCATCTCCCGGAGTCTGCCCAAATTCATGTCTATTGAATTGGTGATGCCATCCAACCATGTCATCCTCTGTCACCCCCTTCTCCTCCTGCCCTCAATCCTTCCCAGCATCAGGGTCTTTCCCAGTGAGTCAAATGTTCACATCCAGTGCCTGCTGCTGCTAAGTCGCTTCAGTCGTGTGCGACTCTGTGCGACCCCATAGACGGCAGCCCACCAGGCTCCCCCGTCCCTGGGATTCTCCAGGAAAGAACACTGACTGGAATGGGTTGCCATTTCCTTCTCCAATGCATGAAAGTGAAAAGTGAAAGTGAAGTCGCTCAGCCGTGTCCGACTCATAGAAACCACATGGACTGCAGCCTACCAGGCTCCTCTGTCCATGGGGTTTGCCCGGCAAGAGCACTGGAGTGGGGTGCCATTGCTTTCTCCGATTCAGTGCCTACTATGTGTCAAAAACTAGACAGGGGCATCACATGCATCCTCTCAAATACTTTTTACCAAGAGATCAGAAACTGGGCTCAGAAAGGGTGAGTCAAATATCCTAAGTCACACAGCAGAGAAGTGGTAGAATAGTTTTGTTTTTGTTTTTGTTTTCCAGTTGAGGTTTAGTTACAGTGTAGTTTATATATATATAAACTACACTGTAGTGAGGCATGGGGAAGTGGCTAATGTTTTAGGTCACTATATATATATATATATTGTTTGTTTGCCTTACATTAGGTTATTACAAGATATTGAGTTTAGTTCCCTGTCCTCTACATTAGGCCCTTGTTGTCTTCCTCTTTTATATATACTAATATGTATATGTTGATCCCACACGTCTGATTTCTCTCTCCCCACCACCCGCTCCTCTTCCTCTGTGGCTCAGATGGTAAAGAATTTGCCTTCAATGTGAGAGACCCAGGTTTGATCCCTGGGTCGGGAAGATCCCCTGGAGAAGGGAATGGCTACCCACTCCAGTATTCTTGCCTGGAGAATCCCATGGACGGAGGACCCTGGTGGGGCTACAGTCCACAGGGTTGCAAAAAGTCAGACACGACTGAGTGATTAACACTTTTACTTCACTTTCACCACCCCCTGCAGAATTGGTTTTTTTTTTTGAGCCCGTTCCGATGGCAGCAAGGGCTGAGATCCCGCCACCTCCCCATTCAGCCGGTGCCTTCATGTACAGAGATGTTACTGTGAGAAGTGTCGGCGCTCTGTGGAGGTTAAGCACATGGTCTCTATTTCCTGGCACATTTTATGAGGGTCTTCTAGTGGAATACTCTTCCAAAGCTTGAAATAGACTCGAAGTTGGACTCAAAGCCACTTTGGGATTTTGACCCTTCTCCCGGCTCCTGGTGGTGGAAATTAATCAAATGAATTATGTAGCCCAGCTAATAACTTGCCTTGATCCAATGACTGTGTAGAAAGAATGAGTTGAACGGTTTTTATTTAATCCACTTTGGGGGCACATTTGAGTGGATTGAAAAATCAAAAGCACAAAGAATCCTTTGTGTCAATTAATGGTGAACCATTCTGTTCTTGGGGGCAGGTGTCTTTCTTAGTGATGGTTCAGATCCTTTCAAGCTGCCTGGCTTAACGTCTGTTCTGTGCTTGTAGGAGCCAGGCATTTTTCTGAGCACTTTATCTCACTTGATCCTAAGTGGTCTTAACTCTTATCTCTGTTTTTTAGAGGAGAAAGGTGAGGCATGCGGAAGTGGCTAATGTTTTAGGTCACATAGGTAACTGGTGGGAGAGCTGGGGGTGAAATTCCAGGCCCAGAGCTCGTAACTGCTCCCTGCTGAAAAGCACCTTGAATCTGAACTAAAGGAGCTGGCAGAGGTGGTTTATCTCATCGTTGGCCAGAGTGTGAGGGTCCCAGTGTTGGCCCTAGCTATGTTACCCGGCCCTGCTACCCAGCCTCTGGGACTTGCCCTCATCTGTAGCCTGGGAATGTTGATTCTGATGTTTACAGATTAGTCACGGCATCATTTGCACTGCTTCCTACGAGGGGAGCGACAGTGACACTCCTGATGAACAACCCACGCGCCCCAGGGCCGAGACGGGCTGGAAAGAGCACGCAGGGAGGGAGGCTGAGTCGTTTTGGTTTCCAAGGACAAAAGGACAAGCCCCTTCACCCAAGGTCAGGGAAGTCCGTGGTCATCACTCCATTCCTGTTTGTGTAGGAACCTGGGCAGCCGTGGCCTCCTGCTGCCTTGGCAACTGCAGAAAGCATGTTTTCTGATGACTGGGCGTGGCTTCTTGCCCTGATCCTCTTCTAGGAAGTGAGTCCATGCTTCCTGTCTGGGCCAGCCCAGGTCCTTCCACAGCCTGTCTCCCCAGGCTGGCTCCTCGCCTCCTGTGGCTTGCTGTCACAGGGCTGAGGACAGCTTCTTCCACCACTGGAGCTGCTCTGGACCACGCTGGGTCTAGACCACTGCTCCCAGTGCTGTTGGAGCCCCAGGGAGAAGATGTCTCTGCATCCTCCCCTTCTTGGTTCTCCGTGCCGCCTGTCCTGGCATTGACCTGACCAGGATGAGGAGCAGTGGGATCATCGGTCCTCTTTAGGGAACCCCACACCCCACCACAAGGCAGTGTAGTCTGCCTCCTGCCTCCCTTGGAATTTACTGTGATGCTTTCTGGTTTTTGTGCGGTTTTTTTGGCCATGCCGATAAGGGAGAGATCTTAGTTCCCCAGCCAGGAATTGAATCCACCCCCAAGCCCCCACTCGACCCCCCCTCAAGGAGATCAAACCAGTCAATCCTAAAGGAAATCAATCCTGAATGTTCATTAGAAAGATTGAAGCTGAAGCTCCAATACTTTGGCCACCTGATGAGAAGAGCTGACTCATTGGACAAGACCCTGATGCTGGGAAAGATTGAAGGCAAGAGGAGAAGAGGGCAACAGAGCATAAGATGGTTGGATGGCATCAGTGACTCCATGGACATGAATTTGAGCAAGCTCTGGGAGATGGTGAAGGACAGGGAAGCCTTCAGTTTAGTGACGGAACAACATCAGCCCCCACAGTGGAAGCACAGAGTATTAACCATCGGACCGCCAGGGAGGCCCAGGTGTGACACTCAGGACAGTCCTCACTCATACTGTCCGGAGGGGCTGCCAGAGTCCCTAGCCCTCCCTCCCCCTCCTCCCCGTCTCAGAACTTTTGCTGGCTGAGTTGCCGACAGCTCTCTGCGTTTTGTTTATCAGAAAGCAACTCTGTCTCACAGCATCCTTCATGGCAAATTTTTTTCGCCATCAGCATCCTGCTTTTTCTGCTGCTTCCGTTGACGCAGGTACACTTTACCTCTGTACCCGGCGAAACTGAGACCTGAGTACACCCTGCCTTCTCGACGTGACTCACAGGCTCCATTTCCGTACCAAAAACCCAGCTTCTCCAGGGCAAGCTGTCAGCCTCCTTTACACAGTGACAGGTTCCTCTTAAAAGTTTCTTTCTCCTTCACAGAACCTTTAGAATACCCTGATCCAACTTCTCTGGGTCATACAGACAGCTCTGTGGCATGCTTAGGGCAAAGAATATGACTTTTTTAGCAGAGGAGATCGAAATTGGGTTCTCTTGATTCTTTTTCCCTCCTCGCCCTCCAGGTGGTTTTAAAAAAAAAGATCCATTTTTAACAGTGTAAAGAGAGAGAAGGCAGGCCAGTCTTCCAAAAACTTGGAAATTCTTTTTTCCTACAAAGATCAGCTTCTGTGCCCCAGCTCTTTCATTTCCAGGTGCCTGAGATGAATGCTTCTGAAAATGAATCTTCTAAATTCCGTAATTCTCCTCTAAATGAAATATGTAACAACCCAGTTCCTACCATGTAGAAATTATTTTCCTTTTGTGGAGAAAACTGGATTTAAATGCCAAAAATATTGCCTTTTTTGTCTTCTTGAAAAATCTTTTTTGCTTTGGTAGTTAAGAGCTTTTAAAATTAATGGAAAATTCCTCAGCCCTTTGCTGCAACTCAGGAGGAGAGCTGATATCGGTTTCTCTGTAAATAACATAACAACCGCCTTCCTGGTATTTGAGGTTTGAGCTGCTTTGATGGTGTGTACTTTAAAGCAAAGTGGTGGTCAATTTGGATGAAAAGTGATGAAATCAAGTGGATTAAATTGGCCATCAGTTAAAATGCCATTTTGCATCTGAAACTTTGTGTCAACAGCTTTTATATATCTAGGGAAAGAAAAGTAAATTTCTTGCCTTTTTTTTTTTTTTTTTTGACACATCAGAATTATAACTTGCTTTTCTGGTATAAGCACTTCACAGTTTCTCCATCATCGGTCAGCAAATGTCTTTTTATTCCCCCCCATCAAATGATACGTATTTTAGGCATTGTAGATTGTAGAGCACATAGTCTCTGCTGTAGCTACTCACCCCCCCCATTGTTGTGTGCAGGCAGCCTCAGGCAACTCGCAATAAGTAAACAAATGGATGTGGCTGTGTTCCAATAAAACTTTATTTATCAAATCAGGCAGTGGGCCAGATTTGGCCAGCAGGTAAGAATGTGCCAGCCCCTGATCTAGAAGATTCTCCTACTTGATGATGACCGCTGTAGTGGTGAAGAGAGAATCACCGTGCTACCAGCGTCAGCCCCTGTTCCCAGTGCCTATCCTGTGCCAGGCAGAATGCATGTTCATCACTGGTATGAGTATTGCTACTTTGTTGTTGTTCAGCGGCTAAATCGTGTCCAGCTCTTTGCAGTCACATGGACTGCAGCATGCCAGGTTTCCATTGCCTTCACTATCTCCTGGAGCTTGCTCAGACTCATATCCATTGAGTTGGTGATGCCCTCCAACCGTCTCATCCTCTGCCGCCCCCTTCTCCTCCTGCTCTCAGTCTTTCCCAGCATCAGGTTGTTGTCAGTTGTGTTATATCTTCCAAAACAACAGAAGAGTTGTGCTCTTCTGTTGTTTTGGAAGCTTTCTGTTAAGCAGTGCCTTTTTACAAAGCACAGTGGACTATCTTGGCGTCACATCTGAGAGTGAATATGTTTTGAAATCTCACCATGTTCCCAAAGCTTTCCTAATTCAAGAGGGTCCATTCTGGGTTCTTTAGAAGTGTGTGTGTGCGCGCGTGTGTGTGCTAAGTCACTTCTGTCGTGTCCGACTCTTTGCGACCCTATGGACTGTAGCCTGCCAGGCTCCCCTGTCCATGGGATTCTCCAGGCAAGAACACTGGAGTGGGTTGCCATGCCCTTCTCCGGGGGATCTTCCTGACTCAGGGATTGAACCTGCTTCTCTTATGTCACCTGCATTGGCAGGCGGGTTCTTTACCACTAGCACCACCTGGAAAATCCGCTTAAGAAGAGTGGCCATTGCAAATCAAGGTAATTTGATTAGTCACAATCTTGTATCACCAGGAATAAAAGTAACATAGGATCACTGAAAAAAATTACAGACAAGTAAAACTTTAAAAAAAATTCACTTGCAATTCATCCCAGAGACGATCACTGTTGACACTTTAGGATCTGTTAGGACAACATTTTGTTTCCATAATGGACATATAAATATAGATGGTATCTGTCACATTGCTTGTTTTTGACTGGAATGTATAGAGTTTTTCAAACCTGGCATCATACTCTCTGCTGAGTTTTATAACTTTTATCATTGAAGTCAAATTTCTACTCCGGAGGCGTTGTCGGTGGTGGGAGGTTTGGTAGAGCCACTTATAGTACACAGTGTGCCCTGCTCATGGATGGTCAGAGTTTCAACACAACAGCCTTTGAAAGGGTATAAATCTGTCCTCGGTTAGTAGCCCCTTTGTCTTCCCTCTGGGTTTGTATGAGTGAGTACCAAGTCACATGTTGTTCCATCTAAAAGACTCTAGAAGCTCATTTAAAAAAAAGTGATATTCACAAACCCCTGCCTGAAGGTCAGATGGTCTGTCCACTTGGGCCCTTTGACCTTGAGTTAAGCCATTTCATGGCAGGAGCACAGGCAGCGTTAATCGTCTTCCTGCTTGGAGAATCATTCCTTTCCAGTTTACCATGGACCTGTCAGTCTCTGTTGAAGGCTGCAGACCAGCAGCCCACAAGCAGCATCTAGCCCATGGGTGTATTTTCTTTGCACATTTAGAGTTGATGCAATTTTTTATTAAGAATTGCCAGTGTTCTTTTATTTTTTTAAAAATTTGCCTGCACTGAGTCTTAATCATGGCACGAGGGCTTGCCTCGTTGTGTCAACCGGATTCGGTAGTTATGGTGGGTGGGCTTAGTGGCCCCATGGCATGTGGGATATTAGTTCCCCGACCAGAAATCGAACTTGAATCTCCTGCATTGGAAGGCAAATTCTTCACCACTGGACCACCAGGGAAGTCCCCAAATGCTTTTTCTAAATTGAATTATTTTGGCCAGTGTTAAAATCCAGGTTTGGGCCGCACCCTAGTGAAACACTTGGCCACGCACACCAGGAGGGACACAGCCAGCCATGCCCATGGCGTTGCTCATAATGGCAGAGCACTCTGTGCAACTTGGACATCCATCAACAAGAGAGGAAATCTTTTAAAAGGTGTGGCATAGAGATCAATACAGCTGTGATACTGGACGAGCCTCAGCTGTGCACGTCAGTGTGGCCAGGCCTCAGGAATATTAGGTGGCAAATAACAGAACACATTTATATAAAGATGAGTGGAACAGGAGTGGCGTGGAAGAGGAGGTAGATTAGGAATTCACCTATGTGGTAAGCCATCCAGAAAAACCTTCCATGGTGGCTCAGTTGGTAAAGAATCTGCCTGCAAGGCACGAGACCTGGATTCGATCCCTGGGTCGGGAAGATCCCCTGGAGTAGTAGAAAGTGGCAACCCACTCCAGTATTCTTGCCTGGGAAATCCCATGGACAGAGGAGCCTGGTGGGCTATAGTGCATGGAGTCGCAGAGTTGAACGTGACGAGATACACAGAAAACCAAAGGGATGACAGATATGGAAGTCAGGGCAGTGCTTACAGGGGTGAGGTTCTTAAAAGTACCGGATGTTTCTGTATCTTAAGTGATACAGGCAGTGAGTGGGTGCGTGGGTATTTGTTTTGTTCCTGTTACTTATCTCCTCTATGTATGTATGATATTTCTTTCTTTGTATGCTTGAACTATTGCATAAATTACAAAGCTGAATGTTCTGGAGCCACTGGGCCCATATTCACACACGGCAACTGCCAGGTTGCTGCCGAAACGCAGAGACAGAGTTTCGGCTGAGATAGCGAACAGTAGCTTTTATTGCTTTGCCAGTCAAAGGGGGCCACAGTGGGCTAATGCTCTGAAGACCGTGTGACCCAGCCTGGAGAGTGCAGTGAGGAGTTTTATAGTGTTTGAGGGGCAGGGTGTGACCAGTTCGTGGACAGTTCTTGGATTGGTTGGCATCAGGATGAAGTTTAAGGATCATCAACCTTCTAGTTTCCACCAGTCTAGGGTCTGTGTTCTGTGGTCAGCAGTTTTCATCTGGAAGGGGTCTGCTTCCTGTAAAAGCAACTCAGGACTGTGTGCCAGGCTTTATGTTTCAGGAAACTGGGAGTTCATTGGTTCTGCGATGTGGCAGAAATACAGTCTAAATTGTCACCAGTCCCCTAGCCCCAAAGCTCGTCTTTGTTTCGACGTCTTCACGTTTCCCAGTCATTAACTCTTGAGTCTGCATCGTTTTACTTCGAAAGACAAGGACACAGTGGTTTGTTCACGGTTTCAAGATGGAGCTGAGTTCCCACTGCCTCCTTTAGATGCTCTGCTCAAACTTGCCCGCTTATTAGAGTCCTTAACCGCCCGCTCCTCCCTGGTGTTCCCAAGGCTCAGCCTATCTCATGTGTTTTCAGTGGTGTTTGAGTTTTTGTCCCCCACCCTTAGGGTTTCAGGAGATGCAGCCTGCTGAGAATCTTTGTTGTGTTTTCTACAAGCACGTAGGTAAGAATGTTGGTGACCACTTACAACACATTGTGCGTAATGTGAGAAATTTCTCTCACTTAGAACGTGAGTAATTTCTATGTGAGAGAAACTTCTCAGAGTTAAAAGTCCCAAGAATGATTCTCTTGACTACACAGTTAAGTCTTATGGATGTAACAAATACTGCCACGGATCATGTTTTCTTCTTTGCCTTGGCTGCTAGGAAGCTCAGAGGCAAATGTGGGCTCATCTGGATGGAGCCGTCTATAGTGGAGACATTGTAGTGTGTGTTTTCTGTGTAAGCTTGCCGTTGGCTTCGCCTGTTCTCTTGCCTCTCCTCCCTCCTTTATTTCCTCACTTAATTATAAAATACTGTTCTTTAAGACACCTGTTTGTAAGTGGCCATATTATTTTTGGAAAAAGAGCATGTAAACAATTCTCATTTACCTAGAATACCAGAATACGGGTTCGTGAGAGCATTCTGGAAATCTGAGCTTTATCCAGAGTATTTTATTCACAAAGCTGTCTTGATCATCTTTTCCAGTCATGTGGGTTACTAATTTTCAAAGAATGAGAATATAATTAAAATACACTTAACGCTGAAATGCAACTGAACATAATTTGATATTCGATAATTTAGAAGGCAGTTAAGGAGCTTGCCTTGCCTCGAGGCCATAATTACGAACATCAGTTATATAATGTGACACTATAAAAAAAAAAGCTGGTTATTTCAGCTTTCTGATTATTTGAAATCTGTAGGAACTAGAATTTAGAGTCAATGCATGCAGTGTATATAATGGTCTTTCAGTCCCCCTGCCCTCATATGAGTAGTTCATACATGGCTTCATGGCTGATGAGTGTCAGGAAAGGGCAAGCGTATGGTAGGAAGAGTTTGGTTCTCCAAACATTCACCAGCTATTAGTAGTTCCTGCCATGTGCTGCGTGCTGGAGAAGTCTTTGCCGTTTTTGGCTCGATGCAAAAAATTCAGGAATAATTAGGTTTTTTTTTCCCCCCCCCTAAGTGTTAAATGCTTTAGCAGCACAGTTTGGTCTCTTACCTGAGCATGAAGTGGGTAATGAAGGGAGTCACTGTTCCAGGAAGTAATTCTTCCACTGAGAAGCAAGGAGGAAGTGGATTGGGGCTTGGAAGGATCTCAGAAGGCCCAGAACAGCCTGGTTTGTTTAAGGGGCTTTTCTGTTTTTTCCATCTTTCTCCTCATAGTGATAGGGGAGGAGGTGGAGGAGGAGGTGTTAATGATGGAGGTGGTATTGGCTGAGAATATATTGATGAAGTGTATTGAAGAAGGATGTGATGGTGGTGGGGCTGTTTTTGGTGGAGGAAGAGGTAGGGGTAGAGGCCTTATTGATGGAGTAGGTGATGGCGCTTGAGGTGCCATTGATGGAGATGACGGTGGAAGTGTTACTGATGGAAAATGTTGATGGTGATGGAGATGTTATTGATGGAGTAAGCGGTGGGGATGCTGCTTTCAGCGTTTTCTGAACATTTCTGGGCCGGGCACTATGCTCTACATGCTTCACACTTACTGTCTCATTCAGTCCTCATGGCAGTGCTCAGAGAGAAGGTATTTTTTGTACTTTCCATCTTCTAGATGAGGAAGCCAAGGTACAAGGAAGTTAAATACATCCTTCAAGAGATAGGGCAGCTGTGTGGAGCCCAGCCACATCACAGTCTGAGGTGACAGGACAAATCAGTATTACTCATCTCGTCTTGATGAAAAATCATGCTGTTCTTTTCATTATAGCTTTTTTTGCATTCATCTTGATTTTTCAGAATGTTGCACAAAAACATGACTTAGTGGACTTCCCTGGTAGTCCAGTGGTTAAGACTGTCCTTTCAGTGCAAGGGCATGAGCTCAGTCCCTGTTGGGGAAGATCTCTCATGCTAATAAGCATCGAAAAATAAAACCAACCAAACAAACAAAAACATGACTTATCTTGATGCCTCATTTTTTTGGTGCCTTCTTAAATTTTTCACTGGGCTCCTAGTCACCCTAAGCCTACCCTGAAAAGCAGATTGCTCTTGATCTTGGGCCTATCCAGGCTTTGAAAACCTCAGACACTGTAATTACAGTTTCCGAATTTCACATCTCTGGGTTTTGGAGAGGAAAAGACAGTGTTTCCACTAGAATGTGGTCCAATTTCTTGCCTTTTTTATTGGTATGTGGCAAGGCAGAGTAGCTGGGCTTCCCAGATGGCACTGGGAGGAACCAGTAAAGAATCCACCTGCCAGTTCAAGAGATATAAGAGACTTGGTTTCAACCCCTGGGTCAGGAAGATCCCCTGGAGGAGGGCATTGCAACCCACTCCAGTGTTCTTGCCTGGAGATTCCCCGGGACAGAGGAGCCTCGGGGGCTATAGTTCGTAGACTCGCAGAGTCGGACACGACTGAAGCAACTGAACACACACACACGAGGCAGAGTAGCTACAGGCTGTAACCTGTCAGGACTCATAACAAGCCTTTAAATGTATCTTGAGATTTGTTGAAACAGCAGACTCTCTGGCTGGAGAATTAGAATATTACAGAGCTTTTGACGTCTTCGTCCTGTTCTGGCTGAGGCTAGCGCGCGTGTAAATGTCTTTGAACGCGCGTTCTGCCGCCTTTACAACCACACTCCCCCCAGTTGGCATTGAAGGGAACCTGCGTTTGGCTCTGATGGCTTGCGGCAGCGCACTGCTGATGGCGGAGCTCCCGCGGCAGCGGCCTGGCCTTTGGGGGTCACGGCGGGATGCTCCACTCTGCTTCCCCAGCACTTTGGAGACGCTTCAAGAGTTATTAGAGACGTGACAGCAAAGGACAGACTTATCCGCCAGGCTGTTCTGTCAAGCTCACCGGGAGCCCCTGCGTCCAGAGGAGGCGGAGCATTGGTCTTGGGAGTGGTGAGAATCGCTGCTCTTCTAAACTTTGTCTTAAGACCAAGAACATAGGGGGACATCCCTGGCGGTCCAGTGGTTAAGACTCAGCACTTTCCGTGCAGGGGGTGCAGGTTCGATCCCTGGTCAGGGAATTAAGATCCCACATGCCTTGTCGCCCATTTAAAAATAAATAAATGATTTAAAACTAACTAAATAAGTTAAATAACAAACCAAGACCTAGAAAAAAAACCTAGGAAAAATACAATAAAAAAGAGAAAAAGACTGAGAACGTTGGGATCATGGGGACGTGGGCCCTGAGCCCCTCTGTACCCCAGCTTCCTTGCCTTTAAATAGTTGAAGAGTGGGTTTCAGAAAAGAGCTCCAGCCACTGGGATGGCTTTAACAGAAAGATGCAAGTTCAGATTTGCGGTGCTCAGAGCTGCCTCAAGTCTGAGTTTTCTCCTCCATCGAGTGGGCTCGTGATGCTGGCTGCATGCTGTCTTGGGGGTGAACGGTTACACGTATCGGGGCCTAGCAGACCGAGGGTGTGGGGATTAGTGGGATGTGGTGGTGAGGGGACGGGGGATGGGTTTGTTCTCGCGGCAGTGAGGATGCTGTGACGTTATGAATGGAGTGACGTTCCAATTCATGGAACTGTCACCACGCTCTTGTCTCACAAATGGGGAAGCCGATGCACAAGTGAGGACCCGTGCTGAGACCTCACGCGTCTCACGAGTGCTGGTCAGGGTCCGTTTTCCTCACCATCTTACCCCAAGTGTCTGGCACAGTTGTGTGCAGCCTGGCATCTGTAAGCGTTTGCTGGGTGCCTGTCTAGAGAGGACGAGGCAGGAGGCTGTCAGTGTAGACTCTCTGGGGGCCTTCAGGCTCCTGAGCCGTCTGCCAGTATCACAGCCCCAGTGGCTCTGGGATTCCCGGGGGCCTGTCTGCACAGCGGGCAGTGCCCGGCTGCCTTCTGTCAGGACTCAGATGGAGCGCCGGTGTGGCCAGGCTAGTCATTCATATGATCAGATACAACCCCAGGTGTCTGCAGAGTGCTGCCGCCAACCCTCCGTGTCGGCCTTCACCTCCCCGGTGATCTTGACCCTCAGGACTCTCAGACCCTCAGCCTCCTCTGCTCCGAGTGTGTTGTACAGCCAGCAGCAGAGGTGACACCTGACTGGCCTTGGCAGGCAAGCGCCTGCTCTTGCTCATCCTCCACCATCTGGCACGCCACCTGGTCCCCTCGCCGGGTGGCTTCTGACACCTGCAGCCTCTGCTCTGTCTGTACTGACTGTGTGGCCTTGTGACCATTTCCCCTCAGGGTCTGGGGGGATCCCGGACTTGATTCCTGCCTCAGGTTCGCTGGGTGATCACCGGGGCGCCACACCACGTGGGTCTGGACAGGCACAGCTCTCAAACCTTGGCATGCCTGCTCGCTTATCCTCCACATATGTCCTGAGTACCTACTATGTGCCAGTCACTGCTCTGGGTGCCAGGGGTTCACAGTGAACAAAACAGGAGAAAAGCCTTGACTTAATGGGTCCAAGGCTGATGGCTGCCATGCCTGTGTAATATCTGCTGTTGCTATTTACAAATAAGTGATGTTCCTGGACAGTTACAAATTAAAGACAGTTCCATCAGTTTCTCAGCTGGAGAGTCTTGACAACACCTAAGGATTTATTTATCTCGTGAGCAAAAACGACAGGGTACAGCAATTATAAGTGTAATTATTTAAGCTGTCGATTATGTCCAGACCCATTAGAAGATCATTAACCTGCTGTGTGTGGAGAAGAGAAGAAACGCAGGTCACAGTTGATTGGGGATAAAGGTTCAAACGTGTGTTTATGGCAGAGATTTTGTGTAAAAGGCAGCCTTGCTAGGACGGAAAGGTCGTTTCTCTTTGGGGCATTAGCATCAACAGAAACTGCTCTAAGATAAGACGATCCACCATTGTGCTTGGGAGTGCTTTTGGTTTCTGAGGCTCCACTCTGATTTCTTGTGTACCCTGAGAGAGGGGAGTGAAGTGATGGGCTCCCCTGAGGGTTTTGGGTCCACTGGAGTCGTGCTCAGTTAAGACGTATGGAATAGACAGAGCGCTTGTTATCTGCAGAACAGCGAGTCTCATCCTATGCCCAAGGTGCTCAGGCGGAGGGATGCAAAGATACACATCTAACTCGCGGTCCCCACAGCCCTGCCCGTGCCTGTAGCTGATGCTATGACAGTTGCCGACAGCCTGCCAGCGTTCACTGTCCTGAAGGTCTCATGGTCCCTGCTCAGAGACCTGTCTCTCAGGAAGACCCTTCTCCCTGATCCTCGTCTCCAGAGTACCCCGCCTCCTCCCACGGTGCTCTGTGCGCTGTACCCATCCTCCCCCTCAATTGTCTTTCCTGCCCCTGCACATATGCTGATGTGTGTTCCCTGTGCCTTTCTCGGCTTATTCATCCTCTCCATGAGAGCAGAGGCTGCTTCGTGCACCAAGAAATCTGTACGCATGGATGCTCTGGAATCTGGTCTGGGAGCTTGGTATCCCAGAGCCTCCATGGTTCCTGGCACATAATAGGTCCTTTGTAGATGTGCGTTGAATGAAGGACCATCATGAGGCCTGCGGAGGTGGGTGCCGTCGTCCTCACCTGGCCGCTCTCCGACCCTGGTGGTGACGAGGAGGCAGGGCCAACTCACAGCTTCTAATCACCCGTGTCCATCACTGCCAGGTTAGAGGTGCAGTGTGGTTTGGAGAAGCTGGAAGAGTGTCGCTTAGAAAGGGCAGTGGTTGAGACTCCAGCGAGGGTGTCATGTTGCCTTCGATCATCCCCCTGCCCTTAGCCTGGGATCCACGCACACCCCTTTCATCTGTACAGCTCACGTCCGGCTCGGTGCTGGGTCATATTTTGTCCTCATACTTCTAAAGTCAAACATGCAGCAGTTGGAGTTACGAGAAAGAAGCACAACCGCCAAGCAATCTGTACACACGGATGTTCTAGAATCTGGTCTGGGAGCTTGGTGTGACACGATTGCGGAAGCAGGCTGCACCTCTGCAGGGCCGCTGTTTTCACCACTGATGCTGGAGCCTGAAGTCCTCAGGGCGGCTGCCATCAAGGACAGACGACCTGAAGTGTGGGGTGAAGAGCAGGCTGGCGCCATGCCTGGGCCAAGGCCAGGTTCGTTCTCGTTCCTTCCCCAGGGTGCTGTGGGTGCCCCAAAGTGGCTGGGTCCTTCATCACAGAGGTAGACCCACAGCCCTGCACAGGACAGGGTGACCCCCCAGGAGGACCAGGGAGGATGGAAGAGTTGCAGACCCAGCTGTTGCTTCACCCAAAGTCATGAGTCAGCAGTGAGCAAGAAGGCACGTGAGCTATGAAAGGGCTGCTTGCTATGTTTCTGCCCCCAAATGTCCACTGGAGTCTCTCCATGGACCACCCTCATGGAAACCTGCAGGGGAAGTTGGATGTTTCTTCAGTAACCACTGTGGAATGAGGAAAAGGCATATAATGAGATGAAGCTTCCCTGGGAGGATCGTCACCTAGTTATAAATTGTATTAAAAATAAAGCAAGGCTTCCTTTAGATAAGAAAGTTATAAGCCAGCGCTGGTCGTTTATAATCAACTCCACAGGGCAAGGATGCAAGGATACATCATTAAAAAATCGAACTCTTCATTTGAAACCCTATCAGGGGTTCAGAGGAGTCCTTTCTGGCTTTCTGAAATCCCCCTGAGCTAGGAACCTGCTGATTCTTTCCAGCCCTTCAGTGCTTCTCTTGCCCAAGGTTGCTGGACCTGTGTCTGGGGGTCTTCCAGCAGGTTCCATCACAAAAGGGACAGATGGGAGCTGAAGATTCTGGGGGCTGCCTCCGGAGCTCCTCCTGTTATGCAGTTCCCTCTGCTGGAAGCACACCTTCTTGCCTGTGGACATCAGTGGATATCCTGACTGTCTGTTGTTCAGTCGCAAAGAGTCGGACATGACTGAGTGACTGAACAACGGACACCAGGTGGTGTTTCCTCCAGGCAGTCCTCCTGGACTTCTGGGCTGGTTTAGGTGCCTTCCTCCAGCCTCATTTCTGGTCTCATTCTCCCCCTGCTCACTGGACTGCACTGGCCTTCTTTTATGTCTTCCCAAAGCCACCTCTGCCTGGAAGTTTCTTCCCAGGGCCGGCAGCTCTCAGCCTTCAGGTCTCTCTCTCACTTCCTAGAGCGGGTGTTTTGGAGCACGCATGCTCACAGAGATGAATCTCAAACCCTTCGCCTTCCTTCCTTTGGAGCAGCACGGTCTGAAGTACTCGTTGATGTCTGCCTGTGGTCAGGATGTGAGTTCTGTGGAGCAGACTTCGACTGTCACTGCTGTATTCCTGGCACCTGGAACAGATGGGCTGCCCAAACCAGTCAATCCTAAAGGAAATAAACCCTTAATATTCATTGGAAGGACTGATGCTGAAGCTGAAGCTCCAGTATTTTGACTACCTTGTGCATAGAGCTGACTCATTGGAAAAGACCCTAATTGAAGGCAAAACGAGAAGGGGCAGCAGAGAATGAGATAGCTGGATGGCATCACCAACTCAATAAACATAAGTTTGAGCAAACTCCAGGAGATAGTGAAGAATAGGGGAGCCTGTGTGCTGCAGTCCATGGGGTGGCAAAGAGGCAGACATGACTTGACTGAACAACAACAAAAACGGGTGGGGCTTGTTATAATGAGCTTAATATAGACAGATAATCTTTGGGATCACCAGAAAAAATTACTTGTCTCTTACACGAGAGCTGGAGTTGGTATGGGTCGTGCAGGTATGCAGCTCTTCTCCATGAGATGATTTAGGGACCCAGGTTCCTTCATTTTTTAAAAAAGGCTTACTTAAAAAAAATTACTTATTCATCTGACTGCTCTTTGATCTTTGTTGTGACATGCGATGTCTTTAGTTGCAACATGCAGAATCTAGTTCCCTGACTGGGTATGGAACCTGGGCCCCCTCCATTGGGAGTGCGGAATCTTAGCCACTGGACCACCAGGGAAGTCTCTAGGCTCCTTCTGTCTTGTTGCTCTGCTGGCCCTCGAGAAGGGGAAAGGGAGAGGCAGCTCCTTGACTCTGAGACCCAGGAGTCACTCACATCACTTGTTCTCATCTCACTGGATGGAACTTAGTCCCATGGCCATGCTGAGCTGCAAGGTATGCTGGGCTGCAAGGGATTCTGGGAAACATAGTCTCTCTGGCAGCCATGTGTCTAGTACGACTTATTAGCTTTATTACTTTAAAGCAGAAAGGATATTGGGGGAAAGGGAGCAGTCTCTGTTACAGTGCTTGATCACTGTTTGTTGAATAAATGAATAAATGAGTGAATGCCCCCTCCCATCCCAGCCCCTTGAGCATCTTTCTGTCACAACACTAACAGCATTGTAATTTATTTATGGCTTATCTACTTCCAAATTCCCAGTGCTTGGCCAGGGTCTGGTGCATAACAGATGCAGAGCACATGTTGAATGAAAACCCATCACCTGTATAGTAAAGGTTTTCCCTTAGCTCTGTGCCAGTTGGTGGGAGTTGGGGGTCTGTCTTTAAGAAAGCTCTGTCAGTGAGCACAAAGAGCTTTTCCTGTGAATGCAGCTAAAAATGAAGTGGCCCATGAGGCAGGTGGTTTTGTCCCAGGAGCAGAGGTGAGGTGTGCAGGGCAGGGGAGCCCAGGGCCTCCTGTTTCTTTGGAGCTCAGGATCTAGCGCCTTATCGTCTCGTCCTCCTCAGGAACATCCTTTGCTGCTTTCCTGGGGACCAAGGGGTGGAGGAGATGCTTCCATAGGGCTCTATTATTTTAAAAATTTATAGGCCAAGTAACTTCTGTGTTACGGATGGAAACGATTTCCTAGATGTATGTGTTATCCACTCGTAGAAGATGGAAATAGAAGAACGTTTACAAAGTTGCCCCTGAGACATTCCTGTGGGATCCAAAGAATAAGAAAACCAGTAAGTGTATTGGCTTTGAAAGCCCTCTCACAGACAGAGCATGGCATGGCCCATTGGGGACAAGATGGCCTTTGGAATCAGGAAGGTATGGCTTTGTCACGTAGGAGCTTTGAGACCCTGAGTCTTAACCGCTCAGGTGATACCTCTGTGAAGTAAGTATGATGACCCCTCCCTCATGGTCTGTGCCAGGGTAAAATGGTGGTGCCCAACCACAGGCTGACCTTAGGACCTTTGCACATGCCCTTCTGTCTTCTGGGAAAGCCCCTGCCAAGTGTGACCTGGTACATTCCCGCCGGGCGAGAAGGGCCCTTCCATGACTCACCAGTATGAACGAGGACAGTTCCTATCCTGTTTCTTATTATCTCTGGTCTTAATCGGTGATTATCTGTGTGAGCATTTGTTTTCTGTCTGTTTCATGACTGCAAGTCCCGTGAAGGCAGGGTGGTGTCAGTTTTCATCACCATTATATTCTTTGTGCCTCACCCAGTGCTGGGTGTGGAGTAGCTTCCCCACTGATACTGGTTCAGAGAATGATTACATAAGGAACAGAGTCTCAGTAAATGGAATCTCGCAACAGTGGTTTCTTATAATGTAGAGTGTTTATCATCTTAGCTCTTTGGTGTCTAAGCTAGTCATTCTTCCTTTTAGACTTCTGTATGTAGTCTTCGCTTGCTGCTATATATATTCCTAGAATTATAGGAAATATTATAGCGTTTTGTGGATGACTGAACCGCAGATGAGATCTATCCACCTGAAAGAAGAAATACAGAGTGATGCTTGGGGGCAAACTTGAGCCAGATGGCCTGTGTTGCAATCTCAGCCCCTTGACTTTGTAGCTGTGTGGTCTTGGCTGAGCTACTTAGCTTTTCTGAGTCTGTTTCCTTACCTGTACAATGAAGATCATAGCATCCCACCCCGTCCCCCCACCATCATTTTGTCATGAGGACTGAATGAGTTAATGGAGACGAAAGGTTTAGAACAGTGCCTGGAACATGGGAAACACTATCTAAGATGTGTTTTTTAAAAAAACTAAAGTTGCGTCTTCAGCATCTTCTTCCCCTGAGCTTTTGAAACTGAGGTTCTTTGACTGTAATTGAAATTGTGGTTGAACCGAAAGGGAGAAACAGCCACAGGAGGAGTAGAAGCCAGGCCTGTCCGGGGTGCTTGGGAGCTTAGAGGATAGAAGGTGACACGCCTAGTGTCTCTTTGTCTCCTCCCGCAACACCAGCCCCTATGTCCTCCGAATGGTCCTCGCGCCGTTTCTGAATTACACTGCAGATGCTGTTAGCAAACTGTGTATCCTCACAGATTGCCGGAGGGCTGGCATTTGACAGGTAATTCTCTTCCCTTTTTTCCTGGGTGTATCTTAATTATGGCTTTGCGGGCTTGGGTTTTTTATCTCTGGTATCATACTTTGCAATCAGGGGTGCCTCAGTCACCGACCCAGGGGAGTGATGAGATTACTGGTGGTTGTGAAGCTGGAGAACATGTCGCAGAGCTCTGCGCCGGACTTCTCTGGGGTCTTCCGATGGAGGTTCTCGGGAACAATGAGTTTCATTGTGACACGGTAAACACAACAGGAGCCCTGCTCTAGACCAGGGGTCAGCAAGCTTCTGTGCAGGGCTGCTTGGGGAACGTTCCAGGCCGTGCAGATGTGCTGGTCTGTGTCACAACCAAACTCTGCTGCTGAAGCGTGGTAGCGGCCAGAGCCACGTGTCAAGCATGGGTGTGGCTGTGTTCTCTTCTCTGTTGAGTTGTGTTCCCACCTCCTGCCCCAAATTCCTATGTTGAAGCCCTGCCCCATCGCAGTGTGACTATAGTGGACGCAGGGCCCGTAAGTAGATCCCCGATGGCTCAGTGAGTAAAGAATCCGCCTGCCAGCGAGGGAGACACAGACAATCTGAGTTCCATCTCTGGGTTGGGCAAGTCCCCTGGAGTAGAAAATGCCAAGTCTTTCCAGTATTCATGCCCAGAGAATCCCATGGACAGAAGAGCCTGGTGGGCTACAGTCCATGGGATCACAACGAATCGGACACGACTGACTAAGCATGAGGTCATAAGAGTAGGTCCCCGAGCCACCAGTAAGACTGATGTCTTTGTACGAAGAGGAAATTTGGACACACGAAGAGACACCAGGGCCGTGTGCTCACAGAGGAAAGGCACACGGGACCACAGCGAGGAGGTGGCCATCTGTGAGCCAATGAGAGGGGCCTCAGGAGAGGCCAGCCCCTGACACCGTGACCGTGCACTCCCAGCCTCCAGGACTGGGAACAGTAAGTTTCTGTTACTTAAGCCTCCCTGTCTGTGGCATGTTGTCATGGCAGCCCTAGGAGACATTAGCATTATTTTGAATGCCAATAAAACTGTATTTACAAAAACAGTCAGTGGAGGGCTGTCAGCACTAAAGGAAGCAGTAGAAGTTTTGGATCACATATTCTGGGCCAGGTGCTGGGGGCCTAAGGGGGGCACGAGACACACATTCTCTGCTGGAGTGGAGGTGACATTCTCGTTGGGAAGACAGTCAACAAAGGCACAGATATGCAGCCAGGCTGATTCCGGGTAGAGCTCCCTACTCTGCACAGAACTGGGTAACGTGACGGGTGACAGCTGGGTGAGGGGCAGGGCAGAATGGTCAAGGGTCCTCTGAGGAGGTGATGCTTGAAGTTCAA
Source organism: Bubalus kerabau (assembly GCF_029407905.1). Taxonomy (NCBI): domain Eukaryota; kingdom Metazoa; phylum Chordata; class Mammalia; order Artiodactyla; family Bovidae; genus Bubalus; species Bubalus kerabau. Next base: position 12,006,245 of record NC_073646.1, read on the forward strand.
GGTCTAGGAGTGTAGCGTCCCAGGCAGACAGCCAGCCAAAGGCCAGAGGTGGGATCAAGCTTGGTAGGTCGGAGCCTGGTGGTAGCCGCAGGCGTGGAAGGGTCCAGGGCACTTGTCCCAGGGAGGGGCTGACTTGTCGTCCACTGGTGTCACCTGCAGAAGGCGCCTCTGCGGGCATCAGGCCTTCCTCTCTGTTACTTCAGGGCCAGCCCGCCTAGGGTTACTCCCTCCATTCCCACTGCTGCGCCCCACCCCGACTGCCCCCATGGGCTCACACAGGCATGACCCCTTCTCTGCCTTCCGCTCCTTCCTTCTCCCAGTTCCCGTGTGTGCTCCTCAGTCTTGGCTTTTCCCACAGCCTCCAGGTGGACAGAATGATGAAGACAAGGCCGCTGCGTGGTGAGCTTGGAAGATGGCAGGAAGTGAGCGCTTCCAAGGCCACGTGCGAAGTCATCAGAGGGCTCTGAGCAGAGGCAGGGTTTAAAAGGCTCCTCTGGCTGTTGGGTGGAAAGTAGATCATGAAGTGGTGGTCAGGGCAGAAGCCCCATGTCCCTCAGGATTAGACACATCTCACTTTATTATTTGATTCTTTTTTTAAACTATTAAATGAAATTTGACCTGTACACTTCGGGCTCAGCTTGCTTCCTACCTGCTTTGTTTGGAGGAAATCTAATCATAGTCATTCCCCTCCCGCCTGCCCTTGTCTTCCAGAAGTTTCTATACCTGTCATTCCCAGGGCTTCTCCTGCATTGCAGGTGGATTCTTTACTGTCTGAGCCACCAGAGAAGCCCTCACAGACAGTGTCAGGTATTAAACAATTAAATGTGCACTGGATTGCTCACAAAGCAAGGAAGTGTCGTTCCCAGGAGCCCAGGGCTTCGGGAAAGGACTCCATGCACAGATTGTAGGCAGGCAGCAGCCGTGCTTGGCCACAGGCCTCCATGTGTGATGCTCCCCACCTTTCCCATCTCGGGTCCTGCCCCCTGAGCTGGTGCTCCCCTTCCTCCGTTGTCTCCTCATCCCCTGACAGCTTTCTGACATGGCTCTTTCCCATGATCCTCATGAACCACCCATCCTTTGTTTTCCTGTCCCATTTTTTTTTTTTTTTTAATTATTTTTTGCTGCGCTGGGTCTTCATTGCTGTCCACGGGCTTTCTCTAATTGTGGCGAGCGGGGAATAGTCTTCGTTGCAATGCTTGAGCTTCTCATTGCGGTGGCTTCTCCTGTTGCAGAGCATGGGCTCGTGACCCGTGGACTTGAGGAGTTGCTGCCCGTGGGCTCAGGTGTTGCAGCTCCTGGGCTCTAGAGCACTGGCGCATTAGTTGTGCTGCACGGGCTTAGTTGTTCCATGGCATGTGGGATTGTCCCAGACTGGGGATCAAACCTGTGTCTCCAGCATTGGCAGGTGGGTTCTTAACCACTCGACCACCAGGGAAGTCCCCCCACCCCTGTCCCTTTCCTGTATGATGGGGCTAGTGACTCATCTAGAGATGCTGGGGAGTTGGAGCAGCCAGGCCCCAGACCCAGGGACCGCTCGAGTACCTGCTGGCCTTTCCTGGGTTCTGTCTGGAGACCCACAGTGACAGCCGCCCTTCCATCCCCTGAAGGTGGGAGGCACTGCTTGTCAAGCCACAGAGAGCACTTCAAGTGCTCACTTCTTCACTTTGTGAGCAATTCAGTGCACATTTAATTGTTTAATACCTGATACCGTCTGTGAGGGCTTCCCAGGTGGCTCTGGCAGTAAAGAATCCACCTGCAATGCAGGAGACTTGGGTTCCATCCCTGGGTTGGGAAGATCCCTGGAGAAGTGGACGACAGCCCACTCCTGTAATCTTGCCTGGAGAATCCCATGGACAGAGGAGCCTGGCTGGCTGCAGTCCATGGGGTCACAAAGAGTCAGACACGATGGAGTGACTAACACTTGCACTTTCGCTGTGAACGTAGGATGAAGGTTCCTGTCTGTATCAGGCACCATTGTATACATGGTGGCTTGCATACAGTGGACACTTAATAAACGTGGAACGAATATGAAATGAATCAAGTATGCATTATTAACCGGATGACCCTGGACTCGTTCCTGAAACTCTCCAAGCCTCAGCTGCTTAGAGAAGGGGTACGGGCAGCAGTCCCAGGAGGTGTCCGCTCTGTGCTTGGCACGTGCTGGCTCAGATCCCTCCTGTAACAGCCCTGGAGGGAGGGGTTCTTCCTGGCTCTGTGGACTGTGGAGGCATTTAATCAGGAAGAAGGAAGAACTAGCATTCTCTCTCTTAGAAGTTTTCCTGGGGAAGACTGCTTGGGCTTGGCCGTCGTGAGTTTGTCGGGGCAGGTTTCTGTATCTCCGACCAGGAGGAGGTCAGGGTGCAGGCTGAAATGCCCCTCCTGCCAGCCGCAGGCTTCCCTCATCACCGGCCTCACCTGCTCCCCAGGAGACACTGCTGTTCCATAGCTGAGCCCAGCTCACTAGACGAGCCAACGCTGAGGAAAACTGGAGGCTCTAGGCTGACCCATCGGCTTGTCCTTTTGCTCAGTGAGATACGGAGAGACTGATTTGTGAAGAAGCAGATGGAGCAGACGCAGAGGACAAGTGTTTGTCCCAGTGTTCCCACCCAGGACCTGAGCCGGAACCCATCGTCCCAGTCATGCTGGTGGTGGCAGTGGAGCGGGGAGTTCCCTGACTGTCTAATCCCATCATGTGTTCCACCCTGGAGCCAGGAGAGGAGCCTCTTGCCCAGAATTACATGGGGTCGCCAGTGGAAGTCAGAGGCCATCATGGAAGGACAGGGAATGGATGCTGGGGGGTGGGGGGCACCGGGTGATCACTGCAGATCTCTTGGGATCCTGCCCCTTGGGAAAGTGGAATTCTGGTCCTGGGTAGCTGAGCTGCTTTGATGAAATACCCCAGTTGATAAAAAGAAATCTGCAGTGTACATCTTTGCTTGCAATATGCATAGATTATTTATGAGACAAAGCAGAACCCTGAAACCTTTTAAAATGTCAGGTAGAACCAGATCTAAATTGAAGCACCCATGTTTCTTTCTGTGTCCCTGGGGATTGTCTTGAGCACCCTGTTCCGACGACCCGCATGAAGATGCACTCACCTAAGGCTGAGGCATCACCTGCCACGTATCTTCACGCCATCACCTTGAGTTGAGTCATTCCTATTTGACTGTCATGATTTTTGCTGTATCTGCCCACCAGTAGCAATTTAATATTTTCTCTAAATTGGTTCTCAGTTTTTGCCTAACGTAAATTTATTTATAAGAAAAACCAGTACTGTCCTTTGCCCTCAAGAGAAAACAACTGCAAATACCATGATGAATACAAAACAGCTGGCCAGAAACTGTTGCCTGCCCAGAGGTGAATTGGGAGATGAGCACCACGCTGAATCTTCAGAGAGACCGAGAATGTATTCAGGGGAGAACTTTGTCTTTGGAGCTCAGTGTTGCTTTCTGGTGTCCAGACTCTGCAGAAAATGACCCTGGGTTCAGAGTTCCCTGCTTGGGGAGATGCTAGTAGGGTGGCTAAGGGCTTGTGCTCTCAAGAGGGATGTATATGAGTTTGAATACTGACTTTATCGCTTCTCTCCCCTGCCTCAGTTTTCCCATCTGTAATACGGGCCTACCTCCTAGGTTTGCTGAGGTAGACAGAATCAGATTTTCAAATTCTCCACGTAACCCGCAGTTGATAGATACAAGCTTGTATTATTGGTTGGTTATTTGAGCCATCCCATTGTTTTCTTCATGACTCAGTCCATTTTCTCAGCGTTCCATGGGTTTTTAGGCAACTCTTTAGTGTTGAGGACTGTATCTTTGGAGTCTAAGAAAACAGAGCAGCTCATCACCAACTGGTCCCTGGGTGCTGTGAAGGTGGCCTCACCAACGCAGACCCCAGTGAGGTCCAGGCTGGGAATCGGATGGGTAAGGGAGGCCGTGGGAGGACTGTGTGGGAGACGGGAGTGTCCAGAGAGGATGGCCCTGGGTCAGTGCCAGCTGACTCTTGCCCTGGGAAATGCTTTTCGCATTTACATATTGGCACCTGGCTAATGTTTTCCTTCTGTAGGTTATACAGAGTGAGCAAAACCTGTTTGTAATCCCTGGCCTGAGTTCATCTGGTGAAGTAATTCTGTCTAGTACTTTTGCCCCCACGTAGCTTACCTTAAGGGGGGCTTCCCAGGTGGCTCAGGAGCATAGAATCTGCCTGCCAGTGCAGGAGACTCGGGTTTAATCCCTGGGTCGGGAAGATTCCCTGGAGAAGGAAACGACAACCACTGCAGTATTCTTGCCTGGAGGATCCCAGGGACAGAGGAGCCTGGCGGGCTATAGTCTCTAAGGTCGCAAAGAGTCAGACACGACTGAGCGACTGAGCTCACAGTACAGTTAGTTGACCTTGAAGCTTAAGTGTTGGTTCTTTGCTCATCTCCTAGCCCCTCTGATGGTAACCAGTGTGCCGTGAACTCAGCTCAGAGCTGATAAATGGTCCTCCTCACCCAGCAATCCATTTCTCTGGGAAGTTGCTGAAACCTCCCAGGCTGCCTGGACATTCATTTTTAAAGCCCCAGTAACTCCATCAGGTAATGAAAGATGTTGAGAGAAATTAGAGAAGCAGAGAAAGCAACAGCAAAGTTTCAACCAGGACACAAGCTCTGAGTGACTTCCCCCAGAAGGCTCCTTCTCTCCCTCTGGCCGCTTACATACTCCTCCCTGATGGTGAGTATGTTACACCAAGATTGCAAAGCAACTGTCTTGTGGAAGTAACAGAAACCACGTGATGACACCCAAGTTTCAACTGACTTTCCTTCGCAAAATTTTGCCCTGGGAAAAGAGAGTCAGAATCTAAGAATGCCTCCATTTTGACTGTCTCCACTCCAGTCGACCCCTCTGAATGTCATTGGTAAGAACGGCAGCATTGTTAGAATGTCGCAGGCATTTATTTGCACGGTATCAAGAGCGGATCTTAATTTGACGAGGAAATCTGCCAAAAGAGGGAGGAATGGAAAGCTGGCACGGGGTGACTTGGGAAAGGTTTGCTTTGTAAAAATTAGTTACATGCATCCCAGCAGCTCTTCTTTGAAGGTTAATTGTGATACCGACTGTTAGGAAAAAACCTAATTAATAATAACAGAAAGAAAAAAAAGCTACATTTAAGTAATATCAAGGTTGTGACAAGCGCTTTATAAAACCAAGCATTCAACAGTAAGGCTTAGACTTGATCTTCCAACCTGTGGCCCATTGTTCCCAGGTGGTGAAGCAGATAAAATGCATTAATTAAATATTTGGGAAGCACTTTGCTGGTTCTTCTTATTTATTATCTTGTATGAGGTTGACATCTTGGCAATGCCTGAGGACAAAAGAACCTGCAGAGAATTTGATTTGTTCTTTATTTTATCAGGAGGATTATATTTAAATACAATTTTTTCCTCTTTTTTATCTTTTCTCCTGTCAGGGTGTGAAGGGCAATCAGAGTTGGGGAGAGACCTGGAAGGGTTGAATGGGGCAGGCTTGGTGTGAGATCAAGAGCCGATAGCAAGGTTGGCAAGCTCCCATTAAAAAAAAATATTTATTATTTTTGGCTGGGCTGGGTATTTGTTTCTTCGAGGGCTTTTCTTTTTTATTTTTACCATGAAACAGTTTATTATTATTATTTGCCACTTTATCTTTTAATTGAAGGATAATTGCTTTACAGAATTTTGCTGTTTTCTGTCAAACCTCAACGTGAATCAACCATAGGTATATATACATCCCTTCCCTCCTGAACCTTCCTCCCATCTCCCTCCCCATCACACTCCTCTAGGTTGTTACAGAGCCCCTGTTTGAGTTCCCAGAATCATACAGCAAATTCCTATTGGCTATGTATTTTACATATAGTGATGCAAGTTTCCATGTTACTCTCTCCATATATCCTACCCTCTCCTTTCTCCCCTCCCCACCCAATCCATAAGTCTCTTCTCCATGTCTATTTCTCCATTGCTGCCCTGCACATAAATTGATCAGTACCATCCTTCTAGATTCCGTATATATATGCATCAGTATACGAGATTTATCTTTCTCTCTCTGACTTACTTCATGCTGTATAATAGGCTCTAGGTTCGTCCACCTCATTAGAACCGAGTCAAATGTGAGCTTTTATCTAGTTGTAGCGAATGAGGGCCACTTCACTGCAGTGTGCGGACTTCATGTTGTGGTGGCTTCCCTTGCGGAGCACAGGCTCTGGGACACTCGGGCTTCAGTGGTTGCAGCTCCCGGGCTCTGGAGTAGTTGCGGCTCCTGGGCCCTAGAGCGGGCTTAGTTGCTCCACAGCATGTAGACTCTTCCTGGCTCAGGGGTTGAACCCTGTCACCAACATTGGCCGCTGGATTATTAACCACTGGACCTCTAGGGAAGTCCATGGCAAGCTCTCTGTAAAGGGCCAGATAATTTTTTCGGCTTTACAGCCACGTGGTCACTGTGGCATCTGCTCGTCTTTGTGGATGTCACAGAAAGGACTCGGCAGGGCTGTGTTCCAAAGAAACTTGCTGTACAAGAATAGCAAGGCTGGCTGCAGCCCACAGGCCATAGTCTGTCAACCCCAACTGGAGTCTGGAGTCAGATGGCCTGGGTTTGAAGCTAGGTCACTTGCAAGTCTGCAAGCCTGAGCTAGTGCTTTCAGTTTTTTGGAGTTAAATGGGGATCATAATGTACCTGGCCTCACAGTGAAGGGGCACAGGGCCTGGAAGCCGTGTGTGTACAGCGGGTGGGGTGGGGGTGTTGTGGTGATCGTGGCTGGGGTCAGTGGAGGCTGGAACTTGGTGCGTTCATTACTGTGGACCATTGTCAGAGACATTTGGGAAACACTGGACTGGGCTGGAGGCAGCTGCTAAGAGTGGGGAGACGTACTTGAGGCTTCCTGTAGGGTTGATGGGCCTCTGGGCTGTTGTGTTAGAAAACTAGGGGACTTGGGGTTTCATGTCTTCTGTGTGAGTCACCTGTGTGGTCCGCGTTGATGCTGAAACAGCCCCTGGGCAGCTTTGTTTGTAGATCGTATTTGTTGTCGTTACATGCTAGTCATGTTCGACTCTTTGTGACCCCATGGGTGTAGCATACCAGGCTTCCCTGTCCTTCACTATCTCCTGGAATTTGCTCAAGCTGATGTCCATCGAGTCGGTGATGGCATCCAACCATCTCATCCTCTGCTACCCCCTTCTACTGCCCTCAGTCTCTCCCAGCATCAGGGTCTTTTCCAGTGAGTCAGCTCTATGCATAAGGTAGCCAAAATACTGGAGCTTCAGCTTCAGCATCAGTCCTTCCAAGGAATATTCAGGCTTGATTTCCTTTGGGATTGACTGGTTTGATCTTGCTGTCCAAGGGACTCTCAAGAGTCTTCTCCAGTGCTGCAGTTTGAAATCATCAATTCTTTGATGCTCAGTCTTCCTTATGGTCCAACTCAGATCACTGGATTCATATTAAGCTTCTGAGCCATCAGCCTTGGCAGCAGGTTGGGAGCTCCTCTAATTTGGGGAGATTGGAGGGAATATTAATTGGCTCAGGCCACCATGACCAAATGTCAGGGGCTGGGTGGCTTAAATGACATGTTTATATTTTTTCCCAACCCTGGAGGCTGGGGTGTCTGAGACTGGGGTGTCAGCAGAGTCACCTTCCTCTGGGGCCTCTCTCCTTGGCTTATAGACAGCGGCCTTCCCTGCATGGTCTTCCCTCTGGCCATGGCCATGTCCTGATCTCCTCTTCTAAGGACACCAGTCATATTGGCCTAGGGCCACCCTGGTGACCTATCTCCAATACAGTCACATTCTGATATCCTGGGGCTTAGGATTTCATTCCACTATGTGAATTTGGTGAGAACACAGTTCAGATCCTAACAGGTGGAGTCTCTAGGCACATACAAACCGAGTGTGTGAGTGAGAGAAAGTGTCCGGGAATCAGAGATTGCAGGGCACTGGTGGGTGCAGGGAAGACTCAGGAAGGCCACTAAATTGGGCCACGTGCTGGGCTTGCTCCAGGGAGGTGGCCGTTTTGGTTGAGGTCCCAGCACCATCTTACTGAGTGTCAGGCGGCCAGGGCCCTTCGTGCTGAGTCACGAGCCTCTCGACTTCCGTAGGCCCTTCCCGTGGAGCTCAGCCCCACTCAGGGACCATATTCACACAGCGTCACGGCCAGACCGTGGCAAGAGCAGCATCGTGAACTCGAGCTGTACCCCTGGGCAGGCCCTGCTTTCCTAAGCCTGTCTTCTCACCTGTAAAATGGAGTTGCATATACCTATCTTAGAGCCTTGGGACAGTGTGGTGAGAATCTGCATGTGGAGTATTTATAAGCCTCCTACACGGCATACTTTGTGAACCGAGGCTGTTCTATATTGACAGCTGCAGTCATACCTCGCTTTATTGAGCTTCACCGATGCTGTGTTTTTACAAATCAAAGGTTGGTGGCAGCCCCATGTCGAGCAAGCCTATCGGTGCCATTTTCCAACAGCATCTGCTCACTTCCTGTCTCTGTGTGACATTTGGGTAATTCCCCAAATATTTTAAACTCTTTTACCATTTTTTAAAGTTTATTTTTGGCTGCGCTGGGTCTTCGTTGCTGAGCACTTTCTCTAGTTGTGGCGAGCTGGGGCTGCTGCGTTGTGGAGCACGGTCTTTTTATTGTCGTGGCCTCTGTTGTTGTGGAGCACAGGCCGTGGGTGTGCGGGCTTAGTATCTGTGGCACCTGAGCTCAGTTGCTCCATACTGTGTAGAATCTTCCTGGAGCAGGGATCGAACCCGTGTCCCTTCCATTGGCAGAGGGATTCTTAACCACTGGACCACCAGGGAAGTCCCTATTTTAGATTTTTTCATTACTATCATATCTGTTATGGTGATCTGTGATCAGTGCTTTTGATGGGTCACTGTTGCAAAAAGATTATGACTCGCTGAAGGCTCAGATGCTGGTTAGCATTTTTTAGCCATCAAGTATTTTTTAACTAAGGTTTTTTTGTTTTTGTTTTTTTCTTAAAGACACAGTGCTATTGTGTCCTTTAAGTAGACTGCAGGACAATGTGAACGTAACTTTTATATGCACTGGGGAACCAAAAACCCTGACCCTGTGTGCTTCACTTTGTCATGGTGGTCTGGAACCAAACCTACAACGTCTCTGAGGTCTGTCTGTATTGCTCTTGTTGTTTGACTACTGTAATTATGAGTGAAAAGTGAAAGTGTTAGTCGCTCAGTCATGTCCGACTCTTTGTGACCCCATGGACTGTAGTCTCCCAGGCTCCTCTGTCCATGGAATTTGCCAGGCACCAATACTGGAGTGGGTTGTCATTTCCTTCTCCAAGGAATCTTCCTGACCCAGGAATGGAACCTGGGTCTTCTGCACTGCAGGCGGACTCTTTAGGGTCTGAGCCATACCCTCAGCCAAAGATGTTTCTGGTTTGTTAGTATCTCTTAGTCTTTCAGATCAAGATTGTTTATTAAAGTGGCTAATTCTAAAACAGACTCAGTGGCATTCTCAAGAATCTTCGAGCTAAATGGAAAGGAAATTCTTCCACAAGCCCAGTAGCAGGGTCTGGGCTGATTGACACCTCCAGTGACTGTTTTTCATTCCTGGCAACAACTGTTGGGAGACAGAAGCACAGACTGGCCCTGGCCTCGAAGCACTTGACTCTTGGCCGGGGTGAGACTGCAGATGGTGACTTCCTGGAGCATGGCCGATTCCTGGTGCCCGGGATTTGTGGGTCTCCGTCCCCAGAGGACCAGACTCTGACTCATCGGTCACCTTCCTGTAATGTCACCACGCTCAAGTCTTTTGTGAGGAGGAATCGTACATCCCTTCCCCTGGGCACTCTGTTTTTTGGAGTGCATTTCTATCACAGTCCCTGTGTCTTATTTTTTATGTCTGTGTCTCACTTTTCTCTTTGTTGTGAGTGCCAGAAACCCATCTTAAAATGAGTTACGCATCGCTAAGCAGGGTTTACTGGCTCGTGTCGCAGACTGTTCTGGGAGGCGGCGTCAGGCCCGGCTGGATGTGGGCGCTGATGTGCTGCTCTCAGGCCGCGCTGCCCCTGCTGGCTCAGTGGCCTTTCCTCACTGACTGTATCCTCGGGGCCTCTTCATCCAGAGAGGCAGGATCAGCACCATGACGTCAGGCTTCCACGCTAGCGGCTCAGCAACCCCAGCTGAAGACCTGCAGTGGCGTCTCCATGGCCACTTGGAGAGAACTCAGTAGACGGGCCAGATCCGGGCACTTGGCTTAGCCTCTGGTGCCATAGGCACTGGAGGCAGGCAGATCATGGTTCCCCCAACAAAGACAGGAGACATCTTCTTAAGCTCCATGGGGCCAGGAGTTCTGACCTCATGGTTCTGTTGTCTCAGCACCTTGCAGAGTGCCTGGCAGATAAATCCCAGGCATTGAAGCAACTTGTCACATGAAGATAATTTGGATCCTCACTTGGACTCTCTTGTTGGCTTTGGTGATTGTATCTTTCAGTGGCATAAGTGATCTGAGAATGATTGGCACCCTGTACAGCCCCATGAAGTAAAAAGGAGATGCCCCACAGATATGCTGGGTGATCGTGATGTTTCTTAGCCTCTCTGAGCCTCAGTTTTCTCATCTGCGAACTGGGGACAACAGAAGACCTCTCACACTATGTTTGGAGAATTAAATAATTTACAGCATAAGTGTTAGTTACTTTTGTTGCTGTTACTGGTGCTGTTAACATATCATTACTCTTCTCGCCTTAGAAAGGAAGTGGGGATCTGGGAAGATGGGCTTTAAGTCTGGGTTAGAATGGCGAGGCAGGGTGTGTGTGTGCTTGTGTACCTGTGCACGCATTTATTCATGTCCTGGCCTCATTGCCAGATGATTGCATGGGTTTTCCCCTGCTTGAAATGCTGTCATTTTCCCTGGATTCTGAGCAAATTAACATTTGCTTCTCACCGAGGTGGCTCATTAGTGTCACGGCTGTTAGGAATGTCTTGTTAAAGCAGTTTTATTGGTGATATTTTAAAAATGGGTTACTCTCTGTGTATCCCTTTTGCCTGTTGGATGATGCCAGCAAATCTCCCCCAGTCCTGATGTGGCTTTAAAGCCATGACCACAGAGCTTGAGAAGGACCTGGTGCTTGGTGGGATGGCTGTGCCCCCAGTCCCCCAGCCCCTGGTCCTTTGGCAAATGCTTTTGGCTCACAAGAACTCCCATCTTCAGGCCCACCTTCCGAGTTTGCCCGCATCTCTAGCTCCTGGATGTACCCCCATCTCTCTGCTACTCGTGCAGCCTGATCTCTGTTGCTCCCGTGCTCCCACCCTTGATTCTGCAGACCCTGCTCTCCTCCTCTGTGCTCACAGTCCCGTCTGCGTTTCTACTATTTCCTCTGGGCTTCACCTGCTCTCTTTCCTCCTCAGGACATCTGCCTCAGCTTCAAGCCTCTGCTCCAAACCAGCTCTGCCCCTGGGCCAACTTTAAGGCCCCCACGTGAGTCCTGCTCACGTTGTTGTTGGGTGCCCACCCAAGTCGGGAGGAGATGTGCGGATGGAGGAAGGGAGCGTGGGGTGCGGATGGTAACACCTCTGATGTGCTGGGTGCCGTGTTGTACCGTCACTGGATGGTGGTGATGGTTTTCCAGTTTGAGAGACAAGAAACCTGAAGGTCGGAGAGAGTCAATAATTTGACCCATGACTTGTGATGATGAAGTGTTGCATTCTGAGTTTGATGGTTCATTCATTCATTCAGCAGCTTTTTTTTTTTTTATCAAGCACCTGTGATGGCCCCAGCACCTTTGCACATGCTGGGCAGGTAGCTGTCAACAAAAGGCTCTCTCGCTTTGGGGGTTCACAGTCCAAGCTTAAATCCAGTTCTGTCTGACTCCAGGATGTTGGTTCTTTTTTAGGGCACCGCATCAGCCATAAGGATTTCTTCCCAAGCAGGTGATCAGGTCCTACTTGGACCACAACCCCCATCCCCCACAGAGCCTTCATTTGGGGGGCCTGGGTGGGATCAGGGAGCTGCAACACCCACAGTGTTGAATGGCTGATTGAGAATAGAGCGGGTTTGGCCAAGTCCCGTCCGGCTGTCCTCAGAGGTCCTGTCGAGAGTGACGGGAGCAGCTGTCGACCCCGCTGCACGCAGCCCTTCTGCGTTCCCCGTTTATCGCTGTCGTTTCACGGCTCCGAGTGCACCCTCGCGGGAATGCTTGTTGTTTCCTGCTGTAGCTGATGGGCCGATTTGTTAAATATCTCAGTTGTTTAATTTTGGGGTAGCCTTTTAGAAAGAAAAATAAAGATGGATCATTGCTTTCAGCTTAAAGGAAACAAATAGGAAACCATGCTTCAAAAGACAGGGTCCCCTCGGAAGCCATCCCCTCTAGAGTTTCAAGTTTTGACTGAAGACAAGTGTAATGAAATGATGAATGTTGATTTAAAACCGTAGGCAGTCTGAAGAGCTTTGGGAGGGGGATTTTAGAAGGAAGATGAACCCTCCCTCTTTTCTCGGAGCAGCTTCTCCCGCAGTTGCTTGTTTATGGCCTTTTGATGGAGACTCCCTGGAGACTGAAGCCTGGGCTGGGCTTCTGTGAGGTTCCCTCCTCCTCTGTAGATGGTCCCACTTCAGGGAAAAATATTACTAAGCCATATTTGGACATTACCATATGCGAGGCACTGCATAAAGCGCTCAACACAAATTATCTCATTTAATCTCGATCTGTACAGCAGATGGCTGAAAGCGGACACGGTTCTGATGACAGCGGATTCCTTCCCTCAAAGATGAATTCATTTGTGAAGTGAAAGTGAAAGTCGTTCAGTCATGTCCTGCTCTTTGCGACCCCATGGACTAAAGAGTCCATGGAATTCTGCAGGCCAAAAGACTGGAGTGGGCCTTCATTCCAGCAGGCCCCTGGAGTAGAATTCATTTGTGGGACTCCTTTAAACCAGAGATCGAAATCTGGCCAACTGGGCCATGTCAGGGCCAAAGATCTGTTTCTTTTGGCTCCTGCCATTTTAAAGATTGAATTTATTGATGGTAGTGAGCAACCCACCATTGAATTGCCCATAAAATCTGGAAAACACGGAGCAATCCAGCAGCAGCAGGTCTGTGCTCGCCCAGGGCCGAGCAGCGGCTGCCCCGTATCTAAGAGCCGCCCTGGCCACAACTCTAGCCCACCTGGGCAGTTTCTCTCTCTGATTTTGCCCTCCTGATCCCTCAAGGCCTTTGTCCCCTCTCCTTCTCCCCTCCCACTTTACATTATCCAGTCTTCCTGGGCTTTTTTTTTAGGGAGGAGTGTGCTTTTTCTTTGTTGGCGTGCAGGCTTTTCTCTAGTTGTGGTGGGCAGGGCTACTCTCTGGTTGTAGCGCCTGGGCTTCTCATGGCGGTGGCGGCTCTTGTGGAGCTCAGGCTCTAGGGTGCATGGGCTTCGGTAGTTGCGGCTCCCGGGCTCTGGAGCACCAGCTCAGTAGTTGTGGCGCACAGGCTTAGTTGCTCCGAGGCATGTGGGATCTTCCCGGATCAGGGATCGAACCCGTGGTCCTCTGCATTGGCAGGTGGATTCTTTTGCCACTGAGCCACCACGGAAGCCCCCTTCTGCCCAGGCTTTTTAAAGCAACGCTTTCTCCAATTTGATTTCATATGCAAACTTTGCAGCATGTCATTGGTTCAGCAAATCTGTGCCAGAAAGTGAAATCTGCCAAGATGCCTGAGAGGTTGCTTGACTGTCACTTCACGACCTCTTCTGTGGGAAATGACTTAAATTGCAGCAGGGGAGAGGCAGCCAGGTCGGGTCAGCAGTGCTTCCCACAGGGGTGCCCCGTGGAGGCGTGGCTCCTTTGGGGATTCACGTGGTCAGTCATGTCTCTGATGGCCAGGTTATAGATCCTCGAGGACTTGGGAGTCCAGGTGTGTGTGTGTGTGTGTGTCCCCACTGTGGAAAAGAATCATTAATTTCCCCTGAAACTGTGGCTGTGTGGAGTGTAAGAATTCAATTCATCCATCCAAAAAGGCTAAAGCCGTGCTGTTCAGTGGTCATAATATTGTAACAGCAGTATTGTAACAGTTAATGCCGTTTGCATTTTCCCTTTGTGCTGGCCGGCCTGCTGGGCACCTCAGCCAGACTATTTCAGTGATTTCTAGTGCAGCCCCTTAAAGATGGTCACTGTGATCATGCCTCTTACTGACGAAGAAGTCAAGGCCCAGCAAGATTCATTGCAAACTCATAGACCTCTCAGCGGGGAAGATCAGGAATGAACTAGCCTTCCCTGGTGGTTCATTGGTTAAGAATTTGCCTACCAATGCAGGGTTCAGACCCTGGTCGGGGAAGATTCCAGGGGCCACCGGGCAGCTAAGCCTGTGAGCCACAGCTCGAGTCCTCACTCTAGAGTCCACTGCCGCGACTCCTGGGCCCGCACACTGCAACTGCTGAAGCCCGCGTGCCCTAGAGCCTGTCTCCGCAACGAGAGAAGCCGCCGCAACGAGAAGCACACGTCCCGCAACTGGAGGGTAGCCCCACTCACTGCAACCAGAGGAAAGCCTGTTTGCAGCAACGAAGACATAGTACAGCCAAAAATAAATTAATTAATTAAAAAAAAAGAAAAAAGGTCAGGAATGAACCCAGGCTGTGGGACTCACCACCTCCACCCTCTCCTGCCTCCCGTGGACTGAGACCGACAAAGACAGTCCATCTGGGTCTGAGTGTGTAACAGTGACCAGGGCACTGTCTGTCTTTGTTAAACCATGATTGCTTTTGAGGAAGAATCAGATTGGTGTTGAGGGTGATGGAAAATCATAGTATTTTCATGTTAAATCAAATTAGACCATCTCCAGAGATCCAGAGGCACCAGTTACTTCCGGAACGACTAACAGAAAGGTTGAAATGACTTACTACTGTGTCTTTCCAGCCTTTAGGGAGGAAGTTCTGGTTTGGAACTCCGTGTTGCACATGTAGAGAAGGTGTTCAAAATAGAGTCTGCTCAGCATCTCGAGGCGGCATGGGAGCCATAAATAAGTCTGACTGCAGAGCCATTCTTGGCAGGAATTTAAAAAAAGTCCTGAGGCAGGTGACATGACATGAAGCTCTGTTTGCACTGCCCTGTGTGTGTGACGCCGCCATTCAGGTTGGCCCGGCCACACTGGCACTTCCCATTGACTGCTCTTTGTGTTGGTGACTCTGGTATCTTAAAGCTGTCCTCTTACAGGACAGGGATCAGTATTAGGGGGCTTCCCAGGTGGCGCAGTGGTAAAGAATCTGCCTGTCCATGCAGGAGACGCAGGTTCAGTCCGTGGGTTGGGAAGATCCCCTGGAGAAGGAAACGGCAACCCACTCCAGTGTTCTTACCTGGGAAATCCCATGGACAGAGGAGCCTGGCGGGCTACAGTCCATAAGGTTGCAAAGAGTTGGACACAACTGAGCAACTGAACACGCAGGCACATCAATATTAGGAGACTCTTTCTTTATCCAGAGTTTGCATTTAAACTCCTGATGCTCGTTTTGCATTGTATCTTCTGGAGGGATGGCAGGTGACACGTGCTTCAATGTCCCATTTTCGAGGTGGAACATCAAGGTATGAGGAAACCACGTCTTCCTGCAGCCATCCCCTAGGGCTGGTACTAGAAGCGGCTGCAGAAGGCAAAGGAGCTGAGCGTTCACTTAGCACCAGCCTTGGCCAGGCCTGGGAGAATTTTTTCTCCCATTTTATCTTCTGAACCAGCCGAGGTGGCCGGTAGCATTAGACCCTTTTATAGACAAAGACACAGGACACGGAGCTTATGTGTTATGTCACCTGTTCAAGATCACCCAGCTAGTAGGTAATGGAGCTGGGATACAAATCTATGTTTACTTACTTATTTTAAAGCCACATTTAAATTTTTTATTTTATGTTGGAGTTGTTGTTCTGTTGCTCAGTCATGTCCGACTCTTTGTGACCCCATGGACTGCAGCACGCCAGGTTTCCCTGTCCTTCACTGTCTCCTGGAGTTTGCTCAGACTCATGTCCACTGAGTTGGTCATATTGGAGTATGGTTGGTTATCAGTGCTGTGTTAGTTTCAGATGTATAGCACACTGATTCAGTTATGAAGCATCTATTCTTTCTCAAATTCTTTTCCTATTTAGGTTATTACAGAATATGAGCAGAATTCCCCATGCTATACACTAGGTCCTTGTTGGTTATCTGTTTTAAATACAGTGGGGTGTACATGTCCATCCCAATCTCCCTAACTATGGGTTGCAAGTCTAGATTTGTCTTCTGTCCAAAAGCCCCCTTCAGGTCTCAGCGCCACATTGCTCCCAAAACTGTGAGATATCGATCTTTTAAAGTACCCAGTAAAGCTTCCCTTTCCCTAAGCCACCAATTTGACCTTTCTGCCTTTCCAAAATGTCCCGAAGGAGACAGCTGCAGGTGAGGCATGCTCCAGCACATGGAAGCAGTCGCAAAGGACCAGAGTCCTCTCCCCTCTCCCTCCTGCTTCCGAGGGGTACACCTTTGTCTCCTCACACTCCTCCACTGCACCTCTGGAGCCCCTAGACTGGTCCAGGAGCCAGAGGAGGCCGCCAGCTTCTCTTTTCAGAAATCTCCACTCCTTTTTCATGTAAATACCCTAAGGAGGCTTTTAAAAATCTCACTTTGAAGAAGAAAGCTCCAGAGCATCTCCCAGCCCATTCGCCCAGGTATTTAGTGGAGACGTGACGTGTGTGTGTGGGGGTCTGTCCAGCAATGCGAGGATGGTGACCTCCTGGAAGAACTCGGAGCTGCCATTCCTGACCTGGCTGCTGCTGCTCATCCCACAACTGGAACAGTCCAGCTCAGGTGCTCGGAATACGAGCACCTAGGAAGCAGACAGATCTTTCTTCAAAACCAGAGCTGAGTGACAGTCTCTGGGGCTGAGTAACAGCAGAGGGAAACTTCCACGGCCTGCCCTCAGCTGCTTCAGCCCGATGGGCTACATCCTGGAGCCAAAGTTGTCTCTCTGCAGCCACGTCCAGAGGAGCCTCTGAGGCTGGTGGAGAACGTTCAGTGTGTTGTCAAACCCAGGTCTGATGGGTTTTGCTTCTCGGCATAAGGAGATTTCTACCTCAGTGTCTCCCCGGTGTTTTGGGGGCTGAGTCATTTTGCAAGTGGGAGGGCGATCAATTTTTTTAGGCCAGACATCACCTGTTTAACTTGCTGTCGGCAAGGACTCTGTTTCTTTGACAAAGGAAGTGTTGGAGAGCAGTCTGTGTCCGTCACCTTGGGAGGCGCTCCAGGTTCATCCTCCAGCATGGGTCCACACTGCCCACCTGGACCCGAGCCGCGTTCGTCCTTCTGTCCAGTCGTCCGTGCCCACAGTTCTCTGCTCCCATGAGTCTGTCCTTCATTCTGGAGAAGCTAGGTGGTCGCTACCCGGAGGGGCTCCTCTCAGCTTTAAGTCAGTGCTGTTCAGTATGAGAAAGAGACCATCCAGGGAGAAAAACATTTTCTGGTGCTCATAAAATTTAATGTTTTTCCTTTACTGTCTTCCTTTGGAAACTTGGACGTAATTTATTGAGCCCCGTTTAAAAAATCAGGAGGGTGCTTTGTATTCCTTCCGAAGGAATGTGATTAAAAATGCACTGGCCTCCCCTGACTCCTGGAAGACGTTAGAACGTGACAAAGAGCCACAGAATTTCTTGATTTACATTTTTATATGAAATCCTGCGCTTTCCAGAGCACCCTGCACCGTAAATGTAAAAACAACCCTTGAGGGTGAAATATTTTCTGGAGAAAACCTCTGAATGGGAGAGTGAGTGGCAGGTCCGTGATATTATGTAACTTCTGAGGTCTGGTGTCTGGTTCTTAGAAATGGGAATAAGCTGCCCTGCCTGTGTGGCAGCCCTGGGCTCTGAGGTCAGCTCTTGTCCCATCAGGGTCTCCCACCCGCCAGCACAGTGGGTCCCCACTTTATAGTCCAGGAGCCTGGGGGAACTGGGTAGGAAATAGCAACCCACTCTAGTATTCTTACCTAGAAAATTCTACGGACAGAGGAGCTTGATGGGCTACGGTCTATGGGGTCACAAAGAGTCGAACATGACTGAGCACAGCACAGCCCAGGGAGGTGCACACGAGTGCTGGGACCCAGGAGCAGCTGGGCCTGGGTGTGAACTGGCTCTCCTGCCTCCTGCTGGCCGACCTCCCACCCCGCAAGCCTCACATTGGGTACTGTCTTTGGGATCCATCCCCCGTGGCCACTCCTCCCCAGCCCCCAAGACTGAACGCCTTCTGTCATGCCCCCAGGACCCCAGTGTGTTCCGCTGGCACATTGGTCATGCTGTATAGGAACCATCAGCATCTTGGGAGCTCCCTGAGGGTCACCACTGATGTCCAGCACCCAGGACAGCACCTGGCACTCAAGCCAATGATTGTATGGGTGAAGGAAGTCATTCCAGATGTAACTGCAGACAGGAGGAGCTTTATAAATGAACCACCCCCGAGGCAAGAGGCAGGCCCTTTTGGTGGCGGTGAGCGTGGACTCAGGGTTCAGAGCCCAAGCTCTTAACTCGTCATCCTCAAATAAAACTGAACCTCCTTGCACGTCTGTCTCCTTGTCGGGGTTGGTGGGGGTGTGTTCCTGCTAGAATGGAGACCCCCTCCAAGGTAGAGATTTCTCTCATTTGCTACTGTGTCTGTAGTACTTGATAGATGTACAGGGCTTGGTCAATGCAAAATAGAAATTTGTTGAATCAATGAATTTTTGAGCATTTTTGGATACTGAAGATGAATTTCTTTTTAAAAAAATTTTATTTACTTACTTTTGGCTGTCTTCCCTGATATCTCAGATGGTGAAGAATCTGCCTACAATGCATGAGGCCCAGGTTCAACCTCTGGGTCAGGAAGATCCTCTGGAGAAGGAAATGGCAACCCGCTCCAGGATTCTTGCCTAGGAAATCCCATGGATAGAGAAGTCCGGCAAGCTATACAGTCCATGGGGTCACAAAGAGTCAGACACGACTGAGTGACTAACATACACATATTTTTGGCTGTGCTGTGTTTTTTTTTTTTTTTTGCTGTGTGGCCTTTTCTCTAGTTGTGAGCAGTGGGACTGCTCTCTGGTTGCAGTGCACAGGTTTCTCATTGCGATGGCTTCTCTTGTTGTGGAGCAAGGGCTCTAGGGCTCGCTTCAGTAGCTGTAGCACGTGGGGACAGCGGTTGCAGCTCCCGGGCTCTAGAGCACAGGCTCCATAGTTGTGCTGCTCGGGCTTAGTTGCTCCAAGGCATGTGGGATCTTCCTAGATCAGGGATCGAACCCATGTCTCCTGCATCAGCAGGTGGATTCTTTACACTGAGTCACCAGGGAATCCCCGATGAATTTTTGAAGGAGAGAGAATGCTGTGGCTGGGCCTCAAAGGTTGCCTGTGGATGAACTCACGGAGGGACGGTGCTGGGAACTGGGTCCGTCCCAGGGTGTGTGCTCAGCATGTGTGTGTTCTTGATGACGATGGCCTCTCCCTTTCTTCCCCCACTCAACGCTAGAAGGCTGGAGAAAGCCCCCTGTGCTGGACAGGTAGATGAGGCCAGTGCTGAGCTGCCTTCCAAGTCCATGATCCCTGGGAACCAATAGTTGTCCTCCATGAGCAAGCCTGTAACAAAGGTGCTTTTGAAAGGAGAGGCCAGCAGAGCCTTTCAAAGTAATCCTTGACCCATTTTCACAAGCCTGGCAGAGCACAGTGCTTTTGTCGTGGTGATGGGTTATAATTACAACCACTGTGTGATGCCAGGTAAACGACATTATCTGCTGTGTTCACAGAAAGGAACTTTCACCATCTCCCCTTCTGTGGCCTCCTACCCTTCACTGATCCAGCAGAAATGAGCCCTGGAAGTGTCTGGTTTTGTCGGTGGTTTGGCCTCAGTCCCCGGGAAGATACGTGGAGTTGGATGAGAGCCTGTGCCCCAGGACAGGCCTGGGGAGCAGGGTAGCGCTGCTGTGTGCACAGGCTGCCCCACCAGGCCACATCTCCTCCTGGCGGCGGGGTGGAGGGTGGGGCTTGTGTAACAAAATAAGTGTGGGTTGAGGTGTCCCTGCGTGCCCTCATCTCCGTGGGTCCACGAGCAAATAGTCCAGCTGCTCTGGGCCTCAGTTTTCTCTCCTGTAAAATGGAGCAGCGGTTTGCATCTGGTGAAATGTCTAAGGCTTCTGTGTGTGATTCTGCAGGTTGCACACTGCACAAGGGCCTGTGGCTCTGGGGACCACGTGGGAGCTTTGTTAGGCCCACGTGCCCCTGTGGGGCTGTGGCTGGTGTGGCCCTGAGAGCATTTGACATGGAGTAAGTGCTCAGTTCAGTTAAGTCGCTCAGTTGTGTCCGAATCTTTGCGACCCCATGGACTGCAGCACGCCAGGCTTCCGTGTCCATCACCAACTCCCAGAACTTGCTCAAACGAACATCTGTTGAGTCGGTGATGCCATCCAACCATCTCATCCTCTGTCATCCCCTTCTCCTCCTGCCCTCAATCTTTCCCAGCATCAGGGGCTTTTCCAATGAATTGGCTCTTCGCATCAAGTGGCCCAAAATATTGGAGCTTCAGCTTCAACATCAACTCTTCCAATGAACTTTTGGGACTGATTTCCTTTAGGATTGACTGGTTTGATCTCCTTGTGGTCCAAGGAACTCTCAAGAGTCTTCTCCAGCACCACAGTGCAAAAGCATCAATTCCTTGGTGCTCAGCTTTCTTTATGGTCCAACTCTCACATCCATACTTGACTACTGGAAAAAGCATAGCTTTGACTAGGTGGACCTTTGCTGGTAAAGTGATGTCTCTGCTTTTTAATATGCTGTCTAGGTTGGTCATAGCTTTTCTTCCAAGGAGCAAGGGTCTTTTAATTTCATGGCTGCAGTCACCATCTGCAGTGATTTTGGAGCCCAAGAAAATAAGTAAGTGCTCATGAAACCATAACTGCTCCTACACTCTTGAGGATACATTTATGGAGAAGATGGATAAATGTGTCAAAAGATCTGGGGAGTAAGGAGAACTGAGATGTGAGTTCGTCTTTGAAGGGTAGATAGGATTCCAGGAGATGTGCCTGGAGGGAGGTGGAGGTGCAGCATGTAATCTCATGTGCTCAGTGCCGGTTTTTCCTTTGAAATATTTTGTCCTACTTCCTTCCTCCCTTCCCTATCTCTTCCCGCCCCTTCCTCCCTTCCCCCTATTCCCATCCTTGTATACCATGCCAGGGAAATTCGTGGGAATCCATTGAAAGAAATTTTTAAACTTTGGGTTATGGAAGAATTTTAATATGGGCAGAAGAGTGTCATGTCCCTACCCCTACGCATCACATCATCTCAGGTGGCTCCAGTTCCCAAGGCCAACCGTACTCCATGCCTCGACCTTTGTGTCATTTGGAAACAAATTGCAGACCTCTGGTCATTTTCTTTGTCAGCATCAGTGAGAGGTTTTAAGCGGAGAAGGGATGTGTTCAAGTTTGGGTCATAGGGAGGCCATTTGAGTGTCAGCTTGTGTGTGGGGCCGATGAGGAGAGAGCAGTGGGAAATGGGGGGGCTTCTCAACCAAGACTGGGGTGACGGAGGTGACAGAGGGGACAGATCTGAAGATCCGAGGCTGTAGATTCTGTGGGACCAGTGACACTGGGTGCTGTCCTTGGTGCTGCTTTGTGTCAGACCCTTTTATGACCCCGTGGACTGTAGCCCGCCAGGCTCCTCTGTCCATAGAATTCTTCAGGAAAGAATACTGGAGTGGGTTGCCATTCCCTTTTCCAGGGGATCTTCCCGACCCACGGATCGAACTTGGGTTTCCAGGCCAAGGCTGGTGTAAGCTATATGCCCAAAGTCACAGCTAGGAAGAAGGAGGGTGGTTTTTAATCCTAAGACTCTGGGCTCTGGAGTTTGTGCTTAAATTCCAGGCTGTGCAGCCCCTCTGGTCATGCTTCCCCAGGATGGGTGACCGTGTCATTTATTTTTTTTTCTTTTGGCTGCATCACTCAGGATCTTAGTTCCCCAACCAGGGATTGAACCCATGCCTCCAGCAGTGGAATTGCAGAGTCCTAACCACTGGACTGTCAGGGAAGTCCCAGGGTGTGTGAAAGTTGATGGAACCTGTTTAAAAACCTCTATAGCTGTGCGATGCCTCTTGTGTTCTTCTGATGAGAATATGTCTTTCAGCAGAGTGCTAGAACTCAGAGGTTTTGTGTTTGCTTTATTTCCCTCTGTTTTGCTCATCTGTCTCAAACGACCTCCAGGAAGGGGTTGGCTGCCCTTTTATTATTTCCATTTCTGTCTGTCCTGCCTTTGCTCTTTAAGGGCTATTTGTGGAAGGCAGGAAAGAGAAGGTGTTACCTGGGCAGGTTATCAGCTGCTTCTGTGTGCCACCTTTCTCTGGCTTGCCTGCTGTGTTGTCTGAAAGGTTGGGCATCAGGGGAAGCCAGGGCCAGTGTTGAGGATGGGGACGCTGCAGCCCCGCGGTGGGGCTGCACCAGGTACATAGCATCTGTTCTCAGAGGTGTCCCATAATCTGTTAGTGCTGAGTGTTCTGAGTGTTTCCTTCTCCCTCAGGAACCCATAATCCCAGGCAAACATTTTTAAGCATCCGCTCCTCAATTTCAACTTGCTGAACACAGAGGAGATGAAGGGAGGGAGTCTCTCTTCAGTATGAACTTATCTCAGTGGCTCTGCGGGTGGAGCCCATGTGGCGCTGTCTGGGTGGCACTTGAGGATGGAGCTGGCCCTCCCCCAGCTTCCGGTGAGCCTGTCGCTTGGTAGCTTGGCAGTGTGATGTCCAGGAAGATCAGTCCTGAGGTCCCAGCGCTCTGCCTCACCAGGATGAGCCTGCCTGCCTTTCTGGGGCCGGCCCTACCGCAGAATCAGAGCACAGGGCAGGCTGGAGAGCACAGGAAAACTGGGGAGACTCTGGAGATGCAAGACCCCAAGTCCACATCGACTTTAAAAATAATCACGACCTAGAAGTTGAGAGTTAGGTTTTATTTGGTGGAAAGTTTAGGACTTTAGGCCTGGGATCCAGCATCTCAAGTGATGCTGAGAGAACTGCTCTGAGGGGGCAGGAGAGGGGGAGGAGTCAGGTTATATAGAAGTTTGTAATAAGGAGGAGGTGGTCTGAACATCAGAAGGTTATTGTTAATTAAGGAAAATCAGATATTTCAAGTTAAGGGATTTAGCGCCTTTCTATGGGAAGATGCAGGAGTCGGGGCTCACTGAAATCATTTGTTTTATATGGATCTCGGCTCTTTTGTTTGGTTTTACACATCTTCAGTTCCTTGCTCACTGCTCGCTGTAGGGAGTTTCGGATGGCTGTCTGGTACCCAGAATTGTTCTTCCTGGGTGCCCTCAGGGCTCAGAAATTCACATTCAGAGTGCCAGAATCACAGATGGCTATGACATCCTTGTTTATTGGTGTGGCAGGAAATAGTCCATTTCACACCCCTCAGTCAAACTGGCTTGGAACCATCACTTTACCTTGCTGGGCCTTGCTTTCCTCATCTGTAAAATGGACATAAATCTCAACCTCCCAGGCCATGGCACACGCTCCTGTAAAGTACCTGGAACACTGGCTGGCCAGAGGATGCGCTTCCTTGGGAGGAATTCAGGATCACACCCTGTGGCAGGCACCAGGTGCTGCCCATACTCTGGTCATGTTTTTGTTGCTCATGACAACCTGGACTGCAGGGCACGAGACCCTCTTTTTGTAGAAACGATACCAGGAGTCAGAGGCCACCTGACAGCAGATCTATGGGACCCGAGTTTGACCTCCACAGCCCTCCTCTTTGTACGCCTGATCAGAGGTGGCCTCACTTGGATGGCTCGTTGATGCCGCACGTCCCCAAGTGTCCCTCACTGGCCCTGGAGCGTCTCCGGTTGGCATTTCCTTTGCTGGTTTCTGCAGTGCCTGTGTATGAAGCAAAGACCACGTTAAACAAGTCTCATTTTGGCTGCTGGCCAAGTTGCTGGGTTCCTCTTTGGGACCCTGAGTCCCACAGTCGGGCTGCCTCTGCTCAGGTTCTTGTTCACTCTGGGTGTCCCTTCCTGTACTGCCAGGGTCTCCTCGGGGACTCGGGGGTGTTGGGCAGACTGGTCTGTGATAAGCCAGACTAGGCCTCAGGCACGCCCAGAGACGGTGCCTTTTCCAGGGTTGTGCACGTGTGTGGTGATGCTCGACCCAGGTTCCTCACCTCCTCCGGGTCCTCTGGCATCTGGAGGTGCCAGCTCAGCATCCTGGTCACAGTGTATGCAGGGGGGCAGGGTAGAGAGCCTGCCTCAGAACCCGGACCCAGAAATTTGAAAACCAGTTCTGCTGCTTAGGGCTTCCCTGGTGGCTTGGCTGGTAAAGAATCTGCTTACCAACACAGGAGACCTGGGTTCGATCCCTGGGTTGGGAAGATCCTTGGAGAAGAGAATGGCAACCCACTCCAGTATTCTTGCCTGGAGAATCCTGTGGACAGAGGAGCCTGGCAGGCTATGGCCCATAGGGTCACAAGAGTCGGACACGACTGAGCGACTGTCACTTGCACTTCTTTCTGCTGCTTGCTTCCTGTGTGGCCTTGAGCAGGGTGCTTACCTTCTCCCGCCTTCCTTTTGGTTTGCTGCTCAGGTCCTGAGCCTTACCCTTCCTTCTCTGGGAAATGGACATGATCAGGCGGCTGTAGGCAAGACTCACTGTCAGTCTTAGGGCAATAGCAAGTGTGGTTTTTATTTTTGGCTGTGTGGGGTCTTCGTTGCTGCGTGGGGGCTGCGTTGCTGAGTGGGGGCTACTCATTGCAGTGCACAGGCTTCTCGTTGCAGTGGCTTCTCGGTGCGGAGCGCAGGCTCGAGGCACACAGGCTTCAGTTGCTGCAGCGTGCGGACTCCCGGCTCGAGAGCGCAGGCTCTGTGGTTGTGGCGCACGGGCTCAGTTGCTCCGTGCAGTGTGGGATCTTCCCAGATCAGAGATGGAACCCATGTCTCCTGCACTGGTAGGTGGGTTCTTCACTACTGAGCCATCAACTGTAATTTTTTGAGGATGGCTGTGTCCTGGGCCAGGTCTGTACGTGTGTTGTTCAGTTAACGTTTGTGATTTTCTTAGTCTTCAAGCCTACATTGACACTGTAACAAGGGAAATACGTCTGAAGACCAACAGATGTGGATAACATTGGTTCTTATTTTTCCTTTCTACTCTCTTTACAAATTTTATCCAAAAATGGTCATATTTTGACTTTTAAAAATCCTTTTATTAGTCGTTGTCTCTAATAATTATTAATGCAAGATGTTTCAATGATGGCATACGTGATATAGATAGATGCTTCTGAAACTATCTGCGAATAACCTGTTGTTTTTGTTTTTTTTTTTTTTTTTTTTAGAATTTCTAATTCATTACAGACTGGAACTTTTGTAAAATGCGGGGAAAAAAAACCAACCCAAAACAAAACCCCCCAAAACTAGAAAAACTGTGGAATTCCTGGATTTCATACCAAGATGAGATGGCTTCAAATGTTTTGAAATGCTTACTATGAATTTCTGTGCTTGCCTCAGATGGGTGGCAGACAGCTGACAGCCCAGCTGCCGCTCACGGCGCCCTCAGGCAGCGCTGTTGCAGAACTCCTGTACCATCGCAGGAGGAACCGCTCTGCCCGGGGCGCTTGCTGCTGTCTGGTATTGGCCGGTAGGCTAGATGAGGTTTTTCTCTGGCCGTGGCTTTGTTCACCACCTTGAGAATCCAGAAGTCGAGAGCTGACAAGTGGAGGAGCTTCCATGACCTCTTGATTCTACAAATCCTGAACTTGAAAAGCTCGCAGTTCACATCCGTGTGTGTGAACTCTCTTCCCCCCTTGTCTTTGCCAGTGGTTCCCAAGTCTGATTGATCATCACGGTCACTAGGGTCTTTTAAAAGTATTACTCTGGACTCCCCCGTGTTGAATCAGCCTTTCTGGGAGTGAAACCCAGAAATCTGTACTTGTCAGAAGCCCTCCAAGCATCTGTCAGCTTGCTTTGGGAGCCACTGGTCCACACGGGGCTGCTACCGTCTACTCTGTGGGACTGGCTCATCTCCTTAACCCCTGAAGGGCTCGGCTCCTGGCTGTGCCCCAGGGTGGAGGGCAGAGGACACAGGCCGTGGCTCTGACTCTGGTGCCTTTGGCTCATAGCCTGACCTCTCTGAGCCTCAAGGGCCCGTGTGTAAGAAGCCCTGCCACTCACAGGAGGGTGGCAAGAGTCGCGAGCTGGGTGATCTAATGCCCGGAAAAGGCCCGATGTATAGTTGGCGTTCACAGGGGTGTTAAGGGGCTTCCCTGGTGGTCCAGTGATTCAGACTTCACCTTTCAATGCAGGAGGGGCAAGTTCTATCCCTGGTGGGGGAGCCAGGATCCCACATGCCTCCTGGGCAAAAAGCCAAAACATGAAACAGAAGCAATATTGTAACAAGTTCAGTAAAGCCTTTAAAATGGTCCACATCAAAAACAGCAACAACAACAACAAAACCCTTGAAGACTGGTAGGCACTGGTGAGGGCTTTGTCTCTCAAAGGCGGTTGCGGTATCCTCACAACAGCAGAAGGTTCCAGGTCTCTCCCCACAGCCAT
This sequence comes from Bubalus kerabau, assembly GCF_029407905.1. NCBI lineage: Eukaryota > Metazoa > Chordata > Mammalia > Artiodactyla > Bovidae > Bubalus > Bubalus kerabau. Next base: position 12,032,721 of record NC_073646.1, read on the forward strand.
TGGCAGTGGGACTCACACACAGCCTGCGCATTTTATAAAATCGAGGTAGATTGTGAGGCATCAAGTCAGTGTTCTCTGAGAGTTTGGGAATGTGACCTGAAGAGTGTCAGTTGCTGTTAAAATTTGGGGGTGCGTATGTGCCAAGTCGCTTCAGTCTTCTCCGACTCTTTGCCACCCTGTGGACTGCAGCCCACCAGGCTCTGCTGTCCATGGGGATTCTCTAGGCAAGAATACTGGAGTCGGTTGTCATTTCCTGCTCCAGGGGATCTTCCCAACCGAGGGATCGAACCTGTGTCCTTTACATCTCCTGCATTGGCAGGCAGCTTCTTTACCGCTAGTGCCACCTGGGAAACTGCAGGTATCTTGGTCTAATTAATCAGGACGTGTCTCATTCCATAGCCAGAGGAAGGGCGAAGCAAGATTTACTTGAATGTGATTAGATAGAACATTGTGATATGAAAGGAAATGCCAAAGGCATTTTTCAAAAAATTATAATCTTTTCATGATTTGGCAGGTCATTATGATAATTTCTGGGATTTTTACAGACTTAAGAGCTTTTTCACAGACACATTTTTTTTCAGAGAGCATCTTTCCTGATGCTCCAGCTGGAAGGGATTGCTCAGCCCCTTGAATCGCCAAAGGCTTCATCTTATAAAAGCATCTTATAAAGGCATCATCTTTATAAAGTCACCATCTTATAAAGGCATCATCTTTAGCACAGCTCAGACGTCAGCCTTCTCTGATGCCTTCCCCCAAACCTGTCTGCCAGGAATACTAAATAGGTGTCATCCTGTAGGCCAGCACTCTGATCGATTGGCTTGGGGTGACTGAGTGTCTTCTTGAGGAAGAAAGCCCTGATTGACTAGTGATGTCTGCCAAGCAGCAGGAAGTGGGGGATAGCAGCAGAACCTGATAGATTTCACTAGGCCCTGTGGTTGGGCTTTTAGGTGGACTCCAGCCATTTGGAGCTAAACTGCTTGAGCACAGGTTTACTCCCTAGCACACAGGATACTCCCTAGCAGGGGTTTGCTAAGCACAAGGAGAGAGATTTTAAAAGTTTGACATGTATTGCCAAACAGTCTTGTGACTTAAACTTCTTCAATCTTTCTCCCCTCTTCTCTCAAGGCTAAAGGGCGAAACACAAATGATGACTGATAAGCAGCCACACGTTATTAGCTCATGAGTTGTGCACCTTCCAGACACAGCTTGGGAGCCATGCATGGTGTTATTTATGCATTTATTTTTGTGCTGGGTCTTCGCTGCTGCACAGGCTTCTCTCTAGTCGCACCAAGCAGAGGGTCTTCTCTCTGGTTGCACCATGTGGGGGAGTGCTCTCTAGTCGTGGTGGCTTCTCACTGCAGGGGCTTCTCTTGTGGGGCAGGGACTCTAGGGCTTGCAGGCTTCAGTGGTTGCAGCTCATGGGCTTCGTTGTTCCTTGTCATGTGGAATCTCTCTGGACCAGGAATCAAATCTATGCCCCTTGCCTTGGCAGGAGGATTCTTAATCACTGGACCACAAGGCAAGTCCCACGGCTGACTTTTAAGGCGGCCCTGAGCATCGTTGGTCCCAGAACACAGCGAGTGCCTGACTGTGATTTAGGGCATGGATCAGCCGTGGGAGGCTGCCTGGCATGAGTCAAGGCCCATCAGAGAAGTGACTCCTGAGTGTTTTCTCTGGACGAGGCCTTTCCTGATACCCTGTCTTCCTTCCAAGTCCTCCTCTCTCCCTGAGTGCTAGTCCAGTTTGTCTGATTTCTAGGATGTGAACTCCATGACTTCCCTGTGCCTCACCACTGAGAACATTGCCTGGTGAGTGGTCAGCAGTTCTCTGGATGATGCTCCCGCTTTAGGGGACAGCGAGTGTCTCTCCACAGCCCTCTGAGCCATTTGTTACGGCTTGTTACTTTTCCATTTGGCTTCCAGAAATCTGCTTGTCCTTTTCTTCCTTTCTCTTGTCCCTTTAATGTGATCACCCTCCATACAACCACTTCACATTCACTGAGCCTTTGCCATGCTTGGACACAGTATTGAGCCTGCTAAGGGCCGCAGCTCATTTCATCCACACTGCGGCCCCTTGAGATGAGTGTGGTTTTTTTTTTTTTAATTTATTTATTTTTGGCTGCAGTCCATGGGGTCTCAAAGAGTCTGACATGACTGAGCAACTGAACTGAACTGATTTTTTTGGCTGTCCTGGGTCTTCATTGCTCCTTACCGGCTTTCTCTAGTTTCCGCGAGCAGGGGCTACTCTTCATTGCGGCACTCAGACTTCTCATTGTGGCGGCTTCTCTTGTGGATCACTTGTGGGCTCTAGATAGAGCGTGCGGGCTTCGGCAGTCGCAGTGCGTGGGTCGCTAGCTGCGGCTCACAACCTCTAGGGTATGTATGGACTCAGTAGCTGTGCCTCACTGACTTAGTTGTCCAACAAACAGCATGTGGACTGTTTCCAGACCAGAGATTGAACCCCTGTCCCCTGCATCGGCAGGCAGATTCTTAACCAGTGGGCCACCAGGGAAGTCTGTGAGCATGGTTTTTAATCCCCGTTTTGTAGATGACGGGCCTCAGGATCATAGAGGTTAAGTGACTCGCGCAAGAGCACGCGTTAAGTGAGCCAACCAAGGCTTGCCTTGCATCAGGGTCTGAGCCTTTTCAAAGCACCTCTTTCGGCTGCTTTCCTGCCATCCTCTGGGCCTTCGCACCTGTCATTTCCTCTGCTGGTTGTGTCTTTCTCCTCTTTGTTCATAAGGTGAGCTCCCAGAGCTCAGCATGTTTATGCAACATAGAAGACCCTCTGGGTCGAGTGACTTTGGGGAGAAAACGCGAGAGGAAGGGGCAGGAGATGGTGTTAGGGAGAGAGGCTGAAGCCAGATCTGCAAGGAGATGGATTTTTATCTTTAGGGCAGTGGGAAGCATTGAAGATTTTAAACAGCAGGTGACAATATCAGCTGTTGCTTTGGGAAGATCACTCTTGCTCCTTGGTGGAGAAGGACTGGGGGACATTTCTCTCTCTCTCATTCCCTGTGGCTGTTGGAAATAGGGAAGGAAGGTCATATGCAACCTGTAAGTGCCCTCAGAGCCTCATAGAAATTCCAACAAGCAGTGGTTGTGCCTTTTATTTTGGTGATAATGAGAACCATTTGTGATTTCACATTTCTCTTCTGAGGCTGGCTCTGAATCTCAAATTCATTTCTAGTTATGCTATAGTTTGGAAAGAGTTATTTGAGGAATAGGAAGCTCAGTGTGGTTTATGTAAGATGAAAGCTGTTTATATCAATAGCTGTTTGTGGGGATATGAAATGGAGAAATCCAGTGTTTCAGAGCTTAGCTTAGTAACAATGAGCATTGCTGTTTTAATGACTGCTGGAAACTGTCAAATTTTGTCTCCTTGGTTCCATAGGATTTCTCCCCCCCATTCTCTAGTGAGATGAAAGCTTTGTCTGATGTGGTCAAGTTACTCTCTGGCTGCAAAATAGAACCAGGGTTTTGACAGTTCGTGATAAATACCACTTGCAGCTGGGATGTTCCAATGTTTTATGCATTTATGGAAAATTGTTTTAACACCCTGGCTTCCACTGCCAAACAAAACACAAACACAAAGCAAAACCCTACTTTGCTTTGGAAATGATGGTGACATTTATTTAAAGCTTGTATGTTGTGGGGGCATATTAGCAGGTATTTAGCAGCGAAATTGGCAGTTGTATCTGTTTCCTGCTTACTGTGTGGTAAATGGATTCTCAGCCCCAAGGAAGCTCGAGGAGGGTTTGTATGATTTCTGCGTGTGTGGAGGAATCAAGTAGGTGTTATTAGTGATGTTGTATTTGTTTGTGAAAGGCCTGATGGTCATCTTAAGCTTTTTTATACGAAAATAAGGCAACCGGGGAATATTGATTTTAGGTCTGTGTGACACGAGAGTTTGGTCAAAGGCTCAGTGACTTATTCTCCGTTAGTTAATTCTGTGGCCATCAGTGTCTGCTGTGCCTTTTTCACTTTGTGTTTCTCACCGGTTTGAATAGGGTGGGCACCTGGGAGACAGAGGGATTCCCATCTGAGTGAAGAGCCGCTGAGCAAGTTAACAGAAGCATCAGGATTGCAGGGGGGCCTGAGAAGTTCCATGCTGACTGCACCTGGCTGCTTCCTTGAGTTGCACGTGAAGAATTTTTAATTCTTTTAAAGAGCCTGAGTGGTTATTCTCTCTGATAAATGAAAGAATGCTCATTAATAAGAAACTGAAAAGTAAGGAAAAGTAGAAAGAATGGAAACAAAAAATATCCCGTGACTAATGTCAGTATCTTCTGTATTTCCTCCCTGCGCCTTTTACCTTTTATATATATTGTATTCAGAAAAATAAAATGACAGCTTCCCTTTATTCCTTCTGAAGCGTCTAGATTTAGGTTAATCTCTTTTTTGCCCACAAAACTTCTCCTTACATCCCTTCTGCATTCTAACAGTATGTTTTATATTTTACCTAGAGTACTTATAAATGTTCTGGCACTATTTATACATTATACTGAATGTAGTAAGACCCTGGCTAAGGTCTTGGGTATAGGAGGGGTGATTTCTTGGGAGGGGCAGGGGGACAGGGGCTGGCTGGGGTCTGCTTGACCTCTACATTTGGCGGGGGCGGAGGGGGGGCGGCGGGCGGGGGTGTGTTCTCTGTAAGGTACTTGCCAGAGTCATCTTTCATGGTTTCTGATGAGCATGGCAAGATTATACCTCACATTTCTCTAAAAAATTTTTTTAAATAAATTAGTTTATTTTGATTATAAGCCCCAATAAGATCACTTTTCTTAAAAAAAAAAAAAAAAAAAATCCTTTTTTTCTTCTTTTGGCTGTATCACATGGAATGTGGGATCTCAGTTCTCTGACCAGGGATCAAATGTGTATCCCCTGCAGTGAAAGTGTGGTCTTTTAACCACTGGACTGCCAGGGAAGTCCCAAGATCACTCTTACAATCAGAGGAATTACTGTATGCTTTGACCATGCAGGATATCCTTGTTCCCTTTGTATGTTACACGCGGAAAGATCTGTTATTGATTCTGTGCACCAGTCATAGGCTATCTTATCCCAACCTCCATTTTTTATTTGGGATCAGCCGAGAGTATTGAAATGTGGATAAATCTGCAGGCTCTCTGCAGGCCTGAGTGGAGGGGCAGGATTGTGGCATGTGGCCCAGTGACCAAGAGCCAGGACTCCGGAGTCAGCCTTAGCTGTGTGGCCTTCATCCTGCTCCTGAGACTCCTCTGACATTATTCCTCTGTCTGTGTGGCGGGAGTAATACCACCTACCTCAGGTGTCTTCCCAGCAGAGAGCAAACAGGGGCCACTGGGCATCTGTGCTGCCTCAGGCGTGTCTGTCACTCTCCCCATCGCCATCCTCAGCAAGGCTCTGATTCTGTTGTCTCGGTTTTCAAAACCAAAGCCTCAGTGAACAGAAATGGTTCATCAGGGACTTCCCTGGGGGTCCAGTGGTTAAGAATCTACCTTCCAGTGCAAGGGATGCAAGTTTGATCCCTGGTCAGGGAACTGGGATCCCAGTTGGTACAGGGCTTCTAAGCCTGTGCACCACACCTAGAGAGAAAACCCACACACCCCAACAAAGACCCCACATGCCACAACTAAACAAATGTTGCTGCTGCTGCTAAGTCACTTCAGTCGTGTCCGACTCTGTGTGACCCCAGAGACACAGCCCACCAGGCTCCCCCGTCCCTGGGATTCTCCAGGCAAGAATACTGGAGTGGGTTGCCATTTCCTTCTCCAATGCATGAAAGGGAAAAGTGAAAGTGAAGTTGCTCAGTCGTGTCCGACTCTTAGCGACCCCATGGACTGCAACCTACTAGGCTCCTCCATCCATGGGATTTTCCAGGCAAGAGTACTGGAGTGGGGTGCCATGTTACAGCCAAATAAATTTAATAAAAATAAATTTTACAGCCAAATAAGGCTTTTTTTTTTTTTTTAAAAGAAAGAAAAGAAGTTGTCAGCCATTCTACTTGTGCCATTAGCAGGGGATTCTTGACAGGCACAACTCAGATGAGAAAGAAAGCCTTTGCTAGACAAGTGTTCATTTCCTAAGAATAAAAGCCTCAGGTCCAAAAATGACCTGATATAGTCATATTCTGGACTATAAACTGGGACCATTGATACTACAGTGTTCAGTTCCATCAAATCAAAAACATATTCAGCTTAAATGGGTGGATTTGCATAGCTGATCCGTAAGGAAGCAGTGTTCATTGTTTCCAGCTCAACAACCTCTCGGTGCCAGCTGACCAGTGGTGGGCTCAGAGAAGGCGGGATGGGCCGTGGGGAGGGTCTGCCCCTGAGCCTCACCGTCTGGTGCTTGTGTGTTGCAGGTGGCGGAGATGCACGGGGAGCTGATCGAGTTCAACGAGCGCCTGCACCGGGCCCTGGTGGCCAAGGAAGCCCTCGTCTCCCAGATGCGGCAGGAGCTCATCGACCTGCGGGGGCCGGTGAGTGCCCCAGCCTTGCCCTTCTGCTCACACTGTCTGCCTACCACCTCTGCTGCCCGCAACTCTTCTGTTACATCAATGTCGAGGGCATGGAAAAGTACAGAGATTAAAAGGGAGAGCATCCGGGTATCCCCACTCAGATGGTGCCCCCATCCAGGTACCAGCCACGCAGGTGGTTGGTGGGCAAGTGAGTGAAGCTTCATCTGTGTTACAGCCACTCCCCATTGAGCACATGAGCAGCTGAGCTCCACCTCCTGTCAGATCAGTGGCGGAATTAGGTTCTCATAGGAGTAGGAACCCTACTGTGAGCTGCACACAAGAGGGATCTAGGTTGTGTGTTCCTTACAAGAATTATCCCCAAACCACCCTCCCTCCGACGGCCCATGGGAAAATTATCTTCCATGAAACCAGTCCCTGGTGTCTAAAGGTTGGGGGCCACTGTAATAGAGGGATTTTAAACTGCAGCCCTCTTGATACTTTGAGCCATTTCCTTCTTTGTCGGGGGCCATCCTGTATATCATAAGATGTGTAGCAGCATCCCCAGTTTCTACTCACTAGAGTCCAGTAGCAACCCCTTGCCACCCCAGTCACGGGAGCCAAATATATCCCCAGACATTATCAGATGTCCACTCAGGGGCAGAATCACCCCTGGTTGAGAACGCCCCACCGAGTTTGTTCACTTTGTTAATTCTGTAATTCTCTGTTGAAAGAAATACTGCACTAGTTTAAATATGGTTTTGCGTTCATAAACATTGGGGTTGTTTCCATTATTTTGCTACTGCAAACCACGTTGCTGAGAGCATCTTGTCCTTTTGTGCATGTTTATAACAGCTTTTTCTTTGCTTTAAAACTTTCTTATGATGTCAGATGTTAATAACACCCAAAGATCGGCGGGTGTGTGATACACTTTGATGTGACCATTGTTTGATTGAACTATTGTCAGTCACAGTCAATCTTATTTCAGATTCCCAACACCTGCTTTCCCCTTCTGTATTGTTTTGAATCAAATATTAGGCATTATTTCATCTCTAGACATTTCAGAATATAGCTATAAAAATCAAGAGAACAGAGCAATCAAGTATAATTGAAACAAATATCATTGTCAGCCTCTGTTATCAATAATTCATTTATACCAACAAATATCAGTGTTCAAACTTCTTCTTGTCTCATAATTTTCTTAGTTTTTTGAATTGTAGTGAGAAGTGACAGATCTGGGTTTGTGTGCCGTCAGAGACTGGATTTTTCTTTTTTAAACAATTGAAAATTATCAAAATTTGGACTCTTGACAAACCTTGTTACATACATGCTAAACAGACAAGTAGCATAAAAGGGTATATTCAGTGAAAAAGAAATCTATTTTCTGTCCCAGGGGCAATAACAGTGATCAGTCTTGGGTTTGTCTTTCTAGAGATGAGCGTGGCTTGAGTAAGCGGTGTACATGTGCCTGCGTGTTTAATCACTAGTCGCCTGCTTTATTCACTGTTGTGTATATTACTTGTCTTCCTTCTAACTATACACTTTAGAGGTCACTTTATTTTATCGATACTTTGCATGTAGGTCTACGTCATTGTTTTAAAGAGCTGCATCATAATCCTTTGAACTGGCAATTCCAAAGTTCGTCTAACCAGGCCCTATTGATGGATATACAGTTGTTTTCTGTTTTTATCTTTAAAACAGAGTTGACATAACATCCTTGTGAAATCCCACACTTAGACCGGAAGGTTGTCAGGCAGCTCATGGAGCTCGCTTGACTGGATGTAGATCCAGAGTTCTCATCTTACAAGATTCTGGGGCACTGAATCTTCTTTTTGTCCTCCATCAGAAGGGAGGACCTTTTTCTGTCCTCCTCTACCTGTTGCAGGAAAACTCTTTCTGAGCGCCAGTACCCATCAGGAGCTCCCAGTTGTCGGAGTTCCAACATTGTGTTGGGCACACATGGTTCTCTGCCTTCCTTATCTCATTTGATATATTTTTTTAAGTCTTTATTGAATTTGTTACAGTATCACTTCTGTTTTGTTTTGTTTTTTTGGCTGGGAGGCATGCGAGATCTTAGCTCCCTGACCAGACCAGTGAACCGCCTGCATTGGAAGGCAAAGTCCTAGCCACTGGACTGCCAGAGAAGTCCCCTCTCATTTGAAGTCCAGCCTGTGAATCAAATGAAATTAGCCTCCTCTTGAGTAAGCACGGCAGCTGAGATGCAGAGGGTTCAGGCCCCCTGGACTTATGATTAAGCTCCAGCATGGTGCTGGGCCCCCAGCCCATTGGGCTTCTTCAGCTCCAGGTCCTTTGCTTTCTCCCTCTGTGGGGCCTTTTCTCCCATCCCTTCTGCCTGGAGTAAGGCTCTGGGCCCAGGCCACTCACCATCAGAATCACCTCCTCAGGAGACCCGACAAGGGCAGATTTTCCTTGTCAAGTGTGATGTTTGTATGTATCTTTCTCTCCTCTTACTATAATTTTATGTTTCTCTCTCACTAATCAGTGTCTCGAGGCACCACCACCTCTTTGAGGGTAAGTGCCCTGTCTTTTTCCCTTTAAATTCCAGTGATTCACACAGTAGGTACTTAATGACTGTAAGTTGACTTATAGAATGAGTGAGTGAATGTCAGGTAGTAAGTGGTGGAGTCCAGGTTTCCCTGGACCCCTGATAAGTGACCCATCTTCTCTCCTCGTGCCGCACTCCCTTTGGCCTCCAGTCTGGATGCCCATGAGGGCAGTGACATCCTTTACCCACAGGCAGCTCGAACTGTCATCAGAGCCTTTCCGGCGGGCAGGCTGTGATGGCCAGCAGTCAGGACAGAGTAAGTGGTCCTGCAGGCTGTTGGGAAGAGCCGGCCTTTCTGACACTGGCCCAGGGAAGCCCCTTGACCTTGTCGATTTTGCCTGAGGCCTGCTCTGGTCATCTGCCTAGAGCCAGGCAGCCTGGACAAAGGAGGGAGGCAGCCGTGAGCTCATTTTCGGTTCTGGAGCCCACTCTTCCTTCCCACGTGGTGCTAGTGGCAAAGAACCCGGCTGTCAATGCAGGAAACATGAGACGAGAGTTCTATCCCTGGGCTGGGAAGATCCCCTGGAGGAGGGCATGGGAATGCACTCCAGTATTTTTGCCTGGAGAATCCCCATGGACAGAGGAGCCTACCGAGGCTGTGGTCCATAGGGTCGCAAAGAGTCGGATACCACTGAAGCAACTTAGCACGCCTGCATGCTCCCGCCCGTCTTGAGGGGCCACTGTTGGGGGAGGCTCTTCCCATTGCCACTCTCTGCTGCCCTCAGATTAGACTTCCTCCCAGACACCAGAGTATTCAAGGGCAGGGAGGGGTCTGCTGTGTTTGGAAGCCCTGGTTTCTTCTTCTATTGGGTGGCTTTGGGGATTCCACGAGATGCTGCTGGTAAAGGCACTTGTTGGTGGGCACTGGGGCGGAGAGGGGTGGCCCTGTTTTCGTCTCTGAATCTCCATGCCCAGGGCTGTGCCTGACACAGAGTAGGTGCTCCGTTAAGTGTTTGCTAGGTGAGAACTTCACTGTTTTAGAGCAGAGGACAATTCCATGGAGCAAATAATAATTTTTCTTTTGGTTGCACCTGTTGGCCTGTGGGATCTTCCCTGACCAGGGACTGAACCTGTGACCCCTGCAGTGAGAGTCAGAAGTCTTAACCACTGGACCGCCAGGGAAGTCCAAATGGTAATTGCTTTTTTAGAGATAGGTACAAAGACACAGTGTCTTCTCAGTGGTAGGTTTTTATGATACTATAGACTTTTAAAGTAAGTCGTTTAAGGAGGAGTTTGGGATTAAGGGTTGAATTTTTTCCTTTTATTTTTTTGAATGCAAGTATTTTTAGGACTCTCGACTCATTATTCTCTCCTCCTCTGGTATAAGATGTGAATGAACGCTGGAGTTTTTGTTTTTGTTTTTTTTTTTTTTTAAAACCTTTTTAGCAGGATTTGATTACAGCCCTGAAAATTCTCTGGGAGAATAGCTCCTATTTGGAATAAATGGAGACAGAGTCTTGTAAGATGGCAGGATGCGGCGGTCAATTACAGTCACAGCACATGGAGAGCAGCTCATTAACTGCACGTTTGTTCCCACCAGGGATGAAAATTCAGTCTCACTTTATGTGACTGCACTTGGATTGCTCCCTTTCCTGCCGCCTCTGTGGGTCTCTGTTTCCCCGTCCCATGTGCTGTTTAAGTTGATCGCCTCTGCTTAAGCAGAAAAGACGGCACCGCTTGGTATGGCTGGAGGTCTGCAGCCTCACTTCCCTGACTCGAAGCATCAGCCCTGTTGGCTTGTTTTCCTGCCACCTGTCCCCTCCCTTGTCTGTCTGATGAGAGCCATTTACTACGTGCGTGGTGGTGGCATGCACTTTTAGCCTTTCCCCTAGCACAGTATATTCATTCGGTCCATTTCTCAGCTTAGCAAACCGAGGCACAGACAAGTTTTAGGACTCACCCCGAGGCACACAGCTCCGTGGTTGCACCAGATTGCAAATCCAGGACCATATCGTTTCTTCAGCGCCGTGCTGCTTACTCTCCTGTTTCTCGTTCCTTTTTCATTTCAAGCAGGGTTTAATGTCTTTTGTCCTCCGGGCACAACCCTCCTGGGGATTTTAAAGGTTCCCATCCTTCTGTGACAGAGTTCTCAAGCATTCTACTCCCTGCCCGCAGACTGCATCTTCCACTGCCTTGTCTCCTCCTCTTGCTTTTTTTACATCAAAGCGGGTTGTTGTTGTTTTTCACTTAACTGATCACTTCATCTTGATGTCAGACTACACTCTTTGAAATTTGTAATCTAGAGAAGGTGGAGTCTTCTGAGAGCAGAATACTTTCCTGAGAGTAGAATAGTGATTCAAAGGATGCACATAGGTGGTGGTGGTTGTTCAGTCGCTAAGTCGTGCCCAACTCTTGGTGACCCCTTGGACTGCAGCACGCCAGGCTTCCCTGTCCTTCTCCATCTCCCGAAGCTTGCTCAAACTCATGTCCATTGAATTGGTGATGCCATCCAACCATCTCATCCTCTATCATCCCCTTCTCCTCCTACCTTCAATCTTTCCCAGCATCAGGGTCTTTTCCAGTGAGTCCATTCTTCACATCAGGTGGCCAAAGTATTGAGCTTCAGCATCATCAGTCCTTCCAATGAATATTCAGGGTTGATTTTCTTTAGGATAGATAGGTTTGATCTCCTTGCAATCTGAGGAACTCTCAAGAGTCTTCTCTAGCACCACAGTTTGAAAGCATCAGGTCTTGGGCTTCTTCATGGTTTCTTCATGGTTGCTTCTTTCAGCCTTCTTCATGGTTCAATTCTCACATCTATTCATGACTATGGGAAAAACCATAGCTTCGACACTGTGGACCTTTGTCAACCAAGTAATGTCTCTGCTTTTTAATATGCTGTCTAGGTTGGTCATAGCTTTTCTCCCAGGGAGCAAGCGTCTTTTAATTTAGTGGCAGCAGTCACCATCTGCAGTGATTTTGGAGCCCAAGACAATAAAGTCTGTCACTAGGCGGTACATATGAAAAAGAAGGGGTATTGTGATAAATCATCTCAAACAAAGATGGTCAGGAGGCCTCTCTCTGTAGCACTTTCCACCAGGGCCATCCGCGAAGGGTAGACCTGGCACGCCCCTTACGCATTTATTTCCCCAAGGACCATCTTTTCTAAGATGCTTTCCAAGGGATGCTTTTAGGAAACTTAGGGCCGAGTTACATATCACATTCGTTACCCACACATGCTGCAGGGCGACCCTGACAGCCTGGGCTGTCCCATGAAGCTGCCCCAACCCGGGATCCACAGAGCCTGGAGGGGGAGGTGGCATTGCATGACTGTGGGGTGCCCTGGACCTGCGCTCTGGAGGTGAGTGACCGGCTGGGCGTCCACTGCCCTCCCACCCGCCACCCCCATTGGCCTGGCTCTCGGTCATCTGAACTCCTGTGTGTCCCTGGGCACTTTGAGCCTCATGCACACAGGCTCCCAGAGAGGGGCCGTGCAGGGCTCTTGGGTTCCCTGTGCTCTCTTTTTCAGCCTCTCGTTTATTTATTTGGCTGCGTCGGGTCTTAGTTGCAGCACGCAGCGTCTTCATTGTGTTGCGGGATCTTTCACTGTGGCATCCGGGCTTAGTTGCTCTGCAGCATTTGGGATCTTAGTTCACCATCCAGGGGTCGAACCTGCATCCCTAGCACTGCCAGACAGGTTCTTGACCACTGGACCCCAGGGAAGTCCATCCCTCTGCTTTGTAATCTCTTTTTCTGTCTCTCTCTCTTTCTTCCTACTTCTCCTTGTTTCTCACTCTCTGTTCCTTTCTGTCTTGGTCTGCCTCTGCCTGTCTTTCCTTCTCTCTCTCTCTTTCACCCACTGTGTGTGTGTTGGTCTCTCTGCCCCTGTTCTGACTGACTGACTGTCTCTCCCCAATGCTGAGTCTCTCTCCGAGGCTGTCTCATGCTCTGTCTGTCTCTCGGCTCCCCCTTCCCTTCCCATTATCTCTAGTTTCATAAACACGTCCATTGCTCTACAGTGTAATGATGATGCTATTCATTGCAACTGCCTTGAAACATTTTAAATGCTTTCCATTTCAGGTCCCCCAAAGCGCCTTACAGTAGAACCACCTTCCACGAAAGCCTGCACAGACCTGCCCCACTTCCCCGCACCCCTCCTGAACACCTGGCTAAGCCCCTAATCTGTTCCAGTGACACTTTGTGGGTCAGCATCTGTCACTCTGTATTATCACTTGGTGTTGAATTTTCCTTTTTAAATCTGAGGATGGATAGCTGCCTGGCGACAGGGGCCGTGTTGACTTTCCTTTTCTTGGAGGCTGGTGCGCACACTCAGGGAGCAGGTGCTGTGTGAGTCTGCCCACGCACCTGCGGTAGCTATGGAAACTCTCTATTAACCGCAGTGTTTGATTATCCAGAAAGGTGCCATCCTGGAGGCTGTCGGATGGCAGAGACTTCCTGTTAATTCTCGCTGTAAGCTGCTCAGTGTTTCCATGGGACCCCCTTCCCTCCATTATTGGAATGATGAAGCTGATGGGAGAGAAAGATGAGGGATTTAAAATTCAGGTGTGAGACAGATGGAAGAAACTCATCCCAAGTTTTGTAATAAGGTTCACTTTGAAATAAAATGCTTCTTGGGACTTTCTTGGTATCTTTAAAACCTTCTGAGGGAGTGATCTCATTTGAGAGCTGATGCTATTTAAGTCCTGAAGCTTAATAAGAAATATATTTTTCAGCTGGGTGGCACTTGCCGAATATCTAATGATCAAGTACTAAATTGTCTGTGGTCCCACAGCAGCTCTAAACAGCGTGTTCCAAATTATAAGAAGCTTTTTAATTCGGTGCTTGGACATCCGTGTTCTAATCGTCTACCGTCTTGAAGGAGATTATTTTTAAAAGTGCCATTTAAGAGAGGCTACTAAAAATATGTCTCACATAGAAGCTTAGCTCAGAAATATTAGTTTCTGACACAGAATCATCCGGAAAGATGCTTGCAGAACCCACTTTAAACAGCTCAGTGCTGGGGAATAAAAGCCCCTCTTTGAGCCCAGTTTCTGTCTCTGTGTGCAAATAGGCAATCACGTGCTCCTTGACATTAATGCTGGACTCACAGGTCTGTCTTCCCAAGGGTGCCCAGGTTATACCCCTGATTTATGCCTGGTTCACTCATCACCATGAGTAGTTCGGTTCCTCTGGGGAACCCTGAGGGGCTTGGGTTTAGGGTTTGGGTGGACAGAGCCTGGCTAACCCAAGGCTTATGGCTGCGGAACTTTGAAATTACATTTGCAGTAAGATTGCAAGTGTTGGCTGCTCAGTCATGTCTGACTCTGTGAACCCATGGACTGTGGCCCACCGGGCTCCTCTGTCCATGGAATTCTCCAGGCAAAAATACTGGAGTGGGTTGCCATTTTCAGTTGGATGACTGAAATCCTGAGCTCGTGACCCATACCAATTACTGGTGCAAACAAGGCTACTCATCTTTATTTAATAACTTAGCTCTGATCTCACTTTTTGCCTTCTACAGAAGCTGCTCCCAGCCTCCACCCCCACCTCTCAAGGGTTAAACCTCAAGGTCTTGAGTTGCTTGGCTCCTAACCATTGTGTTTTATTGACATGTATGTTTCTCAGTCTAATGTCGTTAACCAGGAAACACGGTTCTTGAGTCTCAGGCGCCACGTGGGACTCCTGTGTAGACTGGCCCAGGGTTGGACCTCTGTCTCATGCTGTCAGACTGGGCCACTGTCCTTGACTCATGTCATTCTTGTCATCCTCAAAATGCAGATTCTTCAGCCTCTTCTGTTCTGTCCCCACAGCCCCTTGTCAATTCTACTGATCATAACGTGTCCATCTAAATTCCAAGTTAATTGACCATATTTCTGCTAAATTAACACACACTGTATTTCCAAGGATACATAATAACCACATGATTATACTTGTACATACCCTCTAACTAAATATAGGTGCTTATTTCTTAATTTAATAAATATCTTTCTTCATGATAACAGAGCTCCCTTCTGATTAGTCTTGCCTTCCCTACCAATTACCCATGACTTAATTTTTTTTTTAAAGATTTCTATTTTTTATAATTTTTTTAAAAGGCTCATGTCTTCTCCTTTTTCTCCTGGTTCATCATGAACTTGGGGCTGCTAATACGAAGTGACGTTCAGTGATGGCTCAGTTTTCATTGAGTGGCATCAGAGCCTCAGAGAGACCGTACAGTTTGTTCTGGGAGTGTTCCCAATCTCCTTAAAAAGTGAAAGTGTTAATCGCTCAGTCCTTTCTGACTCTTTGCGACCCCATGGACTGTAACCCACCAGGCTCCTCTGTCCATGGATTTCTCCAGGCAAGACTACTGGAGTGGGTTGCCATTTTCTTCTCCAGCGGATCTTCCCGACCCAGGAATCAAACCTACATCTCCTGCATTGCAGGTGGATTCTTTACTATCTGAGCAGTAGAGAAGCCCAGTGTCCTTGAAGTGGATTTATATAACCTTCCAGTGGAAATAGATGCTGTTTTTACTGTGTGTGTCATGGAGGTGGATTCCCTGGTCAGCCGGTTTGCAGGCTCTAGAGCAGACTGTGCCTAGATCCGTTGTTACTTTTCTAGGAAACCAAGCCAAATGATTTGCTGCCGTGACCTGTTCTTTTGACCTCTTCCTGAGGGACAGGTACCGTCTTGGAACTGATCCTGGGGTTCCCAAGCCTTCCTACCCGTCGGGTCGACAGAAATACTGCTGCTCTCGTTTCTGAGGAATAAGGTTCAAGTGGTGTTCCCCTGAGCCCAGAACCTGCAGGCCTCATCCACACCGAGGTGGGTGGCCCAGGTTTGAGATGTGACTGATGCAGTCAGTCAGGCATTTGAGATCAGACTTTGCCACAAGACTTTTCATAAAGTCAGAAGAGCCTTGTGTTCACTTAGATTTTTATTTCTTTCCTAGGAAAGTAGCTTTCTTTTTTCGTCCTTCTTTTTTTTTCATTTTGCTGTCCAGAGTGTCATCACCTCTGCTGGCATGAGAGCATGTGCCCCTGGGTGAATCCCCGCCTCCCCCTGTTACAGTGAGGGTCCCAGCCAGCTGTGGCTCCCAGAGTCCCTGTACGGGCAGATCGATATTTATTTAGGCCTGTGCTGGGTCTCCGTTGCTGTGAAGGCTGCTCTCTAGTTGCGACGAGCGGGCTTCTCATTGCAGTGGTTCCTCTTGTTGTGCAGCACGGCTCTCGGGCGTGCAGGCTTCAGCAGTTGCCTCTCCCAGGCTCCAGAGAAGCACAGGCTCAGGAGTTGGGGCGTATGGGCTTAGTTAACCTATAGCATGTGGGATCTTCCTGGAACAGGGGTCAAACCCGTGTCTCTTACACTGGCAGGCGGATCCTTTACCACTGAACCACCAGGGAAGCCCACAGATCTTTTAGTTTCTTCCCTCCCCCTCTACCCCCCATTGAAGTAGGTTTGACTTACAATGAATGCTGTGTTAGTTTCAGGTATACTGCAAAGTGATTCAATTGTATATTTTCTTCTTTCAGATTCTTTTCCATTATAGGTTATTACGAGGTATCGCATATGGTTCCCTGTCCTATACAGTAGGTCTGTGTTGTTTATCTGCTTTTTATGTGCTGTTAGCTTCATTTTAGAAAGGTCTGGCAGATGCTGCAGCGGGAAGTGACTCTGGCCTTGCCTGGCCCCTCACTCTTGGCCCGTGGGCCAGAGGCCAGCCCCTCCCCTGTGCACATGACCTCCAACTTGTGTTGCCTTGCTTCTCTGCTTTTTGTCTTTCAGAAGATCTGCTTTCAATTTTTTTTTTTCTAAATGACGCAAATAATGTAAGAATCTATTTTTGAAAGAAATTAAGCATTATACAACTGAAGAGAGTATAAGATACAAGTGCCTCTCTCCCAGAGATCCTGACTCTGAAAAGCTTGCTTGTATCCTTCGTGAGTATGTGTCTCCTTCTCCTCTGTGCCCACCCTCCCAGATTATCCCCACCCTTGAAACTCCAGCTCATTCTAAAGCCCTCAGTGACTTCTTCAGTTCTAATTTTTTTGTTTTTATTTTTAACTTCTGAGTTCCTATAATCCTCTTCCCCTCTGGACCACCCATTTTGTCTACTTTTCTTATGTTGTCTTTTGTTTTGTTGTTCAGTTGCTAAGTTGTGTCTGACTCTTCACGACCCTGTGGACTGCAGCACGCCAGCCTTCTCTGTCCTTTGCTGTCTCCCGGAGTTTGCTCGGATTCATGTCCATTGAGTTGGTGATGCCATCCAACCATCTCGTCCTCTGTCGCCACCTTCTCCTCTTGCCCTCAGTTTTTGCCAGCATCAGAGTCTTTTCCAGTGAATAAGGTCCTCGCATCAGGTGGCCAAAGTATTGGAGCTTCAGCATCAGTCCTTCCAATGAATATTCAGGACTGATTTCCTTTAGTATTGACTGGTTTGGTTTGGTCTCCTCGCTGTCCAAGGGACTCTCAAGAGTCCTCTCCAACACCATAATTCAAAGGCATCAATTCTTCCTTGCTCAGCCTTCTTTATGGTTCAACTCTCACATCCATACATGACTGCTGAAAAAACCATAGCTTTGACTAACCCGACCTTTGTTGGCAAAGTAGAGGCTTTGCTTTTTAATACTCTGTCTAGGTTTGCTATAGCTTTCCTTCCAAGGAGCAAGTTTCTTTTAATTTCATGGCTGCAGTCATTGTCCATAATGATTTTGGAACCCAAGAAAATAAAATCTGTCACTGCTTCCACTTTTCCTCCATCTATTTGCCTTGAAGTGATGGGCCCTTTTGTTTGCTTATTTATTCATTTGTCCTATGGAATTTTATCCAGTTGATTTTTGTCTGCCACTGGACAGAAGTTTGTTGTCCAATGGAGGACACAGAGACCCAGTAACCATGTAATTGCAGGATTGGGTGAGGAAGGTCTGGCAGAGGGAAGGCTCTTGATACAAATGTGCTGAATGACCAAATTAACAAATAAGAGAATTAATGTAGAATCAGGTGTAATGATGGCACAGTGGTGGGTTAATTAGCTGCTGAGATTGTTCTGGAAGTTTTAAGAGAGGAAACGTTTGACTTGGGTTTTGAAGGACGAGTAGGAGTTGGTTGGGAAGATGGGTCTGTCAGGAGAAGGGACTGGTAGTGTGAATCAACATGGCACATCCATGGATATGTTCATGCCCTGGTTGCACCGGTGTATCATTTGGCTTCTCCATCAGATAATGAAGTCCCTAAAAGTGCGAGTGGCATTTCCACTGCTGCCTTCAATGGACAACATTTATTGAGCACTTTTTATTTACCAAATACATCCCCAAGTGGTTTGCAGGTATAGCAAGCCCATAAGGTAGATACTCCTGATTCCATTTTAGAGATAAGAAAACTAAGGCACAAGTGAGATAGATAATGTGCCCATGTCATCAGGACTGGTAAGCATGGAGCCGATCAGTCTCACTTTTTCATTCTTCATGTCCTGTCCTTACATGGGGTGATGCCCACAAGAGAGTTCTTTGAGGTTTGAATTAAATGAGATAATCTCTCTAAATGATCCAAAGTTGGGGTCAAATATCAGCTTGTCAAAAGCCTGAATAAAATAGCACCCACACCCCCTGCATTATTAACATTTTTCTTCATAGCACTTATCACTGCTTGGCTTAGAGTTATTTGCTCTCTCAGCCTTTGTCCATTGTAAGCTTGACTGTGTCCCAGTACCTGGCAGACAGTATTAAGTATTTATGGCATGAAGGAATGAACGGATATTAGCTCTCACTTCCCACCGTAGCATCCTGACTATGGCTGCTCAGAAAGTACTTGGTAATTTCAAAGCGAAACACTTTAAGCCTGCCCCCTACTCCGGCAAGGGATCATGGATTTATATGTCTCATGATGATCAACATTTGTTGTCTTCATTTTTTATTTGTTGTTGTCATGTTCGTGGAACTAAATATCACATGTCTCCCACCCCTTAATTCTCGTGATGTCTCTTTTAAGCATTTCCGATTTGAATATGAAATTATCTATCAATTACAGAGAGAATTTTTGCTTTTCTTGGTGGCCTGGAATCAAACCAGGGCTTAACTGGAGAAACTGTTGGTGCGAGAGTGAGGGCTGGCTGGAGGAAGCTCGCCCCCTGCCCCCCACCCCGGGGCCCAGGCTGGAATATCACTTCTCCCCTGGACAGTGGTCAGATCTTGCCCTTCCCCCGGGATCCTGGATAACACCTCCTCTGTTGATTCACTGTAGACCTGTTAGCATCCTCTGTGTGTCAGGGGTTGACCCCTGCACCAGCAATACAGAGAACTGGCCTTGGAGTGTCGACTGGGTCCTCCTTATCAGCAGCATGCTGGAGGAGATGCCCATGTGAGCCAAGCTGGGTTGATGGCATCCAGGCCCTCGCCAGAGCCCATGAGCCACAAGCGTGTATTCCGGGATGTCTCAAGGTCTGGATGCAAGGGCTCAACCCCAGTTCAGTGGAAGGAGAACCTCTGCAGTGGGGCCAGGACACCCTTCTTGTTGACACGAGTGATTCTAACACAGGTGGTGTTGAGAACCGTGACACTTCAAATTTAATGAAGTTCTTTTTTCATTGGATTCAGTTTGCTTTCTCTGTATAGCAAGTGCATTTGGTTTTCTATTTGCCAGAGTGATTTCCTGTTGAGTAAATTTTATAAGTAAAATGAGGAGTTGATTTAAAAATGACATCAGTGAACAGTAGTGCAAGTAAACAATATGTGAGTGTGGCAGACATCACAACGGTGCCTCATGATGGACTGAAGTGTGGGCAGTCCCCCGCTCCAGTTTATCCCAGGGTCAGAGTTTTAGGCCTGATTTTGGCTCCCGTAGCATCACTGGGACTCATTGGGCAGTGCCAAGGATTCCTGAAGGGCTAGCACCGAAAGAGTGAACAAAACTCACTGTTATACTTTTTAGGGGTTGTACCAGTTGTCTATTTCTGCATAACAAATTGTCCCAAGATGTAGGGACAACAGTTTGAGATAACAGCATTTATAGTCTTATGGGATCTGGGGGTCTGGAATCCATGCAGTTTGGTTGGTTCTCTCCTTGGGTCCAGGCTACAAACATCTCAGGCCTGACTGGGGAAGGGTCTATTTCCATGCTCACCCATGTGACAGGACTTAGTTCCTCAGGGGCTTTTGGACTGAAGGCCCAGTTCCTCCCAGGCTGTTGGCTGGAGGCCGTTTCTTGCCGCCCAGGTTCATCATAGCCATTTACTTCATCCAAGTGAGTGAGCCAAGAGAGAGAGAGACCAGCTCCACGGAAGTCACAGTCTTTTACATCCTGACCTAGGAAGTGGCTTCCTGTAACTTCTACCTCCATCTGCTGGTTAGGAGGAGTCAGTGGGGCCTGCCCACCCTCAGGGTGAGAATGACACAGGACACGGATGACCGGAGGGGGACTGCCTGGATGCATGTTAAGAGACAACCCAGCACGGACTATGCTGAAGACACCTGCTAATTCACACCTGTCACCTGGAGGGTGGGAGGGCGTCCCCGCAGGTCCTAACACCCGTGCTTCCTCTCAGCAGTCACTGGTTCTTTTGTGGACACAGTGGATCTTGTAACTGGTTTTGTTTCACAATTTGGTCGTGAGGCATTTGAGTCAAAATTACTGCTTTTTATTGAAAATAGAGAAATGATTATATAGAAATTCATTTCTTATTTTAAATCTGAAGACTTAAAAACATTAATTTATTTATTTGGCTGTGTTGGGTCTTCGATGCAGCACACAGGATCTTTGATCTTCGTTGTAGCATGCAGGATCTTTAGTTGGGGCATGTGGGATCTTGTTCCTTAACCAGGGATTGAACCTGAGCCCCCTGCATTGGGAGCGCAGAGTCTTAGTCACTGGGCCACAAGGGAAGTCACAGGAAGTCAGAGAAATTTATTATCTCAAAATTCTATGGCAGGACTTCTTGTGTACCTACTCTCTGTATGTATGTATATATTAGTTGTTCAGTAGGGTCCAGCTCTTTGCGACCCCATGGACTATGACCTCTGTCCGTGGAATTCTCCAGGCAAGAATACTGGAGTTAGTAGCCATTTTCTTGGTGGGCTACAGTCCACTGGGTCACAAAGAGTCAGACACGACTGAGCGACTGACTCTCTCTGGTCTAGTCTTCAATAGTAATTTTATTTCTTTAATCTCTTTCCTCCATTCTTTTTGCATTGTCACACTACTACTAATATTATTGTGTGTTATATTATGCTGTATATATTCTTACATTCCTGGACTTTTGATGTCTTGAGCTTTGGAAACTTGTTGAGTTTTGCTGTTTCGGGGTAGGCTCTCGGTTTCTGAGGTACAGAGGGACCAACACCTCTGTTTCCCTAGTGCCCGGATTTCCAACCAGGAGTGTGTGGGCCAGGCTGACGGCAAAAGCCCTGAGGCGGCTGGTTGGCGGCATAGATAGCAACTCCTCTGAACCTGAGGAACAGTGGCCACGGCCGTCTTCTCCTGGCCTGCACATGCCTCTTGGCCTCAGTAATGACATGGCTTGGGACAAGGCCCTTCACCTCTTTGAGCCTCAGTTTTCCCTTCTGTAAAATGGAGTTGATATATTAGTCAGGGTGGGCTGCGTTATGCTGCAGTAACAAAGAACTCCAAAACGCCGGTAAGGAAGACACAGTGGCTTCTGTCTCGTCCATGTGGCGTGCCCTTCACGAACTGGCTGGGCCTCTACTGCATCTTGTCATCCTCACACCCGCACCCAGGCTGTGATGGGGGACTAGACAGTCTGGCTGAGCACACAGTCTTCTCTTCTGCCCGGATGTGGGACACCTCACTTCTCTCTTGTTTCATTGGTTAAGCAGGTCCCTTGGTCACACATCACTTTGGATGGGTGGGGAAGTACGGTCCTGCCAGGCAGCTGGAAACAGCAGAGTTATTGTGGCTGGCCCTGGTGACTTCCAGCGGTGACCGCAGACTTACCTCCCAGCGTGGTGATGAGCCTCAGTCGGATGGTCTCTGCAGAGCTTTTGATGCCTGGCAGCTCGGTAGCCCTCCCTGAACCGTGATGCTGGTGGTTATGGCAGCTCTCATGGCGATGCTGATTAGAGAAGTAAAGGTTATCTAGGGGCCCGCAGCGTATAGACCTCTGCTTATTGATCTGTTCCTTCAGTCCCTGTGTGTCGGGTTCTCAGTTTCCTGGATTCCGCGTACTGTTCTTTGAACTGGAGATCAAAAACAAGATCGACGTGGTCTGTGCCTTTAAGCAGCTCACAGTCTCTCCTTGGCAGCAGGGATTGAAGGATTTCCTTTGGGTTTTCACTTGGAGGGCTTGGCCTTCCTAGGAAAACATATGGAATGAAATAAATGCCGGAATTGGAGAGGGTCATGGTTTCTGTATCAGGATGTGTTCAGTGGCAGAAACAGAGGACTCGAGTCAAAGCAGCATCAGCAGAGCAAGGCATTTGTTTCAGCGGGTCACTGAAAAGTTGAGACCGGGGTGAGCAGTGGTCTCGTCTTTTCGGTCATTGTCAGGAGGAAGAATGAAACTGTCCAGTGTTGCCAGCAAAATCTCCAGGCTTCACTCTCATTGAACCAGTTTGGTTTGTTGACCAATCTTGAACTAACCACTGTGGCCGTAAGGATGGGATGTGCTGACTGACCTGCATTAGTTAGTGCTCACCCTTGGATCCGGGTGTGGGGTGTGCTCCGCTCGAGTCTCAGCCCCTGGGTGGGCTGATCTCCCAGGAGGGGAGTGGACGCCAGGCCTTAAACAGCCACAGTCCACTTCTTCATCCTGCCCTTTCCTTTCCTCAGACAGGAAATGAAGGTCCAGAAAAATGAAATGACTTTTCCTGCTTCTACTCAGCATGCTGGAAACAGAGTGGGGGCCAGGCTGTGGACCGAGGACTGTGCTCTCAGTTCCAAAACACACTGTCTTGGGAAACCATCAGTTTCAAAGGGGACTCGGGAAGCATCACACTTTGGGAGCTGTGATTATAAAACAGATGCTAAATTGCACTGTCCCCAGCATCTTTAGCAAAACTTCATTATTTATTGCTTGTTGATAACAGGTTGAAGATCAGGCAGATTGCTCCGTGGCAGGACTGCTTCTCGTGTCTGATCTCTGCAGGGAATGGTTTGGGGCTCTGAGTGAGTGAAGGTTTTGGTGATTGGCTTCCTAAGTCATCAGTGGCAGCAAGTGGAGGCTGCCCAGCCGTGATGTGGCCATTTTTTAGCTGGTTGTGGGAGCTGCTGCGGGGGTGGGGGTGGGGTGTGTGTGTGTGTGTGTGTGTGTGTGTGTGTGTGTGTGTGTGTCGGGGCTGTTAACTTTGACACATGAGCATTTCGGAAAGTACTGTTTTGGAGTTCATTGCCGGACATCACATGGCAAGTTGCCTGGGGACAAATTGCGGAATGGGCCTTTTTAGTGTTTGAGAACCGGAGCTCAGCTTTAAAAGAATTCTTTCCCCCACCAGTGCCATCATCTTTTATCACACGATGGAGCCCCTAAGGCGGACCAACTGCCCACTCTGTTCTGTGGAATTGATTGACCCATCTGTCTTCCCTCCCATCTGGTGCTTCTGATCCCACTGCGGGTCGGGTTGGGTGAGCGAATGCAGGAAACGGTTTGCACCTGTAGTCAGCGTGTTCCTCATGGAAGAACATGTCTTCCAGCCACTTCCTACCCCTGACTTCTGACATGCCTGGCCCATCTCCCATGCCTTCAGGAGATGCTTGCCAAGGGCCCCCTCTGTGCCCAGCACCGGGATACTACATCCCAGACTCTGTGTTTTCTTTCTTTTATTTAATCCATAGTAAGCACAGTAGGGAAGTATTACTTGCCTGCTTTTTTTTTTTTTAATTAAAAAATAATACTTATTTATTTGGCTGCACCAGGTCTTAGTTGTAGCACTCGAGATCTTTGCTTCAGCCTGTGGGATGTAGTTCCCTGACCAGGGATTGAACCTGGGCCCCCTGCATTGGGAGCACGGAGTCTTAGCCACTGGACCACCAGGGAAGTCCTGAGCCTGCTTTGTAGTTGAGGAGAGTGGAGCTTGGAGAAGTTGGGGGCCTTGGTTGGGATGGCAGAGTAAGAGTATAAGCCTAGATCTGTGAAACCCCAAAGCCGTGTTCTTTCATTACATGTTACCGTGCATTGAAGGCTCTGGAGCTGGCGCCTGAGTCCACTCCTGGCTTGGCCACTTACAGCCCTGTGCCCTTGAGCACGTGAAGTCAACTCTCTGAGTGTCTGTTTCCTCATCTATGAAATGAGGATGGGAATAGTATCAACCCCTTAGAGTAATGAGGCATTTAAAATGTATAACACAGGCCTGGCAAGAGATCAATGAATGTAACAAATCTCTACCAGCTTGGTGGCTTAAAACAACACACGTTCATTTTCTCACAGTTCTGAAAGCCAGAAGCCCGATATCAAGGCTTTGGACTTCCCTGGCAGTCCAGTGGTTAAGACTTCACCTTCCAATGCAGGGGGTGCAGGTTCGATCCCTGGTTGGGGAGCGAAGATCCCATGCCTGGTAGCCAATAGCCAAAACAGAAGCAACAAATTGAATTGTAACAAATTCAATAAAGACTTAAAAAAAAATGGTCCACATTAAAATGAATCTTTAAAATTTTAAATAAATAATAAAAGCAGAGCATTGACACTGGCCAGGGCCAGGCTTTGTCTGGAGACTCCAGGGAAAGAGCCTTCCTGCCTCTTAGAGCGGCCGGAGCATTCCTTGGCTTGTGGCCACATCATTTCAGTCTCTGCCTCTGTCCTCACCTGGCCTTCTGGTTCTTTCAGTGGCTCTCTCATAAGGACATTGGTCAGTGAGTTTAGGGCCCACTTGGATAATCCAGGGTAGTCTCATTTTGAGATCTTTGACTTAGTTACATCTGTAAAATTGTTTTTCCAAATAAAGTCACAATTAGAGATTCTGGGGCTTAAGATGTGGACATACCATTTGAAGTTGCGGGGGCGGGGGGCTGCCATCAACTCACTACAGCTGCTATCATTTAAACATTTTTTCGGAAAGCACTGGTATTACATGAGTGGGCTTCCCAGCTGGCACTAATAGTAAAGAACCTACCTGCCGATGCAGGAGACATAAGAGATGCAGGTTCGATCCCTGGTCGGAAAGATACCCTGGAAAAGGGCACGGCAACCCCCACCAGTATTCTCGCCTGGAGAATCCCATGGACAGAGGAGCCCAGCAGAGTACAGTCCATGGGGTCGCAAAGAGTTGGACACGACTGAGCGACTGAGTATGCGCGCAGTATTACCTGAGTACATTCTACATGCAAACATTCAGGCAGTAAATTAAAATCTTTTTAACGAATGCCCTCAATTCCACCCTCCTCTCCCCCCAGGACCACCATCCTGATGAGTTTGGTGCTATCCTTCCAGACCTTGCTGTTAGGACAGAAAGATAGATAGGTGTCACAGATCATGACCCTGTTGCTGGGCCCTGTGAGAGGTTGTGGGCATCTGAGGTGGGTGAAAGCACCGCCTGGTGTCTGGTCAGCTCTCAGGCATCTGGAGAAGCAGGGAGTAAACCCATGACCTCCAGGTATATGGGAGGGGCTGTAACAAGACACACGTGCAAAGTGCATGGGAACAGCACAGGGAGGCCTTCAGCTGTCTTTGCAAAAAAGGAACGTCTCATTCCAAAGGCTCTACTGAACGGGGCCACCTGAGCCTTGTTGGGTTCAGAAGATGCCAACCATGCAAGGCACATGTCCGGGGAGTGGGTGAGGAAGGAGCCTGGTTGGATGTGGTTGGTGGCAGGAAGTGAATCCAGAGTTCCCAGAGGCTGTGCCTGGGGATTCTCCTCTCAGGAAACGGGAGTTTTTCTCCAGGGTGGTGGGTTTCAAACTGTGTCCCCCGGGGGCCCCAGGCCTCTGAAGAGAGGACACTGGGGTTGGGGTAGGTGGCAGGACGGCTGGTCTCCAGGCTCTCACCCAGCTGGGGCCCCAGAAGCCCCTCTCCCTGGTGAGTGATGTGCGCAGGGGTTGCGCCCAGTGGCCCGTGGTCCCCTCCTGCCTCGGTCTCCATCAGTTGCCCCCAAACCTCCTGAACAAACACGCAAGTGAAGGAAAAGCCTCGCACTTTGGACAACCGCTCTGTTGACAAGTGGCAATAACAGGTCTGGAGGGACAGTGAAGACCATAGGAGCCACCTCTGGGTGACTTTTCAAAGTCACCTTTTTAGGGTTTTCTCATGTGAAGGACACAGAGGGTATCCTGTGCATGACAGCCAGATGGGCTATGTTCTGTCTCCAGGATCGATGGGAGACACAGCTGCCCGGACCTGCACCTCGCCAGCCCCTGGGCTGCTGTGGGTGTGACAAGTGAGAGGTGCTCAGACCTTCCAGAAGTGTTAGATCCGCCTCCACACCCAGCCCAGTGGACTTGGCCTTGCGAAGATTCCTATTGGGCCTCCATGTGCCAGGCCACTCTGGGTGACCACAGCCACGGCTGCACATGAAGCCCTGGCATCTTGGACTTTCTTTCCTGCACTTGACATAAGTTGTCTCACTTCTTCAGGACAACCCTGTAAGGCAGGTGGAACTGATGTATTTATTCTACAGAGAAGGAAACAGAGGCACAGAGAGGGCGAGTCACTTGCCAGGCTGACACCGCAGGGGAGAGGGCCCTGGGGGCTGGGCGCTGCCGTCCATGCCCTTCGCTCTTGCTGTCCTGCTGCCCTGCATGCATGCCCAAGCCCTCAGCTGCCCGAGTGCTGCCCCACATAGCAGCCGGGGCACTGCTGTTAACGCTGGGCCTCTTGGCAAGATGTCAATCAAGAGAAGTGGTTTGCTTAAAAAAGAAAAAAAATTGGAATCCTGGAAGTGCAGAGAAGGGAAAACCCACAGATGTGTTTTCAGCCTGGGCTGTATTATTTGCAGACGTGTGGCAAATACAGTGCCAGCTCATTGTTAATAGGAGAGGAGTTGAAGGTTAAGAAATGAAACAGGAAGGCTTTTGTTCCCGCAGAGGGGACAGGTCAAGTAGAGAGGAGGTTCTAGGTCTCTGTTACCGGTGTGCAGAAACCAAGGTGACTGTCCTGTCTTTGGCGCCTTAGCACCGACTAGGAGGGACATGGGCAACATCAGTGCTCTTTGCTCCTTGTGACACAGCTGGAAGGGACTAGAAATGCTGGGCACGGGAGAACACGGACGGCTTGCCCAAGTGCCTGTTCCTCCCTGTGGGGCCATTGCTGCTCTGCTCAGGGTAGCTGGTGGGTGGCCCCTGAGGCAGATCAGGAGAGATGGTGGATTCTCAGTGGTAGAAAATGGGTTCCGATTTAAGAAAACAAATGAACTTCCTTATGGTCCCGTAGTTAAGAATCCGCCTTCCCATGCAGGGATGCAGGTTTGATCCCTGGTCGGGGAACTAAGATCCCACATGGCACAGAGCAACTAAGCCTGTGCACCACAGCTACTGAGCCTGCGCTGTAGAGCCCATGGTCCGAAACAAGAGGAGTCCCGCATGGACCGCAACCAAGACCCAGCACAGCCAAATCAAGCAACCCAAGCTGAAGGCAGGATCGCTGAAGTTCAGCGCTGGACCAAGTTCCCCTTCCTGTTGTCTTTTTCCTGCAGGGAGGTGACAGGGAAGGTGGGAAATGGCAGCTGAGGGTGACCACAATAACCACACAGGCAGCATGTTGGGTGTTTTATAACAATGGTACAGAGGTTGGGATGGGCGAGTGCTGGCCCTATTTTACAGAAAAGGAAACTGGGCACAGATTTCATGGATAGTAAGCGGTGAGGCTCAGAGGTACCTGACTTTAAGACACCAGACCCTGCGTCTTTCCCTGAGGACCTGGGCATTCTCTGGGAATTGCTGGAGAAATTCCTCAGAAACTTAAGCCGCCAGCCCACTCCACAGTCCTGAAGCAGCCTCCAGGATGTGGCTCCATTATTTAGAAAGAGTAGACATTAAATCCCCATAAAAATCCTGGGAGGAAACATTCCAGAGTCCTTCTGATTTTATATGCCAGTCATCAGTGCCCACTCATCTGCCGATGTAATCACCACACCCGTGACGGCAGAAATACAGTCCAGACGCATTGGTAGCCTCAGAGAGCGAAGGTGAATACCTCTCTGATTGCCCGAGTGTCTTCATTTCTGTCACAGGAGCAGACTCCTGCCTTCAGAGATTAGGCTGGATTCTTGTTTTGCACTCATGATTCTCTGGGGGGAGGCAGCGGGTATACGCAGAAGAGCACAGCTTGGGGTTGAGCTAAACTGGGCTTTGAATTCTCGCTGTGTCCGCAGGCACCTCACAGAGCCTCCCTGAGCCTCTCGTGGAATAGGGCCAGACACAGAATCCTCACGGTAGAACACTGCTGTGAGGTTGAGGTAAATGAATGTATATAAGGGCCTTAAACGTCATTTGTGTTTTAAAAAAATGTTTTTTGATTGGAGTATAGTTGCTTTATAATGTGGTACTGGTTTCTGTTGTACAGCAGTGGGAGTCAGCTGTAGGTATACATGTATCCCCTCCCTCTGAAGCCTCCATCCCACTCCCACACCCCTCAGATGGTAGAGAATCTGCCTGCAATGCGAGAGACCTGAGTTTGATCCCTGGGTTGGGAAGATTCCCTGGAGAAGGGCATGGCGACCCACTCCAGTATTCTGGCCTGGAGAATCCCATGGACGGATGAGCCTGGCAGGCTGCAGTCCACAGAGAGGAGGGGTCACAAAGAGTCGGACACGACTGAGTGAGTAACACTTTCACACATATATCCCCTCCCTCATGAGCCTCCCTCCCGTTCCCCATCCCACCCATCTAGGTCGCCACCTGCGTTGTGCAGCAGCTTTGTACGAGTCGTCTGTTTCACACACGGTAGTGTATACATGTCAGTGCCACTCTCTTAGTCTGTCCCACCCTCTCCTTCCCCCCCGCCCCCACCTCCTGATGCCTCTATTCCTGCCCTGCAAATCCCCCCGGTCCTGTTTTTCTGGATTCCATATATGTGTGTTAATACACAGTACCTTAAATGTCACTTCTTATCCCTCCCCCTCCATTAAGATCAGGGGTGTCTCTTTACTCTCAAGTCACTGAAAGTCATTTCGTGAAGCTGTGGAGCTCAAACATTTGTGTGAAGAAGTGCTTCCCTAAGGTTGCTGATGATTGCTCTCATCCGTTCAGCCATCAGCGACAGAAGCAGGCACGCATTTCCCGTAGAGCCCAGAGTTGTAGGTGTCGCGGGCCTACTGTGTGTCCCAGGGACTGGGCTTTGGGGATGGAGTGACAGCAGCCGCAGGTGGTACACACGTCATAGCCGTGTCACTGCGGTCCACAGAAAGTGTATTTACAAACGCAGGCTGGATTTGGCCTGTGGGCCATCATGTAACCCCTGATCTCGAATCTGGAGAGGCAGGGGGTTTAGGGACCGGAAATGTGAAAATGAACAAGCCGGGGGTGGAGGTGAGGGGCATCTGTTGTCCTTACGGCCTGGTGTCTCCAGCGCATCAACCCAGATAGACCCAAATCGGCTCCTGTGTGCAGCCGTGAGCTCCTCAGACCTGCCGCTTAAACCTCCTTGATACATCTTAATGCTGTTAATGCGGCTGGTGGTCTGGCTGATGTCTAAGTGACAGCTTCAGTTGTTTGCTGCGTATTCAGGGAAGCCCTACACCCACTCGCCAGTGACAGCGGAAGCCTGGGGAGGGCATGTTTGGATTCTGGAGTGTGCTCAGTGCCACTTCTCCTTGGCATCTTCTGGTAGCTCTGTGCCTCTCTGTCTCTGGCTATTCAGTGAGAGTTGAGGGTGAGATGAGGCAGTTGGCTCAGTGTGGCCTAAACGTCTGTCTCCTTGAGTAAATCATGCTTGTGTAACCTTTTCTTTGAAAGGAGGTCTGCCTTGGAAACTCAGTTTGGGAAATGCATTGGAAGTATTGATAGAAGCTAGGGTGTATAAATCCCATGGACGGAGGAGCCTAGTGGGCTGCAGTCCATGGGGTCGCTAAGAGTCGGGCACGACTGAGCGACTTCACTTTCACTTTTCACTTTCATGCACTGGAGAAGGAAATGACAACCCACTCCAGTTTTCTTGCCTGGAGAATCCCAGGGACAGAGATTTTTTTTTTTTGCTGTTGTTGTTTGTTTGTTTGCTTGTTTGCTTTTGCTGGGCATCATCAGGATCTTAGTTCCCTGACCAGGGATCAAACCCCTGCCCCTTGCAGTGGAAGCACAGAGTCTTAACCATTGGATCTCCAGGGAAGTCTCTAGAAGCTAAGCTGGTCTTGCTGAAGAAGGGTGTGAGGGGAGGCCCTCTGGCCACTAAGCCCTTGCAGCAGCTTCTAGAAACTTTGGGGACCTGTCAGGAGCAGACAAGACCCCCTGATGTGGTGTGAGGCTGAAGAAGTATGCATGGGGGACCCAGCCACTTCTCATCTGTAGCAGGAGTGAGTTTGGATAAGTTGAATGCTCTCCTTCCTAAGAAGCCTGAGTCTCTCGCTCGAGATTGTCTGAAAATTCATAACTGAAGAATAGCTTTCTATTAGCAATTAAGCCTAGAGAAGCTGTAGACAGTTGTGGATTTCTTCTTAGAGGTCCGCCTTAAAAAAAAATCTGTCAATGAAAAGGCAGTGGGCAGACAGGTTGGCAAATGATCCAGCGTGTAGAATTGAGATGGCGCGCGCGTGTGCGTGTGTGTGTACACACACGCTTGCTCAGCAGCCTCCTGGCTATTCCTCTTGCCTGTTGCCCAGTCTTTCCTCTGCAGCCAGAGTGACTTATTCGGGTGAGGTTTCTTCCAGTCTCTCTCTTGCTTAAATCCGCTTGGAGGTTTCCCTCCACTGAGCAAAGGCCAGAGCCTTGCTGTCCTCCTTTGGGCCCCAGCTCTCCCCACGGTCCTCCAAACCCCTCTCCTTATCGCCTTCCCAGACACCTTAGTGAGCCTGGTTTTTCTCTGGGGACTTTTCACATCGTAATTGTGTTATCAGTTGTTTAAAGACTGTCTCCCTGGGTGGACTGTGTGCTCCTTCATCTCCTCTGCCAACTCCCTGGTACCCAGAGTGCCAGGGCCATAAGAAGAACCTAATGTGGATTTGCGGGCTACGCATCTGAGTAACGTGGGTGTGTACGTCTTTGCTGGAGCAGCTGGCGCTTTATTCGTGGGTGGGGACTGCTGGGCCCCAAACGTCTGTCTGTTCTGTCCAATGCCCTTGAACTCTGTCCCTGAACAGTGAGAGTAAATGCTGCTAAGTAAGCCCTTTGTACAGATGTTGTTCATGCAACTTAATCACTTGGGGAAAAAAACTAGATGTCCATTCTCAGTAAATTAGACAATTCTCTCCCAGCCTGACCCTCTCATCTCTGCTCTCATCCACCATCCCGTCCCCCATCTGTTTGCTCATCTGTATATCTATTCATCCATGGGAAACATGCTCCGAGTGATCAGTATGTACCTGATATCATCTGGGGCCCTGAGGATATGGTCCTTGAGACCCTCAGAGTCTTTGGGGAAAAACAGACACATCCAAAAAAAGTTTACAGAAGTGCGTCCGGCTGCATTTGTGCCAGCTTCTAGGACTACTCAGAGGACAGAAGTAAAGACTCTTTAAAATTCTTGTTTGCCAGTTCTTTATTCCCAGCAGAGAGTCTTTGGCCTCCACTGATGCCTCTAATTGTATATTTGTACAAACAGAAGAACAAATTAACAGATAAGCACAGAACCCTGAAAGTGGTCCAGACCAGGCAGCTGCCTCCCTGCTGGGGACGTGAAGGAGCGTAGGGCTGTCCCCTGGCCCAGCCGACCAAGCTGGAGACAGCCGTGCATCTGATGTGTTGTTCCTTTTGAAAAGTGAGATGAGAAAGCAGGGTATTGGTGGAGTGGGAAATAGTTGTCATTTCTGGCAGTGCAAAGTGAGAGCTAATCGCTTTGGGGAAGGCTATTTGAAAAGAGGGGGTGTGTGAGAAAGCGCCTGGAAGACATAAATTATGGGTGTCATTTCATGATTGGGACCAAGATTCACTGTCCTGTATTGTCTGCCTTTTTGCCTTGTCTTCTGAGCAGTGAATACGAGAGCCCTGTAATTAGAAGACAAAGACTATGATTCTCGTCCTTTGGTTCCTCTTATCTCCAAACTAGCTCATCCTTCTCATGCATGACGACTGAGGATTTGCTCCAGAGCAGTTGGAGGCTTGATTGACACTTTCATGGAAATGGAGCTTCCTTCATCATTCCCTCCCTTCCTCAGTCCCAGATGCTCAGTCAGTGTCCACAGTGTGCCAGGGCCAGTGTGAACGAGAAGACGTGGAGGCTGCTGTCCCCGAGCTTGCAGGGAGCAACCAGTTGCAGCCTGAGCCCCGGGGACGGTATAGGGCGGCAGTGGAGGGTGTGGTTCGTTCAGGTGGTCAGGAAGGTGTCTCACAGGAAGTCCTCTTTTAGCTGAATCTTGAAAGATGGGGGAAGAGCCAGCTGCACACAGGCTGGGGAAAGAAAGGAGGGAGATGTGACTTGCAGTAATACTTGCTTCACATGTTTATTGGAGGGTTAACTGTGCGAATACATTGGTGCATAGGCATTCAGCTTTGGCCACCGGATGCTAACAGCTGATTCATGGGAAAAGACCCTGATACTGGGAAAGATTGAAGGCAGGAGGAGAAGGGGGTGACAGAGGATGAAATTGTTACATAGCATCACTGACTCAGTGGACATGAGTTTGAGCAAACTCTGAGAGATAGTGAAGGACAGGGAAGCCTGTCGTGCTGCAGTCCATGGGGTCACAAAGAGTCGGACACGACTGAGCGACTGAACATCAACAAAAGGCGTTCACCACTCTTTGGCTTCCCCTCCAGCCGGCATCTCTGTTGCTTTCTAGCAGGGCCTTCAGAGAACCACGTGACCTCTCAGGTAATCGTGAAGGCTGCCTTGTGTACCCACAGATGAAAGGGGTTCTGATTGTCTGTGGGTCTCGCCTGTCCCTACACGCCAATGTGTGCAGCACCTGGAGTGTTCACTCCAGAAAGGCCCCGAAATCCTGCTGCCCTGTCTCTCCAGCCACAGGCTCTGCCTTTCCCTGCGAACTAGTATATTGCCCCCTGACCCCCCCACCCAGACCACAGCCCAGATGGTGAGCCGCCTTCTCTGTGGGGCCAGGGAGAGGGAAGTGAGGATGGCCATGCTATCTCATGCTCTGTGTTGGTGGGAACTGAAGAGAAGGCTCTATCACGAACACGTGTCCTCCAAGAGTGCCGGGGCTTGAGGAAGGCATGAGGGTGTTTGTGGCCAGTATCAATAGAAAGCTGATTTTTCATACAAAATCTCTGCCCCACACTTCTTTCACGGCCAGAATTGGAAGTCAAATCAGCTTTTGGGATGATTGCTGTAACCCTCAGATGCTCCCTTCTCCAGTCTCTGTAGACAGTGTGAAAAGACAGCTGGTTAAGTTGGTGAATAAGATTGGCCACCAGTTGTCATCCTGCACTTCCTGTTGACCCAGGCCTTGTTTTCAGGATAGATCCACCAAGGTCAGAAAGTTCATGGATTCTTTTTCCAGCCAGCCTCCCTGAAACTGAGGCTGACTCGTATCTCCTGACTTGCTGATGCCAGTAATGCCACCAATTAGAAGAAAAGCTCCTGAGTGGGAAGGATTTAACAGCTCTCAGGTTCTT
Source organism: Bubalus kerabau (assembly GCF_029407905.1). Lineage (NCBI taxonomy): Eukaryota > Metazoa > Chordata > Mammalia > Artiodactyla > Bovidae > Bubalus > Bubalus kerabau. Next base: position 12,066,241 of record NC_073646.1, read on the forward strand.
ACACCCACTGTCCAAGAGGGTCCCAACAAACAGGCATTTGTTGTTTTGTTCAGCTGCTAAGTCGTGTCTGACTCTTTGAGACCCCATGGACTACAGTGTGCCAAGCATACCCAAAGGGAAAGTTATCTATCAGGAAAATACCTTCTTTTTTTAAAAAAAAAATTATTTTAATTGGAGGATAATTGCCTTACAATATTGTGGTGGGTTTTGCCATACATCTACCTTCTTTTTAAAATTGATCGTTTTGAAGAAGCTCTTTGTTCACATTACTGTAGGATGAATGGCATCTGTCCTTAAAGACCTCAACTTGTCTTTTGTTTTGGTCCTTCTGGTCACCCTTCCCCTCAGCCTGGTGGGACAGGCAGTAAAAACTTTCCTTTTTGTAAGTGAGGTTCCCTTTGTCCAAGCTTTGTTCATGTCTGAACTGAGACAGGGCTGCACTCAAAGGGCAGTGTGAGGATGCCACTGCCGCCTTCCCTGTCTGGAGTCCGGCCTCCGACCTGTTTGCCTGATTCACGTCGTGCCAAGGACGCTTCTCCTAGCCTTGTTGTTGTTCAGTCGCTCAGTCATGTCCGACTTTGTGACTCCATGGACTGCAGCACACCAGGCTTCCCTGTTCTCAGTCTCCCAGAGTTTGCTCAAACTCATATCCACTGAGTCGGTGATGCCATCCAACCATCTCATCCTCTGTCGTCCCCTTCTCCTCCTGCCCTCAATCTTTCCCAGCATTAAGGTCTTTTCCGATGAGTCGGCTCTTTGCATCAGGTGGCCAAAGTATTGGAACTTTAGCTTCAGCATCAGTCCTTCCAATGAAAATTCAGGACTGATTTCCTTTAGGATTGACTAGTTTGATCTTCTTGCAGTCCAAGGGAGTCTCAAGAGTCTTCTCCAGCACCACACTTTGAAAGCATCAGTTCTTTGGTGCTCAACCTTCTTTACAGTTCAGCTCTCACATCCATACATGACTATTGGAAAAACCAAAAGTCAAAAGGCTTTGATTCAACAGACCTTTGTCAGCAAAGTGATGGCTTAGGTGTGGAGGTAAACTCAGAGAAGCGAGTTCCAGAGAAGGCACTGGGTTCCATCTGGAAGCAGCAGGGGGAGAGTGGTGTTTGGAGGACAGGCTTCAGAGCTGCCCTCAGCCCTCTTGCCCCGATGCAAGGAAGACTTGAAGACATAGGCCCTCCCATCCAGTGGGGGAGGATTGGAAAGAACACAGTAATGCGATACAGACGTATCTGTTAGTGGTTACAGGATTGATGCATCTTCCTCATAGAAAGTACAGAGAAGTCCAGACGCATGGCTACAGATTCATCTGACTGCGCTCTCTCTGATACTGCACTTTCGGATCTCTTCCATCCTCACCTTACTGATCACAGTCATTGCTAGTTTTATCTAGGACACATACTAGGTATTTGCAGTTCATGTTAATAGCAGCTTTAAAAGATTTTTTTTTTTTTTTTTTGGTTGTGCTGCACAGCTTTTGGGATCCCAGTTCCCTGACCAGGAATTTTAATTGGATTTATCCAAGTCCTGGTATCTCAGCTGGTAAAGCATCCGCCTGCAATGCCCCGGCTGATCCAGGGTATTCGAAGGAGAGACGGTGTAGGCGAGGGTCAGGAAACAACTGCTTAATTAAACGTTAATTAAGGATATAAAGAGTAATAGAATGAGGATAGCTCAGTAGGAAAATTCAGTGGAGAAAAGAGGCTGAGTAGCTTGGTTTACGCGGGGGACCAATAAAACTTCAAGACAAGAAGTTTGCACCACTTACGTAGGCCACAGGCGTCCTTCCGTTCTCCCGAAGGAGAGGAGACACTGAGGCCTCCCCGGTCGGATCTTAGAAGCCCAGGCATAATTAGTAAGCATGGTGGGTTCCGCGCTCCAGATGGAGACTCAGCCAGAGTGAGAGAGAGACATGGGGAGACCAGTCTTTCGAGGAACTGATCCCAATTCTTTATTTTCCATGGTCTACTTTTATACACTGAGATATTATGCAAAAGTCACGCGGGGTCAGCAGTCCTGACTTTTATCAAAGTCAGGTGCTTCATACAAAGGTATACAGAGGTCTTAGGGGTGTTACATCATCTTCTGGCCAGGGGGCCTGCTGACAATTTATGACCCTCTCCTTGTGACAGCGGTCAGTCAACCAGAACACTTTTTTCTCCAAGGGTGATTATTCTTAAAACAGATGCCACCCAAATAAAGTTACATTCCTATAGGGTGAGGGTGTAGTGGGTTTTAGTTAAGGAAAGAATTTACTTAGCCTAAGGTCTAACGTGATTTATATCAAAGGTTAATACTTATTTCTTCTATATATTCATTAATGTGTGTAAGGGCAGGGGATATGGAGACTTAGCAACAAACATTGGCTCAACAAATGAAAAACCCTTCATCAATACAATTTCTAATCAGCCCACTATACTTATACTAATAATTTTCTGACTTCTCTAAAGAACATGTTTTTAGAAGGTTTAAAGCATCTCGTGCCTCTCACGGTTGGGAGGCTGTGAGCAATCACGTGTGGCCGGACAAGCCTGTCAGGCAGGCTAGAGAACCTTCAGAGGAGTTTGTAGGTTGAAACACTCCTATCACGCCCAGGAATTATTATTAACTGGAGCTCTAAGTTAACTCCTTCTCCAAAAGAGGTGGTGGGGGACAGCCCCCCGTAAAGTCAGAGGTGTAGGTGAGAGCACAAAGTAGTAAAGTAGGCAGGCTCTGGTTATGGGGGTAGATGCTCGAGGATCTCCAGGGGGACTCCTGAGGCTCGATCCCGCCTTTGCATATGTCGAGCCTCCTTCCTCATGACCTTTGCCATGGGCGGAGTGCCTCACACCGGCCCCCAACAGGAGACCCCTGTTCGATTCCTGGGTTGGGAAGATCCCCTGGAGAAGGGATAGGCTGCCCACTCCAGTGTTCTTGCCTGAGCTCACTTAGCAGAGAAAGTGCAAAGTCCCAACCGCCTGGACCACCAGGGAATTCTGTAGCAGCATTTTGTTAAACAGAGAACAGGAGCTTTTTTCCTCTGCCATTAAAAATTTATCAAGAGTACTCTTTGGTGGGATAATACATTTTAGTTTACATTTTTAATGGATGTTAGATTCTTTCAAAACTCAAATAGTAGGTATAAAGGTGTGGTGAATGAATAGCCTCAGTCCCACCGCGCTGTCCAGGCCCTGCCCCCAGGGCTGGTGCCCGTTTGGTTGGTGCCTTGAACTTCACTTCTGTACCTTCCTAATGCAAAAATAAAGAGCAACAACTTGATATTCTTCCTTCCCCGTTTTTGCACCCAAGGTGGTGTATTACACCCACCGTCTGTAGCCTGCTCTCACTTTCCTGTTGCTGCTGCTGCTGCTGCTGCTAAGTCGCTTCAGTCGTGTCTGACTCTGCGTGACCCCAGAGACGGCAGCTCACCAGGCTCCCCCGTCCCTGGGATTCTCCAGGCAAGAACACTGGAGTGGGTTGCCAGTTCCTTCTCCACTCTTTCCTGTTACGGTTTCTCTTTTAGATGTTTTCATAACTGCACATGGAATGCTACCTCATTCTTCAAAAGCACCTTTAAATTCTTTTAAAGAAGTTCACTTGATCATTTTTTTTAATCTTACAGAAAGATAGCGAATGAAAAATAAGCGTCATTTTTCTCCCCAGTCCCACTCCTAATCTGTTATCAGTGTTGCTGTTTTCTTACGTACTTTCCCAGAATTATTTTTGTGCTTGTACCCTCATGAGTGTATGTGTGTGTATTTATGTGTATAAGTCATTTTCTTAAACCAGGCATCTCCTATGGACATGTCGTAATTTCTTGAATCATTCCTCTATAGTTGTACCGTTAGATTCTTTTTTGTTTTACTTGTCTAAGCCTGGAAAGAGGAATCATCTTTAATGTAAATTTTTGTTGATGTCTTTGTTTCCTCTGGATAAATCCTGGGAATGTGATTTCTGGGTCAAAGGACAGAGATGTTTTAGGGATCTTTGTACACACAACCTCATGGCGTCCCCCAAGGGATTGTACCTGCTCTCACCCTAGACACCCTGAGGACAATGACAGTCCCTCGAACAACAGGGCCACCCCAACTCCCAGCCCAGGGAGTCCCTGGTCTTTTGTTCATTGCAGCACTGTTTACAATAGCCAAGACATGGAAGCAACCTAGATGTCCATCAGCAGACGAATGGATAAAGAAACTGTCATACATATGTGCAGTGGAATATCTCTCAGCCATAAAAAGGAGCGAACGTGACTCAGTTGAACTGAGGTGGATGAACCTAGAGCTTGTTATACAGAGTGAAATAAGTCAGAAAGCGAAAAACAAGTACCGTATATTGACACATATATATGGAATCTAGAACAATGGTACTGGTTAACCTGTGTGCAGGTCCATAACAGAGATGCAGGCATAGAAAATGGACTTGTAGACACAGCAAGGGAAGGAGAGGATGGGACGAATTGAGAGAGTAACACTGACATGTATATATACTACAATGTGTAAAGTAGCTGGGGGAACTGCTGGATAACACAGGGAGCTCAGCTCAGCGCTGTGACGACCTAGAGGGGTGGGATTGGCAGAGCAGGGGAAGGGAGGCTCAAGAGGGAGAGGATATGCATATATATCTCCATGGACAGAGGAGCCTGGCAGGCTACAGTCCATAGGGTCAAAAAGAGACACTACTGAGCGACTATCACATGTCTGATTGGTGGTGGTGTTTGGTGGAAACCAGCACAACATTGTAAAGCAATGATCCTCCAATTAAAAAAGAAAAGGAAGAAAGAAACTGACGTTTTCTCAAGTGGTTAGGCAGGTTTCTCTTTGCTGGATTTCAAAGACTCTCTCAACATCAGCTCCTTGGCAAAGCCTGCTGCCCAGAGCCCGGTTGAATTGCTCATTAGCTCCAGGAACCTGGAAAGGGCTCAGCTTGGCCATCCTCCTTCTGGGCTGCCGAATAGAGGGTGAGACACCCCTAGGGTTGTCGGCAGATTAGTGTCTGGTGTCAAGGATAGCACACTGCTGTTCCTTCTCAGTAGTTGTTATGTTCTTCAGTGGGTGAGTGAGTGAGTGAAAGTCGCTCAGTCGTGTCTGACTCTTTGCGTCCCCATGGACTATGTATAGTCCATGGAATTCTCCAGGCCAGAATACTGGAGTGGGTAGCTGTTCCCTTCTCCGGGGGATCATCCCAACCCAGGGAACAAACCCAGGTCTCCCGCATTGCAGGCAGATTCTTTACCAGCTGAGCCACAAGGGAAGCCTGTTGTCATATTACTATTTTAGCATACAGGTCAATCAGGGAGACCCTCCCACCTGCCTGGCACTGTTCCACACACACAAAACGTGTCAGCTCCTCTTGTGCTCAGAATAGCCCTGTGCCTGTGACCGTTACACTCATTTCACCGACAAGGACAGTACAACACAGAGAAGTCAGGTGGCCTGCTCGTGGCCACGCTGTTAGGGGCTCAGGACTCGGTCAGGAGCCATGTGGTTCCAGAGCCCAGGTTGCTTGGCCATCCCTCTTCCTGCCTCCCAGAGGAGCCTGCTGTTTCTTTAGGGACGGTCTTCTAGTGTCTTCTTATCGTCTGTTCAGGCAGAGCTTTGTCAAGTCTCTCCTCCTCCCATCACCTTTGAGCTGGCTTTTCCTCTTGTTTGCTAAGGGTTGGTAGTAGAAAAGCCTTGAAAGTGGAACAGACCTGAATTTGTCTCCCCTTCCTACGTGTGCGGCCTTGGACGAGTTCAGCTTCTGCGAGCCTCTGTTCCCTCGTCTGGGGGACATTATCCACCCCCAGAATCATTATCACGATTTTAAAAAATCATTTAAAAGGTTACTCATTTGGCTGCACCGATTCTTAGTTGTGGCATGTGGGATCTAGTTCCCCAACTAGGGATGGAACTCGGGCACCCTGCATTGGGAGCACAGAATCTTAGTCACCGGACCACCAGGGAGGTCCCCGTTCACCACAGTTAATGATGATCGAAGGTAACCTAAATGCCCCGACGGCGCACAGTGTGAAAGAAGGGCCCGTTTCCCTTATCGCCTCTCCCCCTTCTCTGTTCCATTGGATTCCTCTCAGTTTTGATCCACAGTCTTACATTCTGTCCAGTTCACATTCCTTTTCTTAAAAAAAAAAGTATTTTCACTTTTTGGCTGTGCTGGGCGTTCATCGCTGCACGTGGGCTCTCCCTGGTCGTGGCGAGTGGGGGCGGCTCTCCAGCTGCAGCGCTGCTGCTTGCAGTGACTTCTCCTGTTGCTGAGCACAGGCTGTCGGGGGCAAGGGCTTCAGTACTGGGGCACGTGGGCTTAGTTGCCCCAGGACATGTGTCCCCTGAATTGGCAGGCGGATCCTTAACCACAGGACCACCGGGGAAGTCACCTCCAGTTCACATACGATCCTGTCACAAAAGGAAACTCACTCCCAGGGTCTGATAACATCATGACTGACTGAGCGTCTACCAGTGCCGGCTGTCTGCTGTCTGCAAGAATTACCATCCCACCAGGCGATTTAGCATCTTGCACCCAGTCCTGTTCTCATGGAGCCCTTCTGAGTCAGAGGAGGAGGTCATACTCAGCTGCCTTAACTTGCCCACACATGAGAGGGGAAAGGATGGAGCCATCCTGGGGGACAGAAATTGGCCTCTGTGTTTGCACACCAGGTGTGTCTGTATATGTGACTATCGTCCTGGTCACGGTGACTATATTTTGCCATTGCATGTTTGATGTCTCACCTCTTAGCTCCTAATTAGGCCTCTCTAGCTCCAAAATTACATGCTTTTTCACACCTACAATGATCTCAATGGGATTAACAGCCTTTTTTTTTCCTGCGAAGGTAATTGAGATCTTTCATGGTGGCATATTTTTATTACTGTAACTCCATCTCTAACCATCCTTCCACTAAATCTCTTACTGTTTTCCAGTAACTGCTTCTTCCCCTCATTCTGAACAGGAAATGTTCAGAGACCATTGAGAGGCAGAATTTCCCGTGAATATGCAAACCATGTTAACCGTGATGTGTTTTCTCTCTCCCCCTCCCCTCTCTCCTGATGGCAGGTGCCCGGAGATTTGAGTCAAACATCTGAAGACCAGAGTTTGTCGGATTTTGAAATGTAAGTCCACAGCGCCCGCTCATGAAGGGCCTTTTAGAAATAGGACTCTTGTTGCTTGGCTCACATCCCAGGAGACCACAGCCAAAAAAAAAAAAAAAAAGACTGTTTAAATCTGCATGGCTGATTTGGTTATTGTAGAGTTGGGGAGTTGTCTGCCTGCAGTCTGTGTCCAGCCTTTAGATGTGTTTTTAGTCTCCCTCCATGGGTGTTTAAAAACAATTTAATCTTTTTGGCTGACATTTAAGAGTTGGAAGATGCCACATGAAAATTTAAATTTCTCCATTTTCTTTAAAAGAAGAAATCCCGGCAAGGCCACCATCAGCTGGAGCTGAGCGGCAGCTGCCTCTGCTGTACGGGGCGTGTGCCCCTCCGCTCGCCTTAGTCCCCACTCCTCTGGCCCACTTCACTGGTTCCATTGTCTGGGTGTCTTCTGTTCCAGTTTTGAGTTTGCAGCTCCAGGATTTTTGGAAGCACAAGAGTTCAGTATCTTGGTCTGATTTTTGATTGGATTTAATTCTAGCTGGTGCTTTTGCCGATAACCCCTAGGCTATTTGGTTGATCTTCAGACTGACTTTCTGATTGAGTTGCCTTGGTTTTTGGACTGAATAGTCCCATGGGGTTGCAGAAGAGAGTGGAGTGAGTCCTGAGTCAGGGTCAAGCAGAACCTCCCTCTTCTCATTCAGATGTGCTGAGTGGAAGAAGCTTTAGCCTCCCCAGGAGATGGTGTCATCTGTCCCTCTGCTTCTGGTGGAGGGGGGGGGGGGGCGGTGGACATTGGAAGAGCACTTTGTTAGAGCCAGGCCGAGCCAAGTTGAAACCTTAGTTGTGTCACCTCGAGCCGCTTAACCTCTCTGGGCCTGAGCTTGCTCATTCATAAGGTGCAGATCACAGCTGGCCTTGTGAGACGGAGGTAGAGATTAGAGGCAGGGGGTATCTAGAGGCCCTGAGTGCTGGTGAGCGGGGTTGTGGAAGTTATAGTGAAGGATGAAAATCAAAGACAAGTTTGTCTCCACTGGCTTTTTGGGGGATGAGTGGAGGAGGGTATAGCATGAAAGAGGGTCATGAAATGGCAGCCTGGTGGAGGGCAAGGGGGGACCTGCTGGGGAGGGAGGTGAAAGCCAAATAGGGGATCCCAGAGATGGACCACTCATGAGGTGGAAGGGACTCAGTTTTGAAGCAGGAATTCATCACTGCCTGCTGTGGGAGGCACCCTGCTAGGTCCTGGTGGAGGGGCTGAATCAGCACAGACCAGCCACATCCTCCTCCTCCTACCCCCAGGGTGCTTGTCTCCACTAAAGCCAGAGGGAAGTGCCATTCCCTCCCTTGAGATGGAGCTGCAGATCCCGCCTGTCCTTGCGGGGAAGGCCCTGGCTGACCTTGGCTCCATCTCCAGCCTCCCCCCACCCTCTCTTCATACCAGCTGCCCTGGTGGGCTGGATTCCTCCAACTTATCTGGTCTTCCATACACAGGATCATGATTGTATTCACTTAACCCATACTTGAAAATGTAGGAGAGAGATGGTCATGTAAACAGTCAATTCTAATATAGTGTGATACAGAAAGGGGAACACACCTAACCAGCCTGCGTAATCTCCTGTGAGGTTGTGCAGACCTCACCCATCCTGGGAGGTTAATGAAAACGGGAGTATTAGTTACACTTCTGCACCCTTCCCCCGGCTGAAAGAAATGAAGGGGGAACACTGATCACTAGCACAGTTTTGGGGGTCTTTCCAGGAGAGGTGTTGTAGATACCCAAGTCAATTCAGTGGACCAGAATTGCAGGTTGTACTCAGATCCCCGGGGAGGTGATCAATAGGCCTTATTTTGCCCCATGAAGGGGATCAGCGCCTTGGTTCAGAGCTTAGAAGAAATGCTGTTTCAGGAAAGAATCATTTCTTTGTGAAAATGAAACGCTCTCTACCCTGGAGGTTGTGAGGCTGCTGAGTCATGGAATCTTCCATCATCAGTGCATCAAACCGTGGTCCAAGCACAAGAGGCTGGTGAATTTTTATGAGCTGCTCTTAGAGAGAAGGAGAGCTTGAGAAAAAGCGTTTATCCCTGGAACAGCTCTGAATGGAAGCAAGGAGTGGGGCCTCCCAGCCCTTCCAGAAATGCACAGTACTGTTAGGAGAACTGTTACGAGTGATCTGGAAGTTTCGGTGACAGCTTATCAGCTCTGCATGTTGATCCAGCTGTGGAAGCGTGGTGATGGTGGGCGTGTGCACCCACGACTCAGGAGTGTGGTTAGAGTCATCCAGTAAGGCCCAACTGTCACTCTACCAAAAGAACCCTTGATGTTCTCTCGAGTAGCCTGCGAGGATCAACAGAGATGATCTGGGTGAAAGCGTGGATCCATCCATGGTACATGTGCAGTAAATGATTCTGCGTTTGAATTTAAATTTTGCTTTATTCAACCCTGACTTCAGACCATACCACAAAGCTACAGTCATCAAGACAGTGTGGTACTGGCACAAAGGCAGAAAAATCGATCAATAGAACAGAATAGAGAGCCCAGGGACAAACCCACGCACCTGTGGATACCTTATCTTCGACAGAGGAGGCAAGAATATGCAGTGGAGAAAAGACAGCCTCTTCAGTAAGGAGTGCTGGGAAAACCTGGGCAGGTGCATGTGGAAGAAGGAAATGAGAACACTCCCTAACATCATAAACATAAACTCAAAATGGAGTAAAGGCCTAAATACAAGGTCAGACACTTAAAACTCTTAGCAGTAGGCTTCCCTGGTGGCTCAGTGGTAAAGAATTCGCCTGCCAATTCAGGAGACATGGGTTCGATTTCCTGGTCTAGAAAGATCCTACATCCCGAGGAACAACTAAGCCCATGCACCACAGCTATTGAGCCATTGAGCCTGTGCCCTGGAGCCCAAGAGTCGCAACTACTGAAGCCCGAGCACACTAGAGCCCGTGCCCTGCAGCTAAAGAAGCTACTCTAGAGAGAAGCTTGCATACTGCGACTAGAGAAGAGCCCCTGCTACAAGAGAAGCCCATGCAACAGTGAAGACCCAACAGAGCCAAAAATAAGTGATAAGTAAAATTAAAAAAAAAAAACTCTTAGGGGAAAATATAGGCAGAACACTTTTCTAAATTGCAGCAAGATCCTCTTTGACCCACCTCCTAGAGTAATGGAAATAAAAATAAAACTTGCTCTATTCAAGCCGCACAGTGTTTTTGGAAAAGCTGCAAGAGTGGTTATTGGTGCCTGACTTTCTGAAATTCCTTTCCCCCACCCCAAAGAGCCATTGCTTGCGTGGCCATGAGTGTTGTTTTCATGGAGTCTGATCTTAAAATGAGGTGATGATGCTGGTTTAGTCGCTAAGTCGTGTCCAACTCTTACGACCCCATGGACCGTAGCCCATAAGGCTCCTCTGTTCATGGAATTTTCTAGACAAGAATACTGGAATGGGTTACCATTTCCTCCTCCAGGAGATCTTCCTGACCCAGGGATTGAACCTGGGTCTCCTGCATTAGCAGGCAGATTCTTTACAGACTGAGCCACCAGAGAAGCACCGCCCCCCCTTAAAATGGGAGTCAGGGTTTAAAGTGGGCACTGTGAGGACACTGCACGAATCCTCCAAACACTCTAGACACCCTGTGAGCATTAGTGCTCTTGACCCTCCCTAGGCTCGTGGAGTCTTCCTGTGGTCAGCCCCCTCTTCAGATGAGCAAAATGAGGTTCAGATAAATTACAGGCCACCGTCACTCAGGTAGTAGGACCTGAAGGCCAGTGGTCTCTCAGTCCAGAATGTGAACAGCATCTACAAATTTTACACACACGCGCACACAAGCATTTTAAACTAAGGCCCTTAAAAATAATCCTGGGCGACCAAATAATGAAACTGTGAACTGCTCCTTTAGTCTACTATGAAGTGTAATACATGTTGACATACCTTGTGTGCCTCTTAGAGGAGAAAATTAATAGCTTCCTCCCTTTTTTGGTAAATTGAAATGACCAGTTTCGATCTTTCTTCTGTTTAGATCAAACCGAGCTCTGATCAACGTCTGGATACCGTCAGTGTTTCTCCGGGGCAAAGCTGCCAACGCCTTCCACGTGTATCAGGTAATTACCTGGTTTTCAGTTAGATGCCACTGCCAGGGTGGAGCCCACACTTGCTTGTTACTCTCTGGAGCTTTTACATCTTGGTGGTGGAGTGTAGAGTGCTGTACCGAGAAGCCACGGCCTCCCAACACCAGCATGTACCTGCCCAACCTCCTTGAGGCAGCGGTCCTTCCATCAGACAAGAGGAGGCTGGGGGTGCTTCCCCGTGCTGGCCGGGGTTCCTAGTGTGGCTGTGACCACTCAGCTCAGGCTGCTTGAGCAGAAAAGCAGGGCGTTGATGGCTTGTGTTACAACTGAAGAGTCCAGGCATGGGTCTGGCCTCAGGCTCGGCTGGACCCATGGTCAGGAAGCTGCCACTATTTTCTCCTGTTTCCTTTGCCAGGGCATCCTTTTCAGGCTAGTTCTCTCTGTAGGTGGACCAGGCGGCTCCCGGAAGCATCAGACTCTCAGCCAGTCTGGGCATCTCTCAAGGGTCTGTCTTAGATCCCAGGCACATCCCTGAACCCAGGGGTGGAGTGATGGACTTCTGTGATGGGCCAGGTTCAAATCATGTGACCCTCTCACCTCCACTGGCAAGGGGGTTGGAATTAACCTCATCTGACCTTGTTACTGAGGGAGGGGCAAGGCAACACCGCAGATGAAAACCAGGCCACTCGGTGAAGAGAAGGGTCAACAGACAGTTGTCAAGTGATGTTCAATTTGCCTCCTGGGGTGGAGCCGGCCAGCCTACACCCAGTTGGGGATTGAGTGTCTGGGACAAGGGGAACCTTTGCTTTAGAGCTGATTTTGCCCCAACAATTGGGACCCTGGTTTTCCATCTTTTGTCTGATTTTCTGATGTCTTTTCCAGCCCTGCCTACTTACCCTCTTTCTTTCTTTCTTCTTTCTCTTCTTAATTGAACTCCAGCCATTGGTGTTTTGTGCTGGGGCTGTTTGGTTTTCAGCTTTGACTCTTAACTGCTTCTGGCTCCACTGTCATCTTGTATCACAACAGCTTTCATTAGGTTTTGTTCTTATTCCCACGAGCTCTGTGAAAAACCTTGGTTTTGTTTTGTTTTGTCATTTTTCTTACTGGGAAATTGACCATTGAAGTTTTCTCAGCTATTAAGGCATTTCTCCAGGGACTGGGGTAGGGCTGAAAGGATTCTGAACTTGGGAATAGGGGCCCTGGTTTCACTTTTATGGCTTAGGTAAATATCAGTTTCCTTATCTGTAAAATGGAAATCATAATAATGCTTACTTTGGAAAGCTTTTGTCGGGACGAGGAATACATGGTGCCTAGTAGGCGCTTGAGATTCGTCTCTTATCTTCTGACTTGGCCGCTGCCTTTGGTCACTGATGGCAGGTCTGGCAGTGGGCATGGGTTCTGTAGGGATGGGCCTGAGCAAGCCACATGCCGCTCACCTGAAATCTTCTGGACAGATGAGCTAGAGTTTGGCAAGGAAGTTTGCACTAGAACGTCACGTTAGTTTGCTTGTTTGGCCGGGCGACGATAGCACTTTAGTAAATATTAGGGAATCTATGTGTTCGCGATGTTCTCAGCTCTGGCTTGAAAAGAGAATTGGAGATGACAGATTTCTGAATGTCCTCTTCTCCTTTTTTATCCCAAACCAAACCAAGAAGACACCCTCTTATTTGAATGTCCTGTAACTTCTGCCTTGCGATCATCAGAAAGCTGGGGGTGTTGCCTGGAGGAGGAAGAGAGGGAAGCAGACAGCTTTATTTTAGAGCAAAATTAAAATGCGAGCTCCCTGGAGAGGTTTCCTTGACCTTTCGTTCCTGACTCCTCCCGCACCTCACCCCGGCAAGTCACAGGGCCGTTTTCAGTGACCAGAAGTCTGTTACGAACGAGACGGACACAGCACATATGCCGTTGCCCGGGAGATTGTTCCCACACTGGTCACGGCGGCATTCGAGCTGCACTCGCCCTGTGCTTGACCAGAGTGTCCAGAGCTTTCCTGGGTGTGATCCAGCCCATTGTGCAGAGGACGAGGCCCAGATCACATGGAGCCGCGGGCCTGGCAGGCCTCGCATCACCCAGAGCAGCTCCATCCCACGCTGCGGGCTCTCTGAAAATCCCCTCTGGTCTTGGAGTAGTATGGAGCAGCATTTCTGGAATGCAACTGTCTCTCTCCTTTTAGCAAACAGTGCTTCCGGTCAGTGCCTCAAGAACAGACTCTGAGCATGTGTCTGGAAGCTTTTGAGAAAGGCTCTGTTACAGTGTGCTTCGCTTTGACTTTGTTGTTTTTTAAATGATAAACGATAATTGGAGAGAGGTTGACTCATTTAAAATACTGGTACCGTTGGACTTTATTTTTACTAGCTTAAAAATACATTTTATATAATTCCACAAAAGATTTCAGATAATTTCTAGAGAAACTCAGAAAGGAGTGATAAAATAGAAGAAATACAATATCAAAATCAGAGTAAATGTAAACTAAGAGCACTTTCATTAAGGGAACACTGGAAATCACACACACATATATATATTTATATATATTTATAATGAGAGCCTACATGGTTGCTCTCATTAGTTTGAAAGTTTCCCTTTGTGCTTCCTGGCAGCCAGTGTGAAAATGGAAATGTAGCTATTTTGGGCAGGTCCATCACTAAATGGAAGAAGATATGTCAGTTCCTCAAAGAGCTCTAAAAGAAATGTCACTACGGGACTTTAGACTCAACGATAATAGAGGACGTGGCAGACGATGCCCTGTTGCATCCTTGTGGCAGATCACGCTCAGGTTTTCTTAAGATCTCCCTCCAAGGAAGCTAAGTGCATAACCATAAAAAGGGCCTTAAGTCCATTCGAAGAGCCCAGACGAAAGGAACAGCGTGTGTAGCTTTTCCAGCAGATCTGTCTGCGCTGTCCAGTCCAACAGCCGCTAGCCTCATGTGGCCATTTAAATTTGACTTAATTGAAATTTAACTCGAGTCCCTCAGACATGCCATCCGCGCTTCAGGTGCTTCATAGCCACATAAGGCTGGTGGCTGCCACATTGGACAACGTAGACACAGAACATTCCCATCATCACAGGAAGTGCCGGATGGGGACCATTTAGATCAGTCTCTCCCGGAGTGGCAGGAAGCTAGGTGGTCTTCTGTGTGGTCCTCTCTGTGTTTAGTGAAGTTTTGGAGTGACAGAGATTGGACATCCCGTGACAGGTTCTGCAGGGCGATGACCACTGGTCTTTCAGCTCCTCTATCACTGGCAATGATGTAGAAGAGGAAGTCTCCCTGTGGCCACGGGGCCTTGAATGCACTCTAGTCTTGCCTCTTAGCAGAGACCGAGGAAGACCCGGGATCAACACCTTCGACAGGCAGCAGACTCTATCTCAGTGAGCTACATTGTTTTCTTTCATTGTAGGTATTATAAAAATAATACAACTTTATGCCTGCCTTCTACTTATGGCTGGCATGCTTGCTAAGTCGCTTCAGTCATGTCTGACTTTAGTCGTGTTTGACTCTCTGTGACCCTATGGACTGTAGCCAGGCTCCTCTGTCTATGGGATTTCCCAGGCAAGAACACTGGAGTGGGTTGCCATGCCCTCCTCCAGGGGATCTTCCTGATCCAGGGATCAAACCTGCATCTCTTACATCTCCTGCCTGGGCAGGTATGCTCTTTACCACTAGTGCCGCCTGCATGGGATTCTGTTTTTCCATTTAGCATGGTGATGTGCAGTTTCCTTTTAAAATAAACTTGAGAAAGAAAATGATTCAGTTTAAAGAAAACTACTAGATGCATGATAGTGAAAACAGCAAGAAGTTTAGGACGGTGACACGTGAATGAATAACATTTGGGAAATGCCACCTCTCACTGGCCTATGTGTTACATAAAGCAGCTCATTCAGTCCTCACAGTGACCCTGTGGGGTAGCAAGCACTTATTCTCCCCATTTTATGGATGGGAAAACAGGACACAGAGAAGCAGCTCATTCAGAAACATGATTTCCAGATATTCCCTAGTGGTCCAGTGGTTAAGACTCTGTGCTTTTCCTGCAGAGGGCACAAGTTCGATCCCTGGTTGGGGAAGTTCCACATGCCGCATGGTGCAGCCAATAGTAATTATAAAAAATAATTAAAAGAAACAAAAACATGATGTTCAGACCTCAAAGCATTTCCGGACAAGGTACCAGTTTGCACAGATTCTATAAATGTGGGTGGAGTCCAGCTTTAGCAATCCAGGGAACAGATTGGCCAGTTGCCTCGGAAGGACCCAGCCTGACCAGGAACTTGCCTGTGTGGATAGCCACCTGCATCCCTAAGACCGTGGACCAAGGACCCCCTGTGGCCAACCCAGGGATGCCCTGTGCCTCTACTCCAAGCTCCCTGCAGCACACACATCAGAGCCCTGCAAAGCCCAGAGCGGCCTGCGGTGGGTTTGCTTTGGAAAATTGTTAAAGCGGGTGCCTATTGGCCGTGACTGCACTTGTTTGAGCAGCAGCAGGGTCCCCAAGCCTGCCCGGACGCTTGGAAACCGGGGTACTTCTGACCACAGAGGAGGAGCTAAACTGGTTCTCCAGCTGCTCGTAATTCCCGGCTCTCACTGCTTGTTTGTGGAAGGGGTCTGGGTGTGTGTTTTGCACACAGGATTCTGGCCAGAAGCACTGAAGTCCCTTGATAGGACTGAATGCAAGTTATTTGAAAGGATTTGTGTCTCTGAACACTGCGGTTTCCATGCTGTGTTCCTGTGTCCCGAGGTGGGCTCTGAGGTGTGCTCTGGCATAAAAGAAAGAAGTGGCAGCCTTTGGCCAGGTTTCAGGACAAAAGTAAAATTGATGTCCAGAACTTTCCCAGCTTAAGTTTTTCTTCCAAGAAGATTTCTTACTTCTGGCCCCTGTTACAATGCTTGGCTGCCTGCAGACACATGCCAGAGACAAAATGATTAAACAGCAACAAACAGAATGGAAAAACAAAACGAAGCCCTATTTACTAACTGGTCTTGCTTAGTTTCTGTGTGTGTGTTAACACACAGTTATGCTGGTGGGGTTTGACTTTCTGTCCCTTCCACGTGACATGGTTACATCTGTCATTTATCAATTAGTTCCTAGTTTATACCTTTGCAAGTGTTTGCTCTTATTCCCCAAATACCCCAATTTCGAACAAGTTTGAGGTCCTCTGTCTTAATATCCTACCATAGTATTTACAAAGGCACGTTAGACCTTAGAACGATCCACCTATTTTTTTTTTCCTTAAGCCAACATTACAGCCACCGAATTGGCATGAACTAATACATCAATCCACTTATTCTCTGAATCCTTAGCTCTTTCCCTTTGAAAAGCACCTGTAGCGTAAATACAGCTGAAATCAGTCCTCTCTATGGCGTTCATTTCAGCCTTTGAATTTCACCACCAGAAGCACTGGCTACGGGTACCGTATTCCACTTGCTCAGATTTCCTTTGTAATGACAATTGCTTTGTTTCACCAAAGCTTTTTTGTTCTAGAATAAGCCCCCTTTCCTGAGGACCACAGCGGGGCTCTCTTGACTTGGAGAAAAGATGGTGTCCCAGGAAGACTCATTCAGTTTTGGGGTTCCTCCACCCCCTGAAGGATATCATGCAGCATAGGCAGGAGTTTTCAAGGTTTATCCTGGCAGAGCATATTTATATATGCCGTACAGGGAAGATCCATGATTTTTTTGTATTAATAAAAGATCACAGGGTCTGGTGGGCTGCATAGGAGGATGGCGATGCTTTTGTACCTCAGTCTTTGGGTGCTTCAAGCCCTTTTCATCTCTGTGCTAAGATGGTTTACCCCTCAGGCCTTCAAGTTTGCTTTTAGCCGCGGTTCCATCTTTATACTTTTTGAGTCAGTAGCTGTGCAGAGAGGGAGGAATTCATTAAGCGGAGAAAGATGAGATGTTGGAGCCCAGCACAGAAATGGGCATGGCAGTCGCAGTAACATGGGCTGATCAGAAGCCTCTGCCCTCGTGGGTTACGTTCCAGGGGTGGGGGACACAGGACAAAGGGGTTCACGTCAGGTCCCTCCCCGCACACTGCTGGCAGCCGGGCAGTGGGTCGTTTGATTTCTGAGTTCCTTTCCAGCCAGGTTGGTGTCTGTGCTGCATGATAAGCGAAGCTGTGGGAGCCATGGCCTCTGTTTTTGCTCTCTCCTTCCTGGAGAACTTTCCACACCACAGAGGCAGGCACCTCTGGGGATTACAGCACGTTCCCCTCCTGCTGTTCCTGGGATGCTCAAGGCTTCTGGGAAAGCCTGATACAGGTGGAAAACAAAAAGCCAAACCAAAAAGGCCTGTTTTCCTCCCCTTGGACACTCGAGTCACTATTATTCTCCGTTACTGCTTTTATCTTCTCGAACAGGCGGAACTTTATGATTTTTCCTTTTGTAGCATAATTCCTTTATCCCAAAGCTGTGGATGGAGGGTCAACTAGATGCCAGGCACGTGTTAAATGCTGCAGAGCAATGCTTGACATTGCATTTACCCTCCCACCCTCACAATCTAGAGAGGACAGACTCTACCAGCTAAATATAACAATCTCGCGATAGAAGGGCTGCAGAGAGAGATACCGGTGAGAGGGACGGGCATCCATCCACTCACTTTACAAAGTGACAGCAGAGGATGACAGATAAAGCGGTTAGCACAGTGCCTGGCACACAGCTACCCTGCAAACGCTGCCCTTGGTGATCTAAGAACTGTTTGACTTGTGATCAACAATTAGACCCGAAGGTAAACAGAAGGAATTCCCCCTGTTGAATGTCTCTGGGCTCATCTGCGTGTTTGGAAAAGCCTTTATTTAGCATCTACTTGATCATGGACTCCACCTCAGCCTCCTTAGAGGCTGCAAGGAGCTAGATTCCTTTTTTTCCAAGTGAGGCAGTGTGGAAATAATTACATAAAAAAGGAAGGAGAGGTATGGAAGTCCTTCCCTTTACGTGTAGTGCCCTGAACACTGCTGAATGGGCCCTCTTCAGCATGTTTGCCTTAGCCCATCTTCAGCCTCACCATTAGAGAAACAGAACGGAAGAAAGAAAAACTTGGCTAAGATGTGAATCTGTTTTGCTGCAGTAATTCCTTTTTTCTGGTTCCCCAGTCCCAGCCAGCTGCTCCTTTTCTGTTCCCTGGTCTGAAGGGAGAGTTCTGGTGAAAACAGAAATCTGGACAAAGCCACTTTCCTGTCTGGCTGTTGCTTTTCAGAAGTCTGAAGTTTGTCGTTTTATGAGGGACTCCTTTGCATCACTTCTGTTGGTCTCCTGAGAAGAGAGGGTGGGGCAGCCTGGGCAAAAAGTCTCCCCAGCCTTGAACTGCTTGGGAGCAGAAACCAGGACCCCGCAGGCAGACAGCCCTTTCTTAGTTCTTGCCCATTCTTAGTTCTTGACTCAGAGAAGAAAGCAGCTCAGCTTTCTTCTGCCCTGGGAAGAAAAGTTCTACAAACCACAGATCAGCAAATGTTTTTCATCTTCAGTCACTGGACGGCTTCTTGGTATTCCCCGTTCTCTCCATTTGGCTGCAGACTTTCTTCTCTGAGCTTTGGAGAACGGCAAAATGAAAGAATCAGGTTAAAGTGGTGGGGGGGTGGGGGCACTTTTTCTCCTGGAAGTCCTAATTGCATGCAAATGTGACAGCCCCAAGCTGCCTGCCAGTGGCATGTTGTTGGAAATTGGAGGATCCCTGCTGTTGGGAAAATGGTGTTTCCTGGCACAATTAGCTAGTCACTCCGCGTAATACTCACCTAAGCTTTTTAATGACCAATTATTGTTCTATTGCAGAGTTAATATGGTACAGAGCTAATTGGTTGGTGCTATTTTTATTCTTATGAACTTTACTGCTTTTCATCAATATCTGTAAAACCATATACCGGTGCCCCCTAAATTAACCCAAACAAGCAAGAAAGCATCCTCCTTCACCATACAAATCACAGAGTGTTCCTGTTGACAGTGAGAATTTTTTTTTTTTTTGCCAGAAAGTTGTTTTCCAAGTGGAGTGGGTAAGAAGGGGGAAGAGTACCTGCTTTATCTCACTGTGGTCTTGGATTTCTGGGTGTGGTTTGGCCCTCTGCACCAGTTTCTGCCCTGCTGTGTTTCTGTGGTTTTCTCCATATGCCTGAGAACAATTCTGGTCTCAAGGCTTGAGGATCTCCTAGTCAGAGTCAGCTCAGACATCTCTTCTTCCCATCAGCGGGAGCCATCTCTGTAAACCTGCCTACACTTGTCTTGTGCTAGACGATGGAGAGGGTTGGGTGCTCGGGATGCGGCTCAACACCCTGTAACACACAGGACAGCCCCCACGACTGTGATCTAACGCAGGGTATCAGCAGTGTCACAGTTGAGAACCCCTGGTTCCCCTGGATGCTTTTGTTTGCTGGTCCCTGTGCTTGGTCCCTTGAGGACAGATTTCCATGGGGAGCCATGTCTTGGTACAAGGGCTCGAAGTGGAGGGTGAATCTGAGTAGTCTCAGAGAACGGGATAACAGGGTGTCCAACACAGCCACCTCTGTGGCAGGACCCAGCCCAATCCTGGCACGTGAACCCCCTTCACATCCAGGCCAGGGATCCTCAAACTGGGACAACGTGGGTGGCTCAGGTGGCTAAGAATCTGCCTGCAATCTAGGAGACCTGGGTTCGATCTCTGGGTTGGTAAGATCCCCTGGAGAAGGAAATGGCAGCCCACTCCAGTACTCTTGCCTGGAAAATCCCATGGACAGAGGAGCCCAGGGTGGCTACAGTCCATCGGGTCACAAAAGTTGGATACGACTTAGCGACTAAACCACCAACTGACCACCTGATTCTTCTAAACAGGACATTAATTCCTGATCTGTCCCAGCACTCTCTTCCTTGTAGGAGATAGAAATCCAGCTTGATCCAGTGTCAGAAACGAAGGACATTCATTGACTGCCTAATAGAAAAGACCAAGGACGGGCATGGCTTGAATTCCAGGAACTCACGGGCATGGGGGCTCCACCTCTTTGGGGAGGGTCGTCTTGCTCTCTGTGCTGGCTCCGTTCACAGCCAGGCTGTGGTGGCAGGAGGTCAGTGGGCAGCTTCAGGCTTGTGTCCCCTCAGCTCAGCTGCCCCATAGGAAAGGCCTCTGTTCTCCCCTCCCCAGTTCTGACTGGGTCCTAGACCTGAGCCTCTTGATGAGGGCGGCCGTGCCCCTTGTCTGCCAGTCTCTGTGTCCTCCTGGGCACCATGCTTGCATACCTCCTCATAAAACTGCAGGCCAGTGGGAGTGGGTGCTTCCTCCCAAAATGAGTGTGCTCTTACCGGGGGGATGGGGTCAGACTGGCCCCAAAAGCACGTGGCCCTCAAAGGCTACAGGCTGCTCATAGCCTGAGGTTGACACAGGAGCCAGTTTGGTGACAGTTAAGTATCTCTGCACCAGAGTTTCTCAGCTGTAGCACAGTTGACATTTGGGGCCAGATAATTCCTTGTTGTAGGCTTCCATGGTAGCTCAGTGGTGAAGAAGCAGCCTGCCAATGCAGCAGACGTGGGTTCAATGCCTGAGTTCGGAAGATCCCCTGGAGAAGGAAATGGCAACCCACTCCAGTATTCTTTCCTGGAAATCCCATGGAAAGAGGAACCTGGCAGGCTACAGTCCGTGGGGTTGCAAAAGAGTCAGACATGACTGAGCAACTAAACAACCACAGCTCCTTGGGGTGGGGCCTCACCTGTGCATGCAGGACCTCGAGCTGCACCCTGGCCTCTACCTAGTGTCACTGTCCCCTCTCCCCACCTGTGATGACACAAGATGTCCCCAGACATGGCCAACATCCCCTGGGACGGAGAACCTCTGCTTTGCGTGGTGCCATTAAATCCTACTGTAGTTTTTATCAGGCATTTATTGTTCTTCTTGGGAAAAAATGGAATATAAGATACGTGCTCTCCTCTCGCAGTAAATAGACCTCTCTTCTCCTCACTCTTTTTAAGCTTCCGCAGAGTTATTTTCCAGTATGAAGGAAGCATTGCTTATGTAACTGTTCTCCTGATGGACATTTCGATTGTTTTATTTCCCAACCATTGCAAACCAAACTGCCGGAATTGTCCTTGTATGGTGTAGACCTCTTCGTACACATTGTAAGTAATTCCCTAGGATAAATGACTAGAAGTGGCTTTGCTGAGTTGAAAGGTATATACTTTAAAAAAAAAGGCCCAGCCAAATTGCTCTCCTAAAAGGCTGAACCAGTTGTCAATCACACCAACAAAATAAAGGAATATTTTGTCCCCATGTCCTTGCCAACCTTGGGGATCATCAATCTTTAAAATTTTACCAATCTGATAGAGGAAAAAAAAAATGTTTACATGATGTTGGAACTTGCATTTTCCTAATTATTTGTGAGTTTGTGGTTCTCTGTACTTTAATTTGTCTTTTTTTTCCTTTTTCTTTTTTTTTTTTTTGTGAATTACCTGTTTGTATCCTTCCCCCTTTTTTTTGTGAAATTGCTCATCACTTTTTTGGTCAATTCATGCAAGTCCTTTGGATGGTAATTCTTTTTCCTGGTCTCTTGCTTATCTTTTAACTTTATTATGAGAGTTATTTTTGTTCTTTTTTTCCTGATCTCCGAATCTTGGGAATCCGGAGGCTCCTGGTTTACCTGATGAAGTGCTTATGTTTATTTCATTTCATTGTTGCAACAGTCCTGAGATCCTGTAGACTTTCTTTCCATTTTTGGGGTGGAGAAAGACATGTTCAGAATGGTTAGGAAGTAACTTGTCCAAGGTCAAACGAAAGATTCGCTGTTGGCCTCCCCACCCCAAGTCCCAGGTTTTTACCTGGACTCCCAGCTGTCTCTAGAGGACTGAATGGAGACCAATGAGTGGAAGTGAGAGAGAAACAGTTTTGGGCTGACCCTGTATTCTTCTTTGTGTCTGTTTGTCTAGCTAGCTTGCATCAGGCTTGGTGCTAAGGATGTCCTTGTAAGTGACAGAGATACAGTCTTGGTCACTGACTACTTACTTACTATGAATAAGACGGAACAATGGAGAGCCCTTCGAGGCAGGGTGGTTCTACCAAATGCTGATCTTTATCCCCCAGCCACACTTGATCCTTGTCCCATGCAGGAGGGACCAGTTGACCTCTGAGGCCGCTTTCCATGCTTGTAAGTTTGTGAGAGCTTAGCTGTCAGGTCCTGCTGGTCTGTATGGGAAAAGGCCCTTTAGCTGCTCTCTGTCATTGCTGGTTTTGCTGCCCCAGCATGAGAAGTGGGCACACAGGTACCCATCCGTCTGTCTTGAGGATGTGAATGCAAACAGCAGCCAACACGCTGACTGACCTGGAGAAGGGAATGGCAGCCCACTCCAGTATTCTTGCCTGAGAATCACATGGACAGAAGAGCCTGGCGGGCCACAGTCCATGGGATACGACTGAGCGACTAACACACGCATGCTGACTGACCGCCAGCCTTCACATCTTAGATGGAGTTCCTTCCCTCTGGGCACTTTGCAACTGGCAGAGTTAAGAGACTGAGGACTTGCCCCTCACCTGGGTGGGGGGTGGGGGGGGCGAGGATCAGAGCATCAGGGGTACCCCAGCCTCTCATCCCGTGTCATGGTGATTCAGCAGAAACCACTCAGGTTGATGCCATGGCTCTCATGCAGTCAGCGTGGCCGTTGCTACCATATTAGTATCCCTAACCTGGACCCACCTGAGGTCTAGACCCAGGCGCACAGGTGCCACTGTATGCAGGCTGTGACCTGCTGCAGACCCAGGAGGTCAGCTCCACAAAGCACAGCTGAGTGTCCGTTCTGTTCACTGCAGTGTCCCCAGTGACTGGAACATTGCATGATGGATGGATGGATGGATGGATGAATAAACCAATACATGAACCTACAAATGAATCTTTCTAGTGGGAGACCTGCCATCTGACATCTTGACTTCATACTCTTGACTCCAGTTCTTCAATTGTAGTATATCCTGATAGACCCTGAGTTCTTATTTTGCATTTCTTATAAAACTTCTCCCTAAACAATCAGTCCCTCCTGGATCATTCCCCTTGCCATTCAAGGTCAACCCTGCCTCAGTTTTTCATTATTCAGGCAACTTTCCTCTTCACTGGTTAACTGGCCCAACCTTGGTTCCAAAAGTTTTATCCGCCCAGGTATTATTCAGTCTTGTGGTGTAGTAGTTCAGTTTAGTCACTCAGTCGTGTCCAACTCTTTGCGACCCCATGGACTGCAGCACGCCAGGCTTCCCTGTCCATCACCAACTCCCAGAGCTTACTCAAACTCGTCCACTGAGTCAGTGATGCCCTCCAACCATCTTATCCTCTGTCGTCCCCTTCTCCTCCGGCCTTCAATCTTTCCCAGCATCAGAGTCTTTTCCAGTGAGTCAGTTCTTGGCATCAGCTGGCCAAAGGATTGGAGTGTCAGCTTCAGCATCAGTCCTTCCAATGAATATTCAGGACTGAGTTCCTTTAGGATTGACTGGTTGGATCTCATTTCAGTACAAGAGACTCTCAAGAGTCCTCTCCAACACCACAGTTCAAAAGTATCAATTCTTCGGTGCTCGGCTTTCTTTATAGTCCAGTTCTCACATGTACATGACTACTGGAAAAACCATAACTTTGACTAGAGAGACCTTTGTTGGCAAAGTAATGTCTCCGCTTTTTAATGTGGTGTCTAGGTTGGTCCTAGCTTTTCTTCCAAGGAGCAAGCACCTTTTCATTTCATGGCTGCAGTCACCATCTGCAGTGATTTTGGAGCCCAAGAAAATAAAGTCTGTCACTGTTTCCATTGTTTCCCCATCTGTTTGCCATGAAGGGATGGGACCAGATGCCATGATCTTAGTTTTCTGAATGTTGAGTTTTAAGCCAACTTTTTCACTCTCCTCTTTTCACTTTCATCAAGAGGCTCTTTAGTTCTTCTTCACTTTCTGCCATAAGGGTGGTGTCATCTGCATATCTGAGGTTATTGATATTTCTCCCAGCAATCTTGATTCCAGCTTGTGCTTCATCCAGCCTGGCATTTTGTATGATGTACTCTGTATATAAGTTAAATAAGCAGGATGACAATATGCAGCCCTGACGTACTCTTTTCCCAATTTGGAACCAGTGTGTTGTTCCATGTCCAGTTCTAACTGTTGCTTCTTGACCTGCATTCAGATTTCTCAGGAGGCAGGTCAGGTGGTCTGGTATTCCCGTCTCTTGAAGAATGTTCCACAGTTTGTTGTGATCCACAGTCAAAAGCTTTGGCGCAGTCAGTAAAGCAAAGGTAGATGTTTTGTCATAGCAGTTTTGTTTCTCTAGAGCTTGGTGGTCAAGTGTAGCCCAAACCTTCAGCTGGAATCCCTAGACTTTCCCATGATCCCCTTTACACACTCTAGGTCCCAGTCCCAGCACCTCGATTGCTCGGGGTGAGAGTTCAAGATCAGTAAGAGGGGCTTGAGAGGGTCAGACAGTGAGGATTCAAGGAGCCCCTCATGTGAGTCAAGCACTGTGTTGGGTCCTGGGGCTACATCAGTGCAAATTATAGATCTGATCGCCCCACCCCAATGGAGCTTGCAGTCTTAACAGAGAGGAGACTTTAAACCTATTAATGTGAAAATATTTACAAATGAATCAGTAGTTAAAATTTGTGTACGTGCTGTGATGGAATACTACACAGGGCTCCAGAGATTACAGGAAGGGGCCCAAGTAATTGGGGGCAAGAAAGAGATCTTCTGAGGATACCTGCTCATTCCTGAAAGATGATGTAGAGCTCGCTAATAACTAGAAGAGGAATATTCTAGGCAGAAGGAACAACGCATACAAAGCCCTGGAGATGTGAGAGGGCTTGGTTCCCAAGAGGAACTAGAAGGCTGGTGTGGCTGGGGCAGAGGGCAGTGGGACTCAGGGCACTGCAACCAGCTGGGTCCGTTTGTCTTTATGTCTGTCTGTCTGTCTGCCTGCCTGGCCACCCACCCACACAGAGCGGCCATGGAAAGGAGAGCAGATGTTGAGTCTGAAATTCCTGGGCATCTGAGAGGGTGATCCAGACGTGGACTCTGTGGTCGCCTCAAGTGTGAACCCGGAGCTGCCTCTTGGTTCATAGTTGGGTGACTGTTTAGAACAGGGTCTCTATTATCCTGTCCAAGTCACAACTTTCTCCCCTTTTAAGTAGGGCTGCTGCTTCGTTCACGGGGTCATTGTGGATTGGAAGATGTGTACGCTGTGGGTCTTGACACCCACACGTTTGCGCTCACAAGTGCACAGGGGCCCCTAGTCCTAGAAATAGCTTCCTCTGCAGCAGGGAGTCTGGAACCCAGGCTACCCCAACTTCCATTCCAGTTGTTGGAGTCTTTGGGCACAAGTGTCTTCCCTTCCCTCCTTGACTGCGAGGTTTTCCTGTGACCCGAAGACCCAGACCATTGTCAGGAGCCTCCAACTGCGTGATGCTAAGCTGTGGTTTCCTCATTGGAAGATGCCACTCCGGCCCAATGCTCACGCAAGGTGAAGGGAGACAGATGTAGAAACAGTTGATCAATTAGGCAGCTGTTCAGATGTTAGCTGTCCTGATTCATGTTTATGTGAGGAGTGCTTTCCCAAGGCCTGTGGTGCAGGAATGATAGCTTTTTCACTCCTGTGTTTGAAACAGCAACCCTGGGCATGGGGAGTTGATGCTTCTCTTTGCTTGGGTGAGTTCTCTTATGATCTTTAGAACTTGGACTGTCCTGGCATGAGGAGGGCTTTTGCATCACCACTGCAGTATTCTGGGCTTCCCTTGTGGCTCAGCTGGTGAAGAATCCACCTGCAATGGGGGAGACCTGGGTTCGATCCCTGGGTTGGGAAGATCTCCTGGAGAAGGGAAAGGCTACCCAGTCCAGTATTCTGGCCTGGAGAATTCCATGGACTGTATATAGTCCATGGGGTCGCAAAGAGTTGGACTCGACTAGGCGACTTTCACTTTCACTTGCATCAGCTTAGTATGCATTCATCTGAACTGATGAACTTGAACCATTAAGGCTGTTGTGTTTTGGGTTTTTTCCTCCTCCCTGGTCTGGGCTCGATGAAGCCTTTGTCTCCTAATAAAGTCAGCCTGGGGTCGGGGGAGCGGCCGGGGGGAGAAGAGGGGCTGTCGCTGTAAGTTTTGGATCTTTTCTTCTACCCCTTCCAGATACTGAAAAGCAGTTTGAGTCCAACCTTTAAAGGTTATCTCTTTGTGCCGCCGGCAGGCACATCCAGAGAGACTGTGAATCCCAGCTCCGTGCCAGACTTCCCCACTGAGTGAGATTCTGCCAGACTGCTCTGTCTGGAGCCGGAGGAGGCAGCTCAAGTTGGCGGCCACGTGGAGGCTGCTTTTTTTTTCAGGAGCCGCAGAGACGAGAGTGTGAGAAAGGAGCAAGCATGCTGATTTGGGGTCTCAGGGAGTCCCAAAGGACGTTGCAATGACCGTCCTATGGGGTGGAGGAAGGGAAGAGGAGGAATCTCACCTCTAGGGCTGCTGGTCTGCTGTGGTCCCGAAGACTTAGAGGGAAAAGAGGTTCAAGCACTTCAGCTCCTGGAAAGGAAAGGAAGGCAAGGTGCATTTTGCAGCGGCGGCTTCGTGCTGGACTGTGGAAGTAAATAACGGAGTCGTGTTACCAAGTCTGCCCTGACCCTGTCCATTTGTACCTGAAAAAAGCACGTGGGAAAGAGACCCACAGACCACTGTTAACGGTAAACACCTAATACTGAGCCTTTCATTACATGATGCCAATTCCTTGCCACCAGCCTGTGAGGGAAAGTATTTTCCTGTTTGTTTACAGATGGGTAAACTGAGGTCAGAGAGGTTTGGTAACCTGCTCGAGGTGACACAGCTGGTGGGTAGCAGGCATGACCTTCAAACCTAGGTCCAGATGACCTTCCAATCCTGTATTCTTTAAGAGAAAAATGCTGCCTTTTTCTTAACAGAGTTTCTCTAAGAAAGGAGAAAGCGGAAGTCGTTCAGTCGAGTCTGACTCTTTGCAACCCCATGGACAATACAGTCCATGGAATTCTCCAGGCCAGAATACTTGGGGTGGGTAGCCTTTCCCTTCTCCAGGGGATCTTCCCAACCCAGGGATCAAACCCAGGTCTCCCACATTGCAGGTGGAGTCTTTACCAGCTGAGCCACCAGGGAAGCCCTAAGAAAGGAGATAGACGTGAAATACAGATGAGGAGGAAGGTGGTTGAGGAGGACGACTGATGAGGTTGAAGGTGCGGATGGTGGTGGGGGGGAGGGAGGATGAGAATGGTTGATGACGAGGAGGAAGGTGGTTGATGAGGACGACTGATGAGCGTGCTGGTGATGACTGCTGAGAATAACTGAGGAGGATCGCAGTGGCTGACGAGGGGAGCAGGTCTGTTTGCCAAGTCCTTCCCCTGTACCGGGCACTGTGCCAAGTTCTCTTCATGTTTTATCTCCTTTAAACTCACACAGCTCCTCGATGGGAAAGTTCTGATTTCCTCTGCAGGAGTAAGAAGAGGCACACATTTCCTTCAAATACCCCACCATATCAGGAAAGATTCAAGAATCTTTTCACTGTTAAGATTTTCTGCACATCACAGCTGGTTTTTGGGCATTCACAGTCAAGCACCCGGCAGAGCCTGGGGGTGGAAAGCCCAATTTAGTCCCCATACCTCCCTGGGGACCCTGGCGTGCCCTGTCTCCCTGACTAGATCCTTGCTGAGACTTGCTAAGAGCACAGAGTAGCTGCTTTTGACTCCCCCCCTCCAGCCCTGGCTTTTAGGAGTGGCAGTGCCTTCACTTTGGACCTCTTGCTCTTTTCATGAAAAACAAAGAAGTTGTGGCCAACTTGGCTTCTGCTAGTCTTTTTTTTTTTCTTTTTTTTTTTTTTTACCACCTTGGTCTCTGAATCATAAGGCAAAGCCCACCTGTCTTACTTACCAGCTGTGTGTATTTACCACCTGTGTCCCTTGACTGTAAAATGTAGCTACTGACCACCTCTCATGTAGGATTGGTGGAAGAATAAGAAAAGGGCCCAGCATGGTACCTGGCACATAGTAGGTGCTTTACAGACCCATGTCTCCTGTGTGCAGCCTTCTTGCTGTCACACTGGAGCGCTTTCTTTTGTGTGTTTATGTGCTTGCTTGTTTACTTTCTGTCTCTTGCACTTTCTCCACGAGCACTGTTGTATTTTTCTGCTGTATCCTGTGGCCTAGACCAGTGCCTGTCGATAAATATTTATTAAATGAATGAACAGGCAGACATGCATATGCATGCATTGGGAAAATAAGGATTTGCATGAAGAGTCAAGGCATGTGGGCGTAAAAGCTAGTGAGGCCAGCAGGGGTCTCATACCAGGCTGTTCATATCTTTCACCACAGAGCATAAGCTCCGCAGAGTGAAGTTATAAGTTCATCTTCTGAACTGGTCAGTCACAGGGGAGCAGGACCACAGGTGGCCTCACCTATGCCTGTGACTGAGTTGGAGCCTCACAGGTAGGACTGAAAAGACTCAGTTTTAGAAGGATGATGTGTAATACACAAATCCCAGAAGCCAAATTCTGCTCCCACGTGGTAGACGGTGACTTTGTCTTGTCAATGTCCATCAGAGGTAGAAGGAAGAGGGTGGGGTCTGGGTGAGGTGGGGTGGACGGTGGGGTCCCTCTAGGGTGTGGCCACTGTTCAAGGCTTAAGTCCCTGCCCAGGAAGCCCTCTTAGCACTTTTTTTTTAGTTAAAAAAAGTTTAACTGGAAGATAATTGCTTTACAGTATTGTGTTAGCTTCTGCCATACATCAGCATAAATCAGCCATAGTTATACATTTGTCCCTTTCCTCTTGAACCTCCTTCCCACCTCCCATCCCATCCCTCCCATCTAGGTTGTCACAGAGCACTGGGTTTGAGCTCCCTGCATCACGTGGCAAATCCCTGCTGGTTGTCTATAATAACAAATGAAACAATTGACAAAGGATTAACCTCCAAAATATACAAGCAGTTCATACAGCTCAATACCAGAAAATCGCTTTCTTTTGTTCCCCACCTCGTGCGGGAGTTTCCTCTAGTGTTTGTTTGCTTTTTTCCTCCTACCAGGGCATACTTTACAAAGAAAATTGAAAAGATAATTGTGGATGGTTTTCTGTCTTGAACGTGCTAATAACATGAGGACGATAATATTCTGTCTTAGAGCCCCTCCCCAGGCAGCTAGAATCTTAGTAACAAACTTTTTTTGAGAGCCAGAGACTTCCGGTGCCTGTAAATTTTTACTTAATAACATCTAAATATCTTTATTGGCAACGAGAGGCAGGAATCCTTTAAGAGCCTGGGGGCTTAATTTAGTGTGAATTATGCAAGGAAGAAAGGAGCTTATAGCAAGCAGGAACTAGGAAATTAACTGGATTGCTGAAACAGACCTTGTATTTGGAGGTAGGGTCCTGTCTTTGGATATACTAGTGACGTGTTCTCCCTCCTTGCCTCCTTCCCCTCCTTGCATGCCCGTCTTCCCTCCCGTTATGCGTCAGGCACCATGTTAAGGATTGAGTCACAGTGATGAGAATGTATAAAGTAGGCTGTTCTCATTGTGGAGTTACCAGCTAGCGAGGGGAAAACAATTATTAATCACACACATAAATAAGAGGAAAATAACAACCGTGACATGGCCAGCCACAGAAAGTGGATGAGTAATCTCTGACATATTCACACACTTAGAGCACCAGACAGCAAGGAGTATGAAGATCTATAACTGTATCCAATAATATGAATGAATCTTACAAACGATGTTGAATGAAAAGCTAGATTTAAAAACAAAATAAAGAGGAAGGATATATATATATATATATATATATATATATATATGACTGTGTTATGACTGATCTGCATTGTTGTACAGCAGAAACACAACATTGTAATTATCCTCCAATTTAAAAAAGATTAAAAATATTTTTATGAAAATACTCCTCATCCTCCTCCCAATGCACGCTGTTGGATGGGCCTGTTGTGCTCAGCAGGAGAAGCATGTTTGACCACTACATCATCATCAAGTTTCCTCTGACCGCCCAGTCAGCCATGCAGAAAGCAGAAGCTCCCGGCACACTTGTGCTCACTGTGGAGGTCAGGGCCAGCGAACACCAGGTCCAGCAGACTGTGAAGAAGCCCCGTGACATTGATGTGGCCAAGGTCACCCCCCGATCTGGTCTGATAGAAGAAGCATGCATTCGTGACTGGTGCTGTGGATGTTGCCAACAAAATCAGAATCATTTAAACTTAAGTGTAGCCAGCTTATTCTAAATATACTTGGTTTTTTTTTTTTTTGGTCATAAAAAATTCCCCCTAAAACCAGGCCCTCTTGGGGCCTAGTGATGATGGGTGGCTGATAAGGGTTGCTTAGATTAATGGGGCTCGAGGTGACAGTGGAGGAGCCGGGAGGGAGGAGAAAGCTGGGTCATTCAGCACGTGTTGAGAAACCAGGATCAAAGCCCAGGCTGATCTCGGTTCTTACTCTGAGAGCGTCTGTCCCGGTGTGCACACGAAGCGCACGAGTGTCAGGGCTCTGCTGCTCCCTCGGTCACCCTTCATTGCTAAGTTCCTTTTATATTGTGAGCATCTCACCTCTTAAAGCTGCCTGCGTTTTTTGGCTCTTTCTTTTACCCTTGGACACCACTGACATAAATAACCATCTCTGCCATGAGAGTTGGTGTTTCCTGCAGGGCCGATAGGGGCCCTCCTGTCCCGGATCCAGCTGGTACACGGGGCCCCTGCCCCAGCCACATCCTGTCAAAACCTTCAGGCCCAGGCTTGGACACTGGCTGGAGATTTTTTGTAAGATGGTTTGATCATCTTTTAATTATTTTAATTTTTAATGTTTTAATATATTGATCAGCTGAGGCTTCATTATGCTGTTGTAAGAAATAAGCCCCCACTCTTGGCTTTGGGCAACATTAAGTGTATTACATGTCTCTTTCCCACTCGCGCTACACATCCATCCCGGGTCAGCTGTGTTCAGGCGCCGCGTTGTCTGCGTGTCAGGATCCAAAGCAAAGCAGCCGCCAGGACATCCTGCTCTCGTGGCAGAGGGAAGAGAGAGGATGGCATACTGTGCTTGTGTCTGAAAGCTTGTGCTCAGAAGTGGCACACATCACTTCCACAAGACGCAGGTCAAGCCTGATGGTAATGGACCGGGAGGAATAATCCTCTTACAGAGAGGATGGCAGAGAGGAGGCCCCGCAGAGGGGAGAATTGGACTACACTGATAGACCTCACGGGCTTCCCTGGTGGCTCAGAGGTTAAAGCGTCTGCCTCCAATGCGGGAGACCCGGGTTTGATCCCTGGGTTGGGAAGATCCCCTGGAGAAGGAAATGGTAACCCACTCCAGTATTCTTGCCTGGAGAATCCCATGGACAGAGGAGCCTGGCGGGCTACAGTCCACAGGGTCGCAAAGAGTCGGACACGACTGAGCGACTTCACTTCTGATAGACCTCACAAGTAATGCTTGCTCATGAAAGAGTCAGCCAAGATAGATAAGTATTATATAGCTATTAAAAATGATGGAGGTCTTCTGTGTTAGCTTGTGGCCAGGATGGGAGACCCCTTCCAGGGCCCAAGAGTGGATTCTTATCTAACACTCGGAAATGAATTGTCCCAGGAGACACATGTGCTGACAGAGAGGGGCGTTTGAAAAGGCTGCTCCAGTGGAGAGCATCAGGATCAGGGAACCCAGGAAAACTGCTCTGCCTCGCAGCTCCAAGTCTCAGGGTTCATCAGGTGGGGTTAGTTTCCAGGTTGTCTGTGGCCAGTCATCTCACCCTGCCCATATTCGATCTGACTCAGGGTCCTTCCTGGGGGCACATGCCTCTCTCAGTCAGGATAGGACTGGGAGGTTGGCAGAACATATTATGGGCTATTTTCTCCTCGTTCTTTTTGGCCCCTCCCAAATCCTTCCAGTTGGTTTTGTTGGTGGCTCATCAGTTTTGTGTTCTTTATTGGGACCTCACGTTGTGAGACATCTTATTCAAGCGCCTAGCAGGCAGTTTTGGTCCACAGTTCCCTAACAAGCTTGGGAGATTATTTCTTATATGTGACAAGTCAGGGGGAAATAGGTAACTGAATAGAATATATTGTTTAATCTCATTTTAAAAAGTAACCATTTTTAAATGTGTGCATTAGCGTAAGAAATATAAAATGGAAAGTTCTAGACTAGCTGTAGTAAACCTAGATGTCTATAGTGTCTAGGCAAGAAATGACCCAGGTCAGTGATCTCAGTGCTAGCCGAGTGTCACCATGCAGAAACTGGGACTCCGTGTCTCTGATCTTTAGGCTTTTTAGTTTTAAATGGAAACCTGGATTTAAACACTGCTGCTGCTGCTAAGTTGCTTCAGTCATGTCCGATTCTGTGCGACCCCTTAGACAGCAGTCCACCAGGCTCCCCCATCCCTAAGATTCTTCAAGCAAGAACGCTGGAGTGGGTTGCCATTTCCTTCTCCAATGCATGAAAATGAAAAGTGAAAGTGAATTCACTCAGCAACCCCATAGACAGCCCACCAGGCTCCTCCGTCCATGGGATTTTCCAGGCAAGAGTACTGGAGTGGGTTGCCATTGCCTTCTCCAGGTTTAAACACTAAGATCTCTTATTTTTAAATGTTGGCAAGTAATTAAAAGTTTTAACCCTCACAGGCTTTCAGGTTTATAGTCTTTGACATGAACCAAAAATGATTCTATCTGGGCAGTGAGACTTTGAATGTTCTCTTCCTTTTTCCTTATCTTTTTTTCTCAAAATGGCTGTTTTTTCCTCAAAAATGGCTGTTTCTTGGTGACATGTAATGGGGAAAACAAGAAAATCACTAATAAAAGGGAAAATGTGTTTTAGCTGCCGGAATCACTCTTGACTTTATAACTCTATTCAATTGATGTTTATTTAGTGGTTAATCAAAAAAGTAGTGACCTAATGAATAACAAGCAGCTCTGTATTTGGAGCTGCTTGATTAAACAGCCGAAGACCTAATCTCTAGTGGCCTTGTCCTGAAGCAGCTAGAAGCAGGGTTTTGGTTCCCGGCCAGAGACTAAAGTCAGTCCATGGCAGGCAGAGTGCTGAATCCTAGCCACTAGGCTGCCAGGAACAGCAGCCAGTGATGAGGTCCTGGCCTGTCAGCTGTGTAGAAATTAATTTCCCGACAGAGATGGAAAGTAGTGAAACAGGTGTTTATTGGGAGGAAAAAGAGTACGTGTGGATAGACACATAGGCGAGCTCAGAGAGTTGCGTCCTCATGGTAGAATGAAGTAGATTGAATCAATTTTCTGCGTATTTCTTCTGGGTTTTTCCTCTGGCCAGTCATCTTGCTTTGCCATGTTCTGAGTCTGTATTTGGTGTATCTCAGGGTGTTCTGCTGTGTGTGTATACATCTCTTAGCCAAGATGGATCCTAGTGAAGAGGCCTATGGGTAGGTCGACATCACCTACTGTGGGGTGGCATCCCCCCCTTTATGACCTCCAGGGAGTCTTTCTGCGAGTGTGTAGTCAGGAAGGTCTCCTTGACCTCGAGAATGAGGAATGTGTGGTTTTTTATCTCTGATCTGGGCAGGCCTCAGCTCCTCTTTGCTCCTGCTATTATCTTCATGTTGGAGTATTTATCCACAGGCAAAGACTCCAGCTGTTGGGTCCACCTGTCTCCTGCCTCAGACCCAGGTCTGTGATCAGGAAAGGCCAGGCCCCTGGGGGAGGTCATGGGGAAGGGAGCCCAGGGGTCCTCCTTGGTATCTTGCTGACCTCAGGCATCAGGATTCTCTCGTGCTGAAAGTGATGCTGTGACTGAAGAAGCAGTCAGCTCTCTTCATGACAGAAAGACAAGCTTCTGAGGACAAGTTCCCAGGGCAGTCTGCTTAAAGAAAGTCAGGTGGAAACACGTGGACCCCATGTGCCTTTACCAAATGCAGCTTTTGTCTTTGAGGATGCAGAAGATGGTGTGGAGGGGAAATGTTTTGGGTTTGAATGTGGATGTAGGAATAGGCTTTATGTTCAAGACATGCTGTTGAATATTCAGGGTTGTTGGGTTTTTTTTTTCCATTTCTTTTTACCCCCAACTGTAATTCCCTGCTTCATCACCCATCATGCAAATGTGATTCTTACATTTTCTGATGTTACTCTTTCCCTAAACAAGTAATCAAAACAAGGTTTTGAGCTGTATTTGAGCTGCAAATAAGTTTAGTATAAAATGCAATTATTCGCCTCCCAAAATCAAGAGAGACAATTTGGACTTTTCAAAGGCTTGAATTACCCTTAATCAGAACTCAGAATGGCGTCCATTCCGAGGATTTAAAATCATCTAGCTCTCAGCCTTAGTTCATAATAGCCAGTTGCTTTAAGGGGGGGAAAAAACATTTAAAAATGCTAAAATGCTAAAAGTAGCACACGCTCATTATAGAAAATTTGGAAAATAAAAGAAAGTTAGAACTAAGGAAAACAAATGACTCAGTCCCACTGCATAGATACAATTACAATTAATATCTTTCATTTGCCCTTTTTCTGTGCACTTTGCTCTGGGTGGAATCATCCCGTGGATGAACTCCTGTGTCTTCCTTTTCATTTGGCTTCATTTTTCCCATGTCACTCTGCACTTGATGGTAAAGTCATCTTTCACAGCTGTATAATGTTCTCCCATAGCAATTTAATTTCTCTGCCCATTCATTCTGATAAAAAAATAAACTCAGTCATGTTAACCATTTCAAGAGTTTCTTTGAACAAACTTGGATTCCAGTCAAATGGCACCAAACCGGAAGTGGCTCAGAGCCTTCCACAGACAGGAACTGGGCAAGACTTTTGTAGAGAAGATAGGGCTGCAAAGAAAGGGAGGAGATGGTTTGCTTGGCTGTAGCTTGAGTGAGCACATTACCTGAGAAAGGCTCGCTGGCTGTTTTCTGACGGGTGCGTCTTAGCCTTGAGGCCACTGCAGAGGCTGACCGTGGCTTGTTTATGTAGGCTGCCTGAGGACTCAAGCTGCCACAGTCTCTGACCTTCCTGTCTGATTAGTTTTAGTAACAAATCCTGTCATTCAGCATTGTTTTTTTTTTCCAATTTCTCAGTGTCCTGAGAAATTACAGAGGACCATGATATCCTTCAGGCCTGTGCTGTATTTTATCTTTTTTTTTAAAAGAAATATCACCTTTATTGACAACATAGAGCCACCATGGACAGCTCCATGGACCAAAAGTAAGACCGTCTCCTGGTGGATCAGACAGTAAAGAATCTGCCAGCAATTCAGGAGACTCGGGTTTGATCCCTGGGCTGGGACAATCTCCTGGGGAAGGGCATGGCAACCCACTCCAGTATTCTTCCCCTGGTGAATCCCATGGACAGAGAAGCCTGGCGGGCTACAGTCCATAGGGTCGCAGAGTCGGACAGGACTGAAGCGACTCAGCACGCATGCAAGACAGGAGTGTCAAATTGCAGCAGACAGGTTAATACTCGTCACCCACATCCTCTCCCTCAGCACTATCCACTCCATCCTCTTCATGATTCTTCTCAAGGGCAGCCATGTCCTCACAGACCTCAGCAAACTCCTTCCTCCCTGCCTTCATCCACGTACCAGTGAGCAGACACAGCTTGATGTACCTGTGTGCATGCTAAGTCACTTTAGTTGTGTCCGACTCTGTGGACTGTAGCCCTCCAGGCTTCTCTGTCCACGTTAAACCTGTGGTCCAGGTGAGCCCAGGTCTCAGCAATGGCTGTGGTATTGTATGCTATATTTTAGATGCTTTTTCTTTAAAAAAAAAAAAAAAATTATTTTTGGCTGCACTGGGTCTTTGTTGCTGTGCCTGGGCTTTTTCTAATTGTAGCAAACAGGGTCTGATCTCCAGTTGGGGCGTGTGGACTTCTCCTTGTGGTGGCTTCTCCTGTTGTGGAGTGCAGGCTCAGTAGCTGTGGTGCTAGAACTTAGTTGCCCCGCAGCATGTGGAATCTTCCTGGCCCAGGGATTGAACCCATGTGCCCTGCACTGGCAGGCAGATTCTCAACCACTGGACCACCAGGGAAGTCCAAGATTCTTTTTATAAATTTATCTGCGGTTGGAGGAGGGGGCAGCAGTGTGATACAGTGGGAAAGGGCCTGGATTTCTGGAGTAGATGGATACGAATTCTGATCCTGACCTTACTGTTTTCTTGCTCTGTGAGCATAGGCACCTTATTTAATTGCCCGTGCCTTTCTTCATCTGCACTTTGGAGATGATATCACCAACTCAGAGGTCACGGTGAAGCTTAGAATAACGACTGTGAAGTCCCTGGCATCCAGGGGACATGTAGATAACTTGATATGTTGTCGGCTGCAGGGAACAGATCAGACACACCAGCTTTGGAATCAGGTCATTCCTGGGTTGACATCACATCTCTAAGAGAGCTGAAACCTTGGGCAAGTTGTATAACACCCTCAAGGCTCAGTTAATTCACTTGTAAAAATGGGGATGGTGGTACACAGCCTGCAGAGGGATTATGAGGATCAAGTGAAATTAATAAAATGAGATTACATGTACGACACTCCGTATAGTGCCTGGGCTACATATCGTTCACACTTAGTACATGATAGGAGACTTCCATGGTGGCTCAGATGGTAAAAGCGTCTGCCTACAATGCAGGAGACCTGGGTTCGATTCCTGGGTTGGGAAGACCCCTGGAGAAGGAAATGGCAACCCACTCCAGTATTCTCGCCTGGAGAATTCCATGGACAGAGGAGCCTGGTAGGCTACAGTCCATGGGGTCGCAAAGAGTCAGACACGACTGAGCGACTTCACTTTTCACTTAGTACATGGTGGTCGTTACTGTGTTATGTCTATCCCCCTCATTGTTAGCAGCACCGTAAGGGAGCTCTGCAGAAGCTGCTCTGGACAAATAAGGGGAGACCCTCACTCACTTGCCAGTGGTGGTGGGAGGTCATAGAAGCTTACAGGAAGAATTGATGCCTGGACCAGTCTGTATTTTTTTTTTAATATTTATTTATTTGACTTTGTGGGTCTTAGTTGCAGCATGTGAGAGCTTTATTTGTAGCATGCAAACTCTCAGTTGTGGCATGCGCGATCTAGTTCCCTGACCAAGGATTGAACCTGGGCCCCCTGCATTGGGAGCTCAGAGTCTTAGCCACTGGGCCTCCAGGAAGTCCCTGAACCAGTCTTTCATGCTGAGCCAGGATGAGCCAGGAGGTAAGAGAGGCAGAGGATCCCAGGCCCCCACAGAGATGAGAGCAACCTGGAGGAGGAAGGACCAGCACCCTCCCCCCCTCCCCACCACCCCCACCATGCAGGTATCGCAGGGGCAGATGTAGATGACTTTACTCCCTTAACTGAGTGAGGGGGCGTTGGGAGGAGGAGGAGAGGACTGAATCCTTCTTGCTGATTCTCTCTCTGGGGCTGGCCCTTCCTTTTGTTCTTACATTCCTGTTATCGATCCGCAGTGTCAGAGTGATGCTCGCAGCTCTGCGGTGGAGTGAAAAGCCCAATTCTGATGGAACATATCAGTGAAATACTCATTCCTCCTTTTAAAAAACTCTGACCTTTTGCAGAGTTTCAGAAAACGAGTCCTTCCATATTATGTAAAATGCTCTTTCATTTTCTGCCTGAGTCAGACAAAGTCAAGAAACAACGACATAAACGTTTTCTACTTCAGAGTGTTGAGTTCAGGGATGCCGCTCTGTGGCTGGTGTCTCCCAAGCTCTTACTCATGTCCTTGACTGACCCCATGAGGTCAGAGTGCAGGGAGGGCTGGCTCACAAGATTCTTTCTGGTTGTTTATTCCTTCACTCACTCACTCACTCATTCATTCATTCATTTTTGAGCCAACCAACCAAGGACCCCACCAGCAAATATGTTTGGAGCACCTTCTGTGCCAGACTGTTTTCTGTGCCCCAGGGATGTACTGATGGGCCCAAATAGATACAAACCCTGTCTTCTCGGAGGAAGGTTCTCATATCCCAGTGCAGAGGCTCCAAAAATAAGCCCACAGTGTAATTGTATTCAACAGTTCCCACTGGGAAGCAAATAAAACCGGTGATGTGGTGAAGGGGACTGGGGCGTATTCAGGTGGAGCTGCATCTGATGGGGTCATCGAGGAAGGCCTTTCTCCGTTGGTTGGCATGGGAGTGAGTCCTGGGGCTCATTGGTAACCCCGACTGGGTGAATCGGTGCTCCCGATTCACACAGTCATCAGACAGATGTGCTCACTTACAGCTCTTGGTGCTTGACCGCAGGCTCTCTGCCTGGAGAGACCAGCTCCAATGACACCTGAGCGACCCACTAGCGTTAGCCCCTGTTGAGAATAAAGGGACTTTGCAGAAAATGTTCCACCCTACATATCTTTCTTAAAATCCTGAGCTGTTCTCTCTCCAGCTTAGAGAAAGTTCCCATTTATTCAACTGAGGACCAGCAAGGAGGTGGTCAGGTGATTTACTTGCTCGAGTAGATCAGGATCTGACCTGGTAGGCTGTGGGAAGCACAGGGAGGCCCCAAGAATCCCTGGCGGGAATGCTGAGCAGAGCTTCGTTCCCTTCCATTTCTTCAAATATCTGTGGACATCTTCTGTGACAGGGCTGTTTCAGTGCACAGTTTAGAAAACACTAGTTTTGTAGGACTTCTGGTGGCCCAATGGTTAGGGCTTTGCCTTCCAGTGCAGTGGGTACAGACTCGATGCCTGGGTGGGAAGCTGAGTTCCAGCATGCCGCATGGTCAAAAAACCCAAACCAAACCAGACAAAAATCAGTTTCAGTACCCGTTTTCCCTCTTAGTTAACATGGTTCTGCCTAGAAGCTGAGTCCAGGGGTGCCACCTGGGTCCTCAGCATGGCATCTCTTGCTCTGCTCCCTGAGGACAGCAGAGGATCCATGCCCCCCAGTCCTGC
Source organism: Bubalus kerabau (assembly GCF_029407905.1). NCBI lineage: Eukaryota > Metazoa > Chordata > Mammalia > Artiodactyla > Bovidae > Bubalus > Bubalus kerabau. The sequence goes on from NC_073646.1 coordinate 12,105,115, forward strand.
CCGGAGCCGCTGCCATGTGGGGAGGGTGCTGCTAGGCCAGAGCCCAGGCTGGTCTCTGGGCTTCAGGTCTGCCTCGCTTGTGGAGCAGCCTCTAGGATCGGACGAGAAAGGGGCCTCTAACTCCAAGAGGGCCTCACTCGACCCCAGAGCTTTATATTGAGACACAGCGTCTGTCAAGGTTAATTTCCCGAAAGGTAAAGCTGTTTTCTGAGGATGCTTTCCAACGCCAGGTGCTCCACACAGCCCCCCGAGGTGGCACTGTCGTGGGCGAGGGCCACGTCATCTGCCTGGGTTGAGCATGAGGCTGGCGACAGGAGGCAGCAGGCTCAGGAGCTCTCCGACAGACATTTCTATTCAGAGAGAAGGGAGGGCATGAAGGCAGGAACACAGCCCCATTTTTAGCACAAGGAGGTGCAGCAGCTTGGTGTCAGTGTGCGTGGCGTGACACCTCCGTGTGTAAGGTGTGTGCTGCCTGGTGGGCTGGGGGGAGCCAGCACCTGGCAGATTGCCTCCCGCCGGATGCCTCCAGGAAGACTCCTGAGTTGCTCAGACAGGTGTTCACGGCCTCCACTGCTCAGACACTGTCTGTGCTCAGGATGCAAGGCAGTTGAGCGTCCTCTCTGAGCCCCACTTGTGCCTGCAAGAGAAATACTGGGTCCCTGGCCCCAGCCTGCAGAGACATGGCCGTTCCTCCAGGGCACCCTCTGCCTGGGTGGTGGCTGACCTTGGCTGCTGGGGACCGAGCTTCCCTTGTCTGTGAACTTGAGGGTCCGGGTTAGATCAGGCTGACATCTGTGAATGTGTGAAAGGCAAGTACCAGAACTGAGATTCTGAAAGACCGTGTTCCAGCCGAGAGTAGGATACAGGCAGACCGTGTGGCCACAAAGACCTGTTCTATCTTAGTAACATGTTACTTAAATCCTGTGTTGTGTCACCAGAACCGAAACGAATGTCTTTCTTCCTTCCCTTCCTATTCTTTCTCTTTTTCTCTTCTTCTTTTCCTACTCACTCTCCATTTATGCACTGGCATCTTCATCCATTCTTTAATGCCCGAGTACTGGTGGGATGATGCTGGAGGGGACCCAGGGCCTGCACCCCGATATTCCTGGGTTCATGGGAGAGAGATTCACATGTTCAGGCCACCATGATGCTGAGGATCAGGGGTGGAGAGAGAGGGGCTCCTGGGGTGGTGGGTGTGCCTCTTCTTGGAGGGCAGGTTTTACCTGAGTCTTGGGTCACAAGCCTAAAAGACATTAGCACAGAAAGTGAGGGGGAGAGTCAGGTGAGAAGTTAGGGCGCCTCCTCTTTCCATTCTTAACCCCTGGAAACCAGTCATCTGCTTTTCTTTCTCTGTGGGTATCTCTACAGGTTTGCCTTTTTGTGACATTTCATGTAAATGGAATCATACAGATCTTATAATACATGGCTTTTGTGTCTGGCTTCTTTCGCTTAACGTAGTACCTTTAAGGTTCACCCATCTTGTAGCAGATATCAGTGTTCCGCCCCTTTTGTGGCTGAATAGCATTCCATTGTATAGAGAGACCACGTTTTGTGTCCCGCTTCATCCATGGATGGGACATCGTGTCGTTTCTACTTTGTAGCTGTTTTGTCTAACGCTGCTGTGAGTACTGTGTACAAGTTTTGTGTGGGCATTCGCTTTCAGTTCTCCTGGGGACACACCTGAGAGCGGAACCACTGGGCCTGCGTCAGTTTTGTTGATTACAGGCATCCTAGTAGTGCAAAGTAGCGTCTCATTGTGGTTTTAATTTTCACTTCCCTATTAGCCAATTTTCCCTAATTTTCACTTCCCAGCTGTCTTCCCTGGTGGCTCAGTGGTAAGGATTCTGCCTGCCAATGCAGGAGACTCAGGTTTGACCCCTAGGTTGGGAAGATCCCTTGGAGCAGGAAATGGCACCCCACTCCAGTATTCTTGCCTGGGAAATCCCATGGACAGAGAAACCAGGCAGGCTACAGTTCATGGGGTCACAAAAGAGTTGGATAGGACTGAGTGAATAAACAACAACAAATGGCTAATGATGTTGAGCATCTTTTCACGTGCTTACTGGCTTTATGTATATCTTCTTTGAAAGGGAAAGTTGAAAGTTCAGTCGCTCAGTCGTGTCCGACTCTTTGCGACTCCATGGACTGCAGCATACCAGGCTTTCCTGTCTATCACCAATTCCTGGAGTTTACTCAAACTCATGTCCATTGAGTCGGTGATGCCATCCAGCCATCTCATCCTCTGTTGTCTCCTTCTCCTCCCGCCTTCTCTGATTTCCCAGAATCAGAGTCTTTCCCAGTGAGTCAGTTCTTCATATCATGTGGCCAAATTATTGGAGTTTCGGCTTCAGCATCAGCCCTTCCAATGAATATCCAGGACTGATTTCCTTTAGGATGGACTGGTTGGATCTCCTTGCAGTCCAAGGGACTCTCAAGAGTCTTCTCCAACACCACAGTCCAAAAGCATCAATACTTTGGTGCTCAGCTTTCTTTACAGTCCAACTCTTACATCCATACATGACTAATGGAAAAACCATAGCTTTGACTAGATGGACCTTTGTTGGCAAAGTAATGTCTCTGCTTTTTAATATGCTGTCTAAGTTGGTCATAGCTTTTCTTCCAAGGAGCAAGTGTCTTTTAATTTCATGGCTGCAGTCACCATCTGCAGTGATTTTTGGAGCCCCCCAAAATAAAGTCTGTCACTGTTTCCATTGTTTCCCCAGCTATTTGCCATGAAGTGATGGGACCAGATCCCATGATCTTAGTTTTCTGAATGTTGAGTTTTAAGCCAACTTTTTCACTCTCCTCTTTCACTTTCATCAAGAGGCTTTTTAGTTCTTCTTATCTTTCTGCTTAAAGGTGGTGTCATCTGCATATCTGAGGTTATTGATATTTCTCCCAGCAATCTTGATTCCAGCTTGTGCTTCTTCCAGCCCAGCGTTTCTCATGATGTGCTCTGCATATAAGTTAAATAAGCAGGGTGACAGTATACAGCCTTGACCTACTCCTTTCCTGATTTGGAACCAGTCTGTTGTTCCATGTCCAGTTTCTAACTGTTGCTTCCTGACCTGCATACAGATTTCTCAGGAGGTAGGTCAGGTGGTCTGGTATTCCCATCTCTTTAAGAATTTTCCACAGTTTATTGTGATCCACACAGTCAAAGGCTTTGGCATAGTCAATGAACAGAAGTAGATGTTTTCTGGAACTCTTTTGCGTGATCCAACGGATATTGGCAATTTCATCTCTGGTTCCTCTGCCTTTTCTAAATCCAACTTGAACATCTAGAAGTTCCTAGTTCACGTACTGCTGAAGCCTGGCTTGGAGAATTTTGATCATTACTTTGCCAGCAGGTGAGATGAGTGCAGTTGTGCGATAGTTTGAACATTCTTTGGCATTGCCTTTCTTTGGGATTGGAATGAAAACTGACCTTTTCCAGTCCTGTGGCCACTGCTGAGTTTTCCAAATTTGCTGGCACATTTAGTGCAGATTTGCTGGCCTCTTCTTTGAGGAATGTCTTTTCAAATCCTTTCCCCGTTTTTAAATTGGATTATTTTGTTTTGTTTTGTTTTTGAGTTCTGAGAGTTCTTTGCATATCCTGGATACAAATCCCGTATCAGATTTGCAGGTATTTTCTTCCATCCTGTGGTTGTCTTTTCATTTGGTTGATGGTGTCCTTTGACGCATAAATGTTTTCAGTTTTGATGACTTCCAGCTTATCTGTTTTGTTTCTTTTGTTCCTCATGCTTTTGGTATGATATCTGAGAATCCTTTGCCTAACCCAAGGGCAGGAAGATGTATTCCTATTTTCCTTCTAGGAGTTTAACAGTATTAGCTCTTATATTCAGGTCTTGATCCATTTTGGCTTAATTTTTGTACATGGTATTAAAGAAGGCTTCAGACTTCATTCTTTTGCCCATGGACCCATTTGTCCTGACACGGTTTGTTGAAAAGACTATTCTTTCCCCCACTGAAAGGTCTCGGCACTTTTGTCAAAAATCGATACGATGTAGATGAATAGGTTTATTTTCGGATCTGTTCTATTCCGTAGATGTGTATGCCCATGCTTAGGACAGCACCACACTATCCCGATGCCTGTGACTTTTAATCAGTTTTGAAACTAAGAATATAGCCCTCTACCATTCCTTGTCCTTTCCTCTTTTCTTCCTTCCTTTCCTTTATCTCTTTGTGCATTCTTTTTTATAAAAATAATTTATTTTTGGCTGCCCTGGGTTTTTGTGGCTGCTTGGGCTTTTCTCTAGTTATGGCAAGTGCGGGCTGCTCTCTAGTTGGGTTTCTCATTGCAGTGGCTTCTCCTGTTGCTGAGCACAGGCTCTAGGCTCATGGGCTTCAGCAGTTGCAGCACGTGGGCTCAGTAGTTGTAGCTCCTGGGCCCTAGAGCACAGGCTCAGTAGTTGTGGTGCATGGGCTTAGTTGCTCTGCAGCATGCGCGATCTTCCCGGATCAAGGATTGAACCCCTGTCTCCTGCATTGGCAGGCGGGTTCTTTACCATTGAGCCACCAGGGAAGCCCTCTTCTTGTGAATTCTTTAGAGCAATTGCTCATAAGTATTTTCAGTAAAGGGCTGAGCAGCACAAGAGAGGATTGTACTGCATATCACCAGCCTGGGAAAAGATCAGAATTCAAAATCAGAAGAGTGGTCTCTATTGAACGTATATCCCTTCTGCGCCATCATAAAGTTACAGTCCTGAGTGGAACCATAGTCAGGGACCGTCTCTGCTGCACTGAGATGTCAGAGCACTGTGGTCTGTGAAGCCAAGGGAAGTGGCACCGCCGGGTACCTCTGTGGGGAAGGAAAAGAACTTTCCTCTCCCTAGTAGGTTCTTCTGGCTGGCCTAAGAATTAAATTAATATGAGGCAGGACTAACAGAAGAAAAACAAATAGAATTTGAATAACCTGTATACGTGGAGAGACCCAGAAAGACTGAGTGACTCACCAGAATGGCTGAACTACTACTCCATGCAAGCTCAGTCATGTCCAACTCTTTGCGACCCCGTGGACTGAAGCCCGCCAAGCTGCTCTGTCCATGGGATTCTCCAGGCAGGAATACTGGAGCAGGTTGCCACTTCCTCTTCCAGGAGATCTTCCCTGCGTTAGCAGGCAGATTTTTTTTTTTTACTACTGAGCCAGCTAGGGAAATGGCTGAAACCCTCACCCAAATACCATCTTCAGCTAAAGACAAAAGAGGATGTTGAGGGTAGGAGTTTGGGACTTCACAGGGGAGGAAGGCAATTCACATGGAGATGGAGAAGCAAATGTTTGATAAACAGATGTTTGCTGAACCAGATGGAGAAGATAAGATGCAGTGGACTCTGATCTCCAGGCCCTGCCAAGTTCTGCCCACTCACCTTGCCATCTTTGCAGGGAGCTCTGGTGATAATTCTCTTCCTGGATCAGGCTCTTTATCCAAATTCTTTAGGCAGTTAAGTGAAAGTGTTAATTGCTCAGTCGTGTCCGACTCTTTGGGACCCCGCCAGGCTCCTCAGTCTGTGGATTTCTCTTGGCAAGAATACTGGAGTGGGTTGCCATTTCTTTTTCCAAGAGGTTAAATAGAAAGACTTCCTAAGTCTTCTGTTTCCTAGAAATAATCAGCCTAAAATAATCCTCCAGAGAGACATATTTCTGGGTGACAAATTTCGCTTTCCGACAGTCTCACCTCTGAAATGTCTCCAAAGAAGTTTCGTAGTCCAGAAGCTGAGTTTGTAGGTTGTTCCATCCCTCGGAACCAGTCTCTTAGTCCTAAGGATAATAGGTCAGTCCAGCTTAACTCATCTCAGGAGGTGGTGTTGCAGGTGGGTCCCCAAAGTTGGGCCTTTGGTACAAGCAACCAGGTGTTTAATGAGAGGCACTTCTGTGGAAGCAAAAGAAAAAAATGATTAAGGATTTTAACAGTAATCCCAGTTCCTGAGTTTTGAAGGCAGCCAGTCGGGAAAATTTTTATCAATAGATGTCCTGCTGGGATCATTCTCAGTCGCAGTGAGGACAGATCTTCCAGCTTTGCTGTTCAGATGTCTCTGGTGATCTGTTCTGAGTGCTCCAACACAACAACAAGCCGAAGAATGTCTATATGTGAGCTGTCGTGGTGATTTCTCTGAAGTGTGTATCAACTTGTCTAGGTTTAGTCTACAGAGCTTTGGGGAAAAAGAGCAGTTTTAGTTCTTAATGATTCCAAGTCAAAAGGATGGGGGAAGTTGGAAACCTTGGTTTGGAGACTTGCGGCCAGATGTGAGGAACTCAGGATCTAGTCCAGTTTATAGGTAGAAAACAAGTCTTAAAGACAAAGGATAGTATTAGGATCTAATAACCACAAAGGTTTATTACTGAAACAATTTTTCCTCTCTAAAATCACCCTTATTTCTACCAAAGATAGCTAATGATGACTGATTTGTTTGCAAAATAAGCTTAAACTTGGCCCAGTTGTTTACATAAGTTCAGCAAGAATAGTGATTGGTCATATGTGTGTTCAGTCGCTTCAGTTTTCTCCAGCTCTTAAAACCCCATGGACTGTGGCCCACCAGGCTCCTCTGTTCATGGAATTCTCCAGGCAAGAATACTGGAGTGGGTTGCCATGCCGTCTTCCAGAGGATCTTCCCAACCCTGGGATTGAACCCTTATCTCCTGCATATCCTGCATTGCAGGCAGATTCTTTACCCACTGAGCCACCTGGGAAGCCCCCATTGATCATATAGGCTCTTTTAAATATGTTTTGTTGGCACTTTCCATAAGGAATTGCCAGACTGAATTTTAAATATCTCTGAAGGCCTGGAAGCCAAGCCAAATACTTGCTATCAGACTCATCTGTAATACCTATTTGTTGTCCAGTCACTCAGTCGTGTCCAACTCTGCGACCCCATGGCCTGCAGCATGCCGGGCTTCCCTGTCCTTCACCGTGTCCTGGAGTTTGCTCAAACTCATGCCTGTTGAGTCAGTGATACCTATAGATTTGGGTGAATTCTCTTTTTGAGGTCCCCTAAATATCCTGAGGTTCCTGCACCTGCCAGGAAGTGACCTACCTCACTCACCAGATGAAGCTGCTGGGATCTCTGTAAGCAATTTCCCCCAACAGTGCTTTATTGGCTCCATAAAGTCAACGTTAAGTTCCTTAAAGCCGTCTGGTCATATCTGAATCTATATGCATGTCTCTCTCAAATATGGCACATAATATGGTAATATGTCCACTTTCCAGTTGTGTCCTGTTATGAGAAGAACAGATTCTTACTGAACTTATGTAAATATAACTATACTGCCATGAGAAAAAGCCATTCACTAGGAGCTTCCAAATTCTGGAGCAGTTGGTTAGAGAGAAAAAGGTATATGTTTCAATTCTGCTTATAAAGGTATAATTTACCAAATTACTTTAGTCATAGTTAGCAAAAGAGGAAAGATTTCCTTATATCTGGAAAGAAAGCTTTAAGAGGCCAGAAATACTTCAGACAGAAGTAATAAAAATTATAATCATATTTATCAGTTTACTCAGTACTGGGTAACTGTACTGAATTCATTTTGATCTTTTGTTAGTGGTTTTATGAAGCCATTTGTCTTTCCATTTAGAGTTCTGTAATTTCTTACCCAATTCAGTGGTATGATTTGAAAGTTATTAGAAACTTGCATTTTATTTATTTATTTTTTAAATTTAAATTTATTTATTTTAATTAAGGCTAATTACTTTACAATATTGTATTGGTTTTGCCATACATCAACATAAATCTGCCACAGGTGTACATGTGTTCCCAATCCTGAACCACCACCCCCGCCACCTCCCTGTATGCAAGACAGCAAAAAAGACACAGATGTATAGAAACTTGCATTTTAGAGTACTTGTTAGATTCCTTTCCATGAATTTTTCTGAAGATTAAACACATTTGCAGGAAGCTTTTGTAAAACCATCCAAGTAGAATAATAACTGTCTGTAGATGAGAAAGACTTAGAATGGCCATTCCATTGTTAAAGTTCAGTTTTTAAGGAAGTATAGTTAGTTTTGTGTTGTACAGTATTTTAAGATAACAGTTGAAATTATGATGATAACATATCAGGGTATATCAGATTTTTATTGTTTTCATAAGATTTCTGAAATATTTATAATATATACCTGTACAGACACAGCATAAAGAAGCTTAGTATTATTTCTTAACAATGGTTCCCATGTAATTTAACATGTCAAATAAACCTAATTAGTTTAATATCTCCTTTTTATAAGAAGAGAGAACAAATCCTTTGAAATGTTTCAGGGGCCCTCTGAAAACTTCAAAATTAGTTTCATGTTTTAAAAAAGACTTCATAATATCATGTATGAAACAAATTGACAGTCCAGGTTCGATGCACGATACTGGATGCTTGGGGCTGGTGCACTGGGACGACCCAGAGGGATGGTATGGGGAAGGAGGAGGGAGGAGGGTTCAGGATGGGGAACACATGTATACCTGTGGCGGATTCATTTCGATATTTGGCAAAACCAATACAATATTGTAAAGTTTAAAAATAAAATTAAAAAAAAAAAGAATCTACCTAACAAAAAAAAATAAAAATAAAAAAGACTTCACTTAGAATTTGGTTTAGGGTCAGTTTGTCAAAAATATTCAAAAAGCTTTAAACTCTTGATTAAATATTAGGATCACAGGTTACTGTGAAACAATACATACTCATTTAATCATGGTAACAAAGACTTTGCAAGCAAATACAGAAGCTTAAATAGTTTTAAAAGGCCTAGCTCTTTTTTTAAAAGTTTTTTTTTTTTTTTGCTTTGGTCTTTTAATATTGAAAAGGATTTTTTTTCCTTCTAAGTAGTTAGAGACCTGGTACAGACAAAACAGAATCTTTTTTTTTCTAGACAGATTACATTAAAGGTAAAGAAAAACCTTTGTTTACAGTTTCTCATTAAGAACAGACCAATAATGTAATAAAGCCTTGTCTTTCTGACAGAGAAAAAACAAATTCTAATTTTGCACCAGTGTACCTTTGATAATGAAATTTGTTCACTCAATTAAATTTATTCCTATCTTAGCCAGCTTGATCACATATAAAATCCATTTACCAAAATTCCTTTTGTGCAAACCATCTACAACTTTGTGTCCATTTTTGTTTGTTCCTTGTTCTCTTTTCCATTTAAAAGTAGTCAGCTGAAGGGCAAAAATCACTTTCATTCTGTCTATAAAAATGCATCTCCATCTGTTGTTCAGTAACTCAGTCACGTCTGACTCTTTGCAACCTCATGGACTGCAGCTCCAGGCTCCCCTGTCCTTCACCATCTCTCAGAGTTTGCCTAAACTCATGTCCATTGAGTTGATGATGCCATCCAACCATTTCGTCCTCTGTCATCCCCTTCTCCTGCCTTCAGTATTTCCCAGCATCAGGATCCTTTCCAATTAGTCAGCTCTTTGCATCAGGTAGCTGAAGTATTGGAGCTTCAGCATCAATCTTTTCAATGAATATTCAGGATTGATTTCCTTTAGGACTGACAGCATCTCCATATCTCATACCTCTTCTTAGCCCAAAATACACCTTACTTTCCTTGCATAAAGAATTGTTCTCATTAGTTCTAGTAGCCTTAATCACATATATTAATTAGAAGCCTTAATTTCTTGTGAAAATAAAGAAGTAAATTCTTAGGAACTGTGACTAGCATTTTTGGCTTGGCATATTTATAAATACCTTTTGTAATTTCTAGAGACATGTGCCCTTTTTAAATAGTATAATCTTTGAATGTGGCAAAAGACATGGTTACTAATAGACCCTACTTTTTCTTTAGATTCTCTACTGAAAAAACAGGAAGCCAGAAGTAGATAGATTTATGTTCAGTAATGCTTTTTTTTTTTTTTAATGTCTTCTTTGGAAATGATCTAGATGTTTAGTGTGTTTACCTGACTCATCATTTAACTCAGCTTAGCAAAACTTTGAGGATTCTGATAACCAAAAAGATTTTGGAAGCTGTTTGTAAGTTTGCATATACTATAACATGTAAGTATTGTTAAAAGGTTCACCTAAAATCTTTTTATCTTGCTTGGTGGTGGTGGTGATGGTGGTTTAGTCACTAAGTCATGTCCAACTCTTGTGACCCCACGGACTGTAGCCTGCCAGGCTCCTCTCTCCACAGGATTCTCCAGGCAATACGAGAGTGGGTTGCCATGCACTTCTCCACTTGATCTTCCTGACCCAGGGATTCGAACCCCTGTCTGTTACATCTCCTGCATAGGCAGGTGGGTTCTTTACCACTCTCACCACCTGGAAAAGCCCTTTTATCCTGCTTACATCTATTTAATTTTACATGTTATTAACAAATATATTTAGATTACGTGTAGAAACGTTCATGGGATATTAGATAAAATTAGTCATCATCTCAAGCTATAAATATTTTTTTGTGAAAAATTTTATAACAGAGGAAGCATGAACTTATTTGATCAACAACCCAGATGGAGTGAAAAATTGCATGTCTACATTGTATCCAGTGCTGATACACTGCATAAGTCAACATGATATAAAATGATCTTTGGTACAAAAGATTATTTTATATCATGTTAGCTTAAAAAAAAATTGGGCCCTTAGTTTCTATTATATTGTTAAGAGTTTTTATATAAGCACTTGTTTGTTTAAGCCAACTAAATAGAACTCTTTTACAAATTAGTTTTGGCAATACCATTGTTTGGAGGAATTACATATCTCTGCACATAGAGACACAGACATGAGCAAACAGATGGGGATATAAACACACACATGAGCATACAGAACACATATATGAGCACACAAATACATGAGTATATAGACACATGAGCCTATAGACACAGATGTGAGCACACAAACACATCAACACATAGACACACACATGAGCACACAAACACATCAGCATATAAACACACGAGCACACAAACACATCAGCATATAAACACACACGAGCACACAAACACATCAGTACAAAGACACACACATGAGCACACAATCAACATATAGACACACACATGAGCACATAGATAGAAAGATCTTAAAGCTTTTGTTAAAAAAAAAAAATTAGTCATGAGATGGGTACAATAGTGCAAAACTCATTGGTTTATAAAAAGAACAGTTGGATCCAAATATTGTTATGGCATCTTGAAAAAGTTAAGTTTGTCTATTCAGATGGCAAAAGCCTTTTTTACTTTTTGGAAAGTGAAAGTTGCTCAGTTGTGTCCGGCTCTTTGTAATCCCTTGGAATGTAGTCCATGGAATTCCCCAGGCCAGAATACTGAAGTGGGTAGCCTTTCCTTTCTCCAGGGGATCTTCCCAACTCAAGAGTAGAACTGGGGTCTCCGGCATTGCAGGTGGATTCTTTACCAACTGAGCTATGAGGGAAGCATTTACTTTGTGGAGAGGACTTAAGATTTGTATTTGACAAGTAATCCTAAAGAGGCTATTTGGGCAAAAACGCTTCTCTTGTCGTTTGTATTTTTTAAAAAGGCTTGTTTCCTTCTTTTTTACCTGCCTTTGGTTTCAGGTTCTAACTGTTTGAATTAAACCAGCTCAGTTTCAGGAGATAGTGCCTAATGTTTACATTTCTGAGTTTGTAGCGATTTACAAGACAAAAACAGTTGTTTCTGTTAGCCCTTGGACACTGGCCCCCTGCTTACACCTCACCTCTGTGGGTTCAGGGCAACCCTCTTGGCCCCCTTTAGCACATTCAATTAACACTGCCCCAAGAGTAGAATCTGCTTACCAATCCAGGATACATAGGAGTCGTGGGTTCGATCCCTGGATCAGGAAGATCCCCTGGAAGAGGAAATGGCAACCCACTCTAGTATTCTTGCCTGGAAAATTCCACGGACAGAAGAGCCTGGCGGTCTACCGTCCATGGGGTCACAAAGAGTTGGACATGACTGAACTCTCTCTCACACACGCACACACACACACGGGTGCATTTATGTACCCCTGTTTTACAATACAGACAGGGAAAATGAGACACAGCACCCAGCCCCACTAAACAATCAAGCAGAAGAGACATAACCCTTCTAACAGAAAGCCCAGTTTTGCTACAAACTTTCACCTCAGTTTCATTAACTCTATTTTAAAAATTGTAGTATAGTTGATTTACAATATTGTGTTTAGTTTCTGGTGTACGGGAAAGTGATTCTTTAATGAATGGGTAAAGAAGATGTAGGGGTGTGTGTGTGTGTATATATATATATATATATATATATATATATATACAGTGGGATATTAGTCATTAAAAAAGAATGAAATAATGTCCTTTGCAGCAATATGGGTGGAGCTAGAGATTATCATAGTAAATGACAAAAGTCAGAGTAAGACAAATATCAGATGATACCACTGATATGTAGAATCTAAAATATGACACAGATGAACTACTTACACAGCAGAAGAGACCCACAGACATAGAAAACAGTCTTAAGCCTTCCATTAACTCTTCTGCCTCTGAACGAGTGCATTTCACTAGGACCCTGTCAACTAGTCTGTTTTACAGTTTTGGATAAAGAAAGCGTTCCTGGCCAGACCCCAGGTCCATTCCTATGAAACGCTCAGGCAGAGTTGACACAGCCTCTTCATGTAACACCCACTCAGCCATTCTAGCCTTGACAACCAACCCTCGCATTTTTATGTTTTCTCAATATAATTATAGCACAAGTTGATGCCCCTACAGTGGATTTTGGTGTCATAGCCCAGGAAGCTTCCACATCAAGGGGTCCTGGAAACCTCTCTACCTCCCTGGCAAGAGGAAGGTATCAATTTCTGTGCAAAAGGCCTTGGCTGCCAAGTGAGGGGTCCAGCCAAGGGTCCTGGGCCTTTCTGTCAGTCTTTAACTTGCTTGATCGGCCTGTTGACCCCAGGGATCGCAGGTCAGGTTTCTCGGTGTCATTTTTGCCTTCTGGCCTTTTGCTGCTGCTGCTGCTAAGTCACTTCAGGCATGTCCAACTCTGTGCGACCCCACAGACGGCAGCCCACCAGGCTCCGCCGTCCCTGGGATTCTCCAGGCAAGAACACTGGAGTGGGTTGCCATTTCCTTCTCCAGTGCATGAAAGGGAAAAGTGAAAGTGAAGTCGCTCAGTCGTGTCCGACTCTTAGCGACCCCATGGACTGCAGCCTTCCAGGCCTCTCCATCCATGGGATTTTCCAGGCAAGAATATTGGAGTGGGGTGCCATTGCCTTCTCCGTTCTGGCCTTTTAAATCTCTCCAAATTGATATGAACAGAACAGACTTGTTTGGGGCCTTTTAATGTTGGGGGGAGGGATAGGAGGTCCCTTTGACCCACCCTACCTTAGGTAGTGCTGTATTCAAACCTTTGTTTAACCCCATCAATATCCGTTTTATATATCCCATTTCTTTTTAAAAATGTATTTATTTTATTAGGAGGATAGTTACCTTACAACATTGTGATGGTTTTTGCCATACATCAGTATGAATTGACCCTCGGTGTACATGTATCCCCTCCATCTTGAACCCACCGCCCACCTCCCTACACGCAAGGCAGCAAAGGAGACACTCTGTGTGAAGAACAGACTTTTGGACTCGGTGGGAGAAGAAGAGGGTGGGTGATTTGAGAGAAAAGCATTGAAACATGTCCATTCCCATATGTAAAGTAGATAAACAGTGCGAGTTTGATGTATTTCTTAATAACCATCTAAAGACTTCTATCCTGCTGGGACCAGTCTTCTTGACTCCTCTCTTCTTGATTTCCTCTGTGTTTTGCCTTTTTCAAATATTTGCTGTATTCACCTATTTCTTACTGACCCTTTGAAAATTTCCACCTTTGGGAAGTCCACTCACTCTCTCCTTGGCCTCTTCCCCTTCTCCTGTTGATGAACATTTCTTTGCTTTTTCTTTTTAAATTTTAAGTAAAATTTTTAATTGAGGTATAGTATTTAAATTTAATTGATTTACAGTATTGTAAGTTTCAGGTGTGCAGAATAGTGATACACAGTTTTGAAAGGTTATTCTCCATTTATAGTTAATATAAAATATTAGCTATATTCCCTGTGCTGTACAATATATCCTTATAGCTTATTTATTTTATACGATATTTTACACCTCTTCCCATCCCATTCCTCTGTCTTGCCCCTTACTCTCCCCTCTGTAACCACTCATTTGTTCTCTGTATCTGTGAGTCTGTTTCTGTGTGTGTGTTGTTGTTATATTTACTAGTTTGTTTTATTTTTTGATTCTACATGTAAGTGATCACATAGAGTATCTGTCTTTCTTTCTGACTTATTTCACTAAGCATAATACTCTCCAAGTCTTTCCATGCTGTAAATGGTCAAAATTGATTCTTTTTTATGGCTGAATCGTATTCTTTTGTGTGTGCACCACATCTTCTTTATCCATTCATCTATTGACGAACACTTAGGTTGCTTCCATAACTTGACTATTATAAATAACGCTGCTATAAACATGGGGGTGCATGTATCTTTTCGAGTTAGTGTTTTCATTCTCTTCAGATGGATACCCAGGAGTGGAGTTGATGGATCCTACGGTGGTTTTCAGTTTTTGGAGGAAGCTCCATACTGTAAATTGGTGGCTATACCAATTTACATTCCTACCACTGTGTATGAGGGTTCCCTTTTCACCACACCCCCTCGCCAGCAGTTGCAGTTTGTCTTCTTTTTGATGATAGCTGTTTTGACATGGCAGTTCTTCCCTGGTAGCTCAGCTAGTAAAGAATCTGCCTGCAATGTAGGAGACCCCAGTTCAATTCCTGGGTCAGGAAGATCTGCTGGAGAAGGGATAAGCTACCCACTCCAGTATTCTTGGGCTTCCCTGTTGGCTCAGCTGGTAAAGAATCCGCCTGTAGAGTCTGAGATAATATCAGTTGTGATTTTGAATTGCATTTCTCTGATGATGGTGACGTTGAGCATCTTTTCACATGTTTGTTGACTTTCTGTATGTCCTCTTTGGAGAAATGTCTATTCACATCTTCTGCCCATTAAAAAAAAAAAAAATCAGTTTGTTTGTCTGTATGGAGCTGTAATAACCTAATGTTTTTATTAGCGTCTGTGAGACTCATGAGGGGAAGCTGAGACCCATAAATTTACTAATTCGATATGGCTTTTTGAATGCCAACATTTTTTTTTCCTGTTTTAATTAGAGGAGTTCTTAAAACTAGACATTCATTTTCTTTGCGTTTATCTTTTAATGTAATCTTTCCATCAGTTCAGTCACTCAGTCATGTCCGACTCTTTGTGACCCCATGAACCGCAGCACGCCAGGCCTCCCTGTCCATCACCAACTCCCAGTTTACCCAAACTCATCTCTATTGAGTCTGTGATGCCATCCAACCATCTCATCCTCTGTTGTCCCCTTCTCCTCCTGCCCTCAGTCTTTCCTAGCATCAGGGTCTTTTCAAATGAGTTAGCTCTTCGCATCAGGTGGCCAAAGTATTGGAGTTTCAGCTTCAACATCAGTCCTTCCAACGAACACCCAGGGCTGATCTCCCTTAGGATGGACTGGGTGAATCTCTTTGCAGTCCAAGGGACTCTCAAGAGTCTTCTCCAACACCACAGTTCAAAAGCATCAATTCTTCATCACTCAGCTTTCTTAATAGTCCAACTCTGACAACCATACATGACTACTGGAAAAACCATAGCCTTGACTGGACCAACCTTTGTTGACAAAGTAATGTCTCTGCTTTTTAATATGCTGTCTAGGTTGGTCATAACTTTCCTTCCAAGGAGCAAGCGTCTTTTAATTTCATGGCTGCAGTCACCATCTGCAGTGATTTTGGAGCCCAAGAAAATAAAGTCTGATACTGTTTCCACTGTTTCCCCATTGTTTACAGCTTACTCAGGAGGGTATGAGTTTTTGAGCCAATCCAGACCTGGCTGCATGCCTTCCAGTGTGACTTTGGTGGGGTTGGCCAGCCTGAGGGAGCCTCAGGTTCCTCACTTGTATAAAGGGGGCGATGACAGTACCTTCCTCACTGTTGTGAACATTCAGTTCTTAACACAGCACCTTGTCCACAGCAGGCATTTAATAAGGTTAATTTCCGCTTTGGTATTTGTTACCACTGCATTCCCCGCTGTGATAGGTGGCAAGGAGGGTAAAGATGGCCGAGGCCAGCACCTGGGAGTTCCCTGAGCTCCTGTGACATGTGAATATGTATATG